>NC_136802.1:39192630-39712630 GCF_951216825.1 Electrona antarctica | reverse complement strand
TTTAAAACTTTCAAAAATATAAAATAAAACTGACATAGATCTACAAACACAGATCTACACAGGTAGCCAAGATGAATTAAATCTCTTCTTTACATATGCCAATTCCACCACTGTCGATTACCTGTCGTTCACTATGGAACATGATCTCCATCAAATTAATTTTCTAGACCTCACCATCTTCAAAGGGGATGATGGGAAACTAGAAACCACCATCTACAGAAAACCCCTCAGTAGGAACACCCTCCTTAAAGCCGACAGTAACCACCCTAACTGGCTCACAAGCAACATCCCTGTAGGCCAATTCCTACGTTTTAGGAGAAACTGTAGCTCTACTCCAGACTTTGTAAACAAAGCCACGGAGCTCACTAATCGTTTTCTATAGAGAGGTTATGCCACAACAGACATTGACTCGGCATATAACAGAGCTTTACGCATTGACCGTGAGACCCTTTTACAAAAGAAACCTAAGAAGTCATCTAATAGACTCTGTTTCTCCACTCAATATATACACCAGCAGCAGGCTCTATTAAAACATCATTTTAAAACATTGGCATGTCCTTCAAAGTGATCCACAAATGTCCAATACCTGTATTGACCCCCCTCTTTTCTGTTTCAGACGCAGTCGCAGCCTGAGAGACCGTCTGGTGCACTCTGACCTCACACAAAACTGCAATACGCATGCTGGCAACCTATAATATGCCATGGCTAGGCACTACATACAAGCCAACCATGTCTCCCCAGCATTATTACGCTTCTGGGGTATAGAAAAGATCTCTGCCTCTTCACGAGGTGGAGACATTATCAAGAAAGTGCTATGGCCCACTGGATTCATACTCTTAACACATGGGAACCCATGGGCCTAAATGAGGAACTGAAACTGTCCTGCTTCCTCTAATTTGTGTCACCACCAGACCACCACTCAGGCTGCTTCTGCTCTACACTGCTGCTGTGCTGCCCCCCCCCCATAATTTATATATATATATATTATGTACTTAATATGAACTTGACAGTTGTCTCTTAAACTAAAAATGTTGTTCTATTTTTGTACTTGACATTTTACTTAAATATGAACTTGACAGTTGTCTCTTAAACAAAAAATGCTGTTCTATTTTTGTACTATCTTTTTTACATCTGTGTATTTATAGTCTGTATATTTATAGTCTCTAGGCACTTTAACTTTCATCTGGATAATTCCTCACCTGTAGGTTCCACGTGAAAAATATGTATGAACTAGAAAAAGTGCCCTTCTGGGCACAGGTCTCCACCAGGAGGATAGGAGTGTGTGTGTGATGTTTGGCAAAATGTTTTGGAGCAATATAAACGTGTGTGTGTGTGTGTGTGTGTGACGCGGCTTGGCCTGTTGTAGCGCCACCATGAGGCTGATTTGAAAACTGTCAAGTGGCATTTCTTCCAAAGCCTAGTGGGAATATGCATGCACAGTTTCACCACAATCGGACGCTGCGTTGAGTAGTTGTGGCGATTTGTACAAAACGGGTACAAAGCGGGCTACTCCTGAAAAGTTTAGAAGCCAATCGTAGCCAATGAGGGTGGATTATGAGAAATCAAACAAACCCGTCTTGATCACATGACTATGAAGAGCATGTGTACCGATTTAAAATCTGAAGGAGTAATATTCGAAAATGTGTTTTACATATGTCGGCCTCCTGGTGGCGCTATAAAGAGCATATGTGAAAAATTCCACGCAAAGGTTTTTCCTTGGCCTCTAGGGAGTTGGCATACAAAGTTATCCACAGATCCGTGCAGTTAGAGGTAAAAACACTTTTCGGCCAGTTATAGCGCCACCATGAGGCTGAGTTGAAAATGTTCATGTGGCATTTCTTCCTCGGCCTAGTGGGAATGTGCGTGCACAATTTCACGGAAATCACACGATGTGTCCATGATTTGCAGCATTGTTTGAAACTGAGCACTCCTGCGAACTTTGGAAGCCAACTTAACCAATCAAGATGGAGTCTGAGAAATCTGAAAGACCCGTTTCGTTGAATGGCTCTAGAGAGACTGTGTACCAATTTGCGTGATGTTTGGACAAAATCTGTAGGTGTACTGTGCAAAAACTTGTTTTGCACAAAGCGGCCTCCTGGTGGCGCTATAACAGGCCGTTCTGGAAATGTTGGGGCAGAGGTTCATCGTTGGCATCCAGGGAGTGTGTGTGCAAAATCTGGCATCGACCGGGTTAACGGTGCCGGAGATTAGCTGTTCACAGACGGACGGACACACACACGGACACACACACACGGACGGACGGACGGACGGACGGACGGAGTGCAAAACATACTCTCTCCCCATGCCTTCGGCCTGGTGGTGGAGACAACTACTGATTGCTGGCTGTGTGACATTGGTTAACTAAGGGCCTGCCCCCTGCACCATGTGTGTACTTAAGCTTTACTGTGTTGCCTGCCCCCTCGGGCTATGACCTTGACGAAGATGTAACTTAAACATCGAAACGTTGTCACCTTTTATTTGCACCCTGTTATATTAAAAAGGGCCTGAATTGCCTGAGCTGCTCCAGTGCCTTCTTTTTCACAGATCTACAAACTCACAACATGGTGTTTCACTTTATTAGATTGTAGATTATTGTCTCCACCAGGCCGAAGGCATGGGGAGAGAGTATGTTTTGCACTCCGTCCGTCCGTCCGTGTGTCCGTGTGTCCGTGTGTCCGTCCGTCCGTGTGTCCGTGTGTCCGTCCGTCTGCTAATCTCTGGCATCGTTAACCCAGGCGATGCCAAATTTCGCACACACACTCCCTGGATGCCAACGATGAACCTCTGCCCCAAAATTTCCAGAACGGCCTGTTATAGCGCCACCAGGAGGCCGCTTTGTGCAAAACAAGTTTTTGGACAGTACACCTACAGATTTTGTCCAAACATCACGCAAATTGGTACACAGTCTCTCTAGAGCCATTCAACGAAACGGGTCTTTCAGATTTCTCAGACTCCATCCTGATTGGCTAAGATTGTCTTCCAAAGTTCGCAGGAGTGCTCAGTTTCAAACAAAATGCTGCAAATCATGAACACATCGTGTGATTTCCGTGAAATTGCGCACGCACATTCCCACTAGGCCGAGGAAGAAATGCCATGTGAACATTTTCAACTCAGCCTCATGGTGGCGCTATAACTGGCCGAAAAGTGTTTTTACCTCCAACTGCACGGATTTGTGGATAACTTTGTATGCCAACTCCCTAGAGGCCAAGGAAACACCTTTGCCTGGCATTTTTCACATCTGCTCTTTATAGCGCCACCAGGAGGCCGACATATGTAAAACGCATTTTCTTATATTACTCCTTCAGATGTTATCAAAATTTCACACAAATCGGTACACATGCTCTCCATAGTCATGTGATCAAGACGGGTTTGTTTGATTTCTCATAATCCACCTTCATTGCCTACGATTGGCTTCTAAACTTTTCAGGAGTAGCCCGCTTTGTACCCGTTTTGTACAAATCGCCACAACTACTCAACGCAGCGTCCGATTGCGGTGAAACTGTGCATGCATATTCCCACTGGGCTGAGGAAGAAATGCCAGTTTTCAAATCAGCCTCATGGTGGCGCTACAACAGGCAAAGCCGTGTCTCACACACACACACACACACACACACACACACACACACACACACACACACACACACACACACACACACACACACACACACACACACACACACACACACACACACACACACACTCCTGGTGGAGACCTGTGCCCAGAAGGGCACTTTTTCTAGTTTCCACTATTTTCAACTGATTAATTTATCCGGATGAATAGGCCTACAAATGCACAAATGCACAATATGGTAATTATGAAAACAAAACGAAGGAAAAAAACAACAGGAAATTAGGTCTATCAACCATAATGAACATGTAATGAAGCATGAGGAATATTGTCCACTTTCTCCTCTCTAAGAAAGCACTATTATGACAGTAGTCTGCTTGATGTTACTTCCTACTATAAATGTGCCACGTCTCTGCGTGCGTGCGTGCGTGCCTGTGCGGTTGTAATGCACATAACTCGAGAACCGTTTGCCCCACCGACTTCACATTCGACACACACGTTCCACACCCCCACAGGGAGTGCAGTGCGCGGTATCGAGTCGGTCGGACCCACGGTTCTCCAGAACCACCACAAAAGGCTATGCTCAGGCTCTGCCAGTGGGCCTAATCAGCCTAAGGCCCCTCACCTGTGCAATTCCCAGCCTCTGCCTCAGCCAATTGATTGCCATGGCAACCCCACACCTGCAAATTGATTTCTTAACCACTACACTTTTCACAGTCAGTTTGCACTCTTCGGGCACAGCCGGGCAGACAGACAGAGGCAGACAGACAGATACAGATATCTTCATATACAGTATGGGCACAAAAAGGACACAGATAGACAGTTAAAACGGGTGCTATGACAAGTTGACAATGGGTATTATTAGGTTCCCAAGTTGCATCGTTCTCAAGTAGGCCGGTGGCCGACGGGCACGTACAGGTCTAGTTAATGATGATGAGAGAGATCTTGTTTAATTCAACATTTTACAAAACAAAAGTTTGTGCAGTCAATTTCTCATACTACAGTACATACTTTTGTCCTAACCTTAAACGTTTAACACAATTACCATATGCTAATGAGCTGTGTCCTATTTAATTTCTAAATTAATTCAAATTAATCACATATATAATATGCACATTTTACAGAACAAAAATACAGGATGAAACTACTGTATGGAACAGTGCAGCTTCCGGGACTGAGAGAAAAACTGATGCAAGAGTGCAAGGGAGGGGAGACCGCAATGCTGTCAGCCCCGCTGATCTCTCTCTCTCTCTCTCTCTCTCTCTGGCAAACGCACACGCGCGCAAGCACGCACGGAAATTTGCATTTCTTTCACCATGTAGTAAATGCTGCATTCATGGTCTGGAAAGGTCAGTTGTTTTACAGAAAACTGCTGTTTTACAGGTTTATGGGTAAAAGGGCAGGGGCTGAAGCCCCCGTTGATGTCTATGTGTGCACGCCCCTGGTTATAATATACTATATAGTTGTTACAACTATATAGTATATTCCCCCTGTCCGGGTCAATACAAACAACATACAACCAGCTGGACCCAATTAATGTACATATTCATCAACAGAAAAAGTAATGTTTATCCATATACCACTTAGAAAATTAACAAGGCACCAACTGCCAGCATCAGAGACTGTTAGCTCTGGTCCATAGCCAATGCTTCTATGATTCTGCCCTGAATTGGCTATGCTACTTTCGCTTTTAAATCTCACATGGAACTCAGACCAGCCTCTCCTCTTCAGCGTAAATAAAAAGAAAGTTTTTGCTACTCACCAAAACAAAGGCGGGTTGTGTCATTAGAAAGCCTACTTTCCTTAGTGGACGCACTCTGAGCCCCCCACCACACGTATAAACGGTACTTTTTGTCCAGAAAGGGATTTTTTTTCACTGGAGGAAAAATATTCTCTATGAGGCAGTTCTCTGGCCAATATCGGTAGAGGGCGCATTGGAGTAACTAAAAGTATTTTTTTCCCGGTGGAAACAAAATCCCTTTTTGGCCAAAAAGTACCGTTTATACGTGTGGTGGGGGGTTCAGAGTGCGTCCACTAAGGAAAGTAGGCTTTCTAATGACACAACCCGCCTTTGTTTTGGTGAGTAGCAAAAATGTTATTTTTATTTACGCTAAAGAGGAGAGGCTGGTCTGAGTTCCATGTGAGAGTTAAAAGCGAAAGTAGCATATCCAATGCAAGGCAGAATCATAGAAGCATTGGCTATGGACCAGAGCTAAGAGACTGTTAGACAATATTACAGATACATAATACATCACAAAATATTAAATGAGCTCAAAAGGCCCGACTGGCTGAGTCCTTAAAGAGGCGGGGGGGAGTTAAGTACTCAGAAAAACTACATTGTGAATAGTAACAAAACTCAAAGTGGCTACGAACAGGCTTATTCTTTGTTGAGAAGACATAGGTTGAGCAACAAAACCCGCTAAAAACATGTTTTAAATAGATTCAAAGAGGGCATGTCTTAGCTTAGGGCCTCTCATCTAAAAAAAAAAACCCAATTAAAGTCCACCCCTCTATCGAAAGGTAGTCATTGAATCTATCCATAAAGGGACAAAAGTAGCCTACTATTTGTTCATTAGGGGCGTCATAGAATTTGGCCTTGATATCCCTCCCACACCACCCCAGTGGTGTGGCTCTAAAAAAGCACTATTATGACAGTAGCCTGCTTGATGTTACTTTAATGATGATGAGAGATCTTGTTTTTACGAAACATTTTACAAAACAAAAGTTTGTGCAGTCAATTTCTCATACTACAGTACATACTTTCGTCCTAAAGTTAAACTTTACCATGTCTAAATTAATTCAAATTAAACAAATACATCATATGCACATTTTACAGAACAAAAATACAGGATTAAAAGCCCTAATAAACCCTTTGTCTGCGATCACTGCGATGCAAGTTTTTTATATACAGTAGTTGCAATGTTTTGAGTGGAGCAGCAGCAGTGAGTATGATCCCCTGATCTGAACCCTCCGATCATCTTCAAACATGTTTGATATTTATCTGGATCACACAGTACTACTGTATGGAACAGTGCAGCTGCCGGGACTGAGAGAAAAACAGATGCAAGAGTGCAAGGGAGGGGAGACCGCAATGCTGGTCGCTGATCTCTCTCTCTCTCTCTGACACACACACACACACACACACACACACACACACACACACACACACACTGAGGAAAGAGGACAGGGGGATAGACACTGAGTAGAGGGCTTATACTGAGAGAGGGTATAGACTACTAGACTGTATCGCCATTGTGCTGGTGATATATGGACCCTGAGTCTGAACTAAAGATTGAATAACAAATGTCTTGCCTATAATGACAAACCCGAGGCTATGTGCATTGGAGATTGACAGTAATGTTAGTATTAGTAAATAAAAAGTAGTTTTGGAAAAAAGCGTTTAAATGGAAACTTGTCAACCGCAGGATGTGGTTAGAGACATCATTTCTCATAGATCTGCTGTGTAGCATGTGGGTTTTCCACTCCCCAAGCACAGCTGGAAGTGAAGATGTTATCTTCTGATCTAGAATGAGTGTGTTGGCCTAAAAATAAAAATAAGATCCTATAGATAAAGGCCAATGCACACCTCATAAGGTTGTTGACTGCAGGTGCGTAGGACAAAAGTTCATTTATTAAAAGGGAATCTTTGAAAAGCAGAAAAGCACACTGTCGGAAACTTGGCAAAAATGTTGCTCTTTACTCCGTCCTGATGAAGGTCTGACGACCGAAACGTCGTTTAATAAGGAGCAACAAACAATGTGTCAAAAGTGGAACATCTATCCATACATGCTTCAAATTAGACACACGCGTTCCTCCACTCCACCACAGGGAGTGCGGTGCCCGGCCTTGAGTCGGTCTGACCCACAGTTGTCCAGAACCGCCACAAAAGGCCTCTGCCCAGGCTCTGGACAGGGCCCCCGCCTATGCAAGGTCTGGACAGAGCCCAAATTAGCCAATTGAACAAACCTGATCACCCCTGCATGGATCTTCACTTTTTTCTTATCAGAGTTCTATTAAAAGTTGAGAATAGTTTAACATTTTCAGAAATGTGCTTATTATGTATAATGCTTTTTTATCATCTGTGTGTGTGTCTCTCTGTGGCGCGCTGTCAGCGGAAGCAGCCACACTCACACTGTACCACCACCAGGCCAGCCTCCCTCCTCCTCCACTGGGCTCACAAAAACACTATCAACCTGAATTACCTTTAATACATGAATTAATAAGTGAGCTCTGTTCTAGTTCAGCAGTGTGAGGTCCAGTCAGGTGAAAAGTAAAAACGACCAAATATTTCGTAAATGGTATAGCCTACCTATTTCCTATATATCAATGCATTGCTGTATTGAAATTGAGATTTGTTTTGTTCTAATTTCACAGCTTGTGCTTGTATAGAGATTGATGATTGGTTACTTTTAAATGGCTGCACAAAAGTATTAAAGTACAACAAGCATAAAATGAGGTCAAAGTGCACGGTTATACTGGTTGTGATGCCATGTTAATAAATGTTACTGTGATAATAATAATAATAAAACTTTATTTGTATAGCACCTTTCATGACATGAAATGCAGCTCAAAGTGCTTTACAGAGCAATGGAGAAAAAAAAAGAAAGCAAGGCATAAACATTAAAAAAAAACAAGAGCAGTAATGCAATACAGTGAGGACATTAAAAGTGTAGAAGTGAGTCTTGAGCTGCGCTTTAAAAATGTCTACAGAGGCTGCCTGTCGAGGACCCCCTGGGAGCCCCTTCAAGGACCACCGGCGCACACACACACACACATGCACGCACGCACGTCGCACGCACAGCGGGGATTGACTGCATGGGATATTTTTTTAAAGACTGTAAGCACATCCTGTGGTTTAAACCTTTCAGGTAAACACTTTTTGAAAACAAGTGTTAGTGGTGTGTGTGTGTGTGTGTGTGTGTGTGTGTGTGTGATCAAGTATATATATTGCTCCCTCTGGTAGCACATTTCACATTACGATGGAAAGAGTGTCTTTAAGTCAGCATGATTGAAATCCCCCGCCGCTAGATGATGGGTGTGGATTGACAACTTTTATTCAGACTTAAAATCTGATTAATAAAAAAAAACATTCACACATATTCACGCACGCACGCACGCACGCACCAGCCAGGCTGTCTGTCACTCACTGAGGGAAGAGGACAGAGGGACACTGATAGAGGTGTTTTACAGAAGAGAGAGGGTAGACTAGACTGTATCGCCATTGTGTTGGTGATATATGGACCCCGAGTCTGAAATAAAGATTGAATAACAAATGTCTTGACAAACCCGAGGCTATATTCATTGGAGATTGACAGTAATGTTAGTATTAGTAAATAACTAAAAAGTAGTTTTGGAAAAAAGTATTTAGATGGAAACTTGTCAACCGCAGGATGTGGTTAGAGACGTCATTTCTCATAGATCTGCTGTGTAGCATTTGGGTTTTCCTGAAAGTGAAGATGTTATCTTCTGATCTAGAATGAGTGTGTTGGCTTAAAAATAAAATTAAGATCCTATAGATAAAGGCCAATGCACACCTCATAAGGTTGGTGACAGTTGGTGACAAAAATGTTGCTCTTTACTCCGTCCTGATGAAGGTCTAACGACCGAAACCCGGCCTTGAGTCGGTCTTACCCACAGTTGACCAGAACCGCCACAAAGACTCCACATTTGGGCAGAAAAGGGACGCAGACATAATGGGTGGGGCATCCATTTCCAACTTGCATCGTTCCTTCCAAGTAGGCCAGTGCCCAACGGGCACCGCTGTAGTGTCTATAAAGACTGACTGGTGTCCATTAATTTGTTAAAGCAGTGCAGGTTTAGTCAGTGTACTGAGGTTTTTTCATGTCTCTTTGGTGTCATGTGGTCTGTGACACAAACTTAGCATCCACATTAAGGTCATTTAAACATTACATCCTATGAGAAATTAACAAAAGTTGACCGCATACCGGCCACATTTGTAAGACACTGCTCAGAGCACTTTTCCTGCAGGCTGAGCTTTTAAAAGTTGAGAATAGTTAACCTTTTTTCAGAAATGTGATTATTATGTATAATCTGTCCAATCAGGACTTAGTGTCTCTCTGTGGCGCGCTGTCAGCCTCCGTCACAGAAGCACACTACACCACCAGGCCAGCCTTCAACCTGAATGACCTCATATTCACCATCGAGTTGTCTTAAAGGCATTCATTAATAAGTGAGCTCTGTTCCAGCTGCAGCAGTGTGAGGCCCAGTCAGGTGAAAAGTAAAAATCACCAAATAATTCATAATTGGTATAACTTTTTTTTCTATATCAATTATTGCTGAATTGAAGTTGAATTTGTTTGTTCTTGTTTCACAGCTTGTGCTTGTATAGAGCTTGATGATTGGTTACTTTTAAATGGCTGTACAAAAGTATAGAAATCACACCCGTGTGAAGTGAGGGGCGCTCTCATCATCGTGCATCATCATGACGTAAAATAGACACTAGTATAGTCCTGTGTGGCTACCAGACGCCTCATTTCACTATTATAGTCCTGTGTGGCTACCAGAGGCCTCATTTCACTATTATAGTCCTGTGTGGCTACCAGAGGCCTCATTTCACTATTATAGTCCTGTGTGGCTACCAGAGGTCTCATTTCACTATTATAGTCCTGTGTGGCTACCAGAGGCCTCATTTCACTATTATAGTCCTGTGTGGCTACCAGAGGCCTCATTTCACTATTATAGTCATGTGTGGCTACCAGAGGCCTCATTTCACTATTATAGTCATGTGTGGCTACCAGAGGCCTCATTTCACTATTATAGTCATGTGTGGCTACCAGAGGCCTCATTTCACTATTATAGTCCTGTGTGGCTACCAGAGGCCTCATTTCACTAGTATAGTCCTGTGTGGCTACCAGACGCCTCATTTCACTATTATAGTCCTGTGTGGCTACCAGACGCCTCATTTCACTATTATAGTCCTGTGTGGCTACCAGAGGCCTCATTTCACTATTATAGTCATGTGTGGCTACCAGAGGCCTCATTTCACTATTATAGTCCTGTGTGGCTACCAGAGGCCTCATTTCACTATTATAGTCCTGTGTGGCTACCTGAGGCCTCATTTCACTATTATAGTCCTGTGTGGCTACCAGAGGCCTCATTTCACTATTATAGTCCTGTGTGGCTACCAGAGGTCTCATTTCACTATTATAGTCCTGTGTGGCTACCAGAGGCCTCATTTCACTATTATAGTCCTGTGTGGCTACCAGAGGCCTCATTTCACTATTATAGTCCTGTGTGGCTACCAGAGGCCTCATTTCACTAGTATAGTCCTGTGTGGCTACCAGAGGCCTCATTTCACTAGTATAGTCCTGTGTGGCTACCAGAGGCCTCATTTCACTATTATAGTCCTGTGTGGCTACCAGAGGCCTCATTTCACTAGTATAGTCCTGTGTGGCTACCAGAGGCCTCATTTCACTATTATAGTCCTGTGTGGCTACCAGAGGCCTCATTTCACTATTATAGTCCTGTGTGGCTACCAGAGGCCTCATTTCAAAAACAGATATCTACACTTTAGGCATTCTTTTTTTAAAGATATGTTTTGGGCTTTCATGCCTTTTTCGATTGTATGTAATAATAATAATAACTAGAACTGCACTCTGTCGAGTGCCTACTTGCTTGTTGCACACAAGTAGGCCATAAATGGCCTACTAGTGCGTAAGCAGAGCGTGCAAGTGCTGTAGACCGCTATAAACTTTCAAATCTTAGTCTCACATATTGAATTATTAGATTTAGCTATTTGCTACGTACCTTGCTTCTGAAGGAAAAAAGTAGTATTTTTAAGTATGGTAAAATCATCGTTACGTCACCGTCAACTATACCATGGCATTGGTACATATATTCATCACGTCATATGCTCATATGTCCATATATGTGTACAGTACACGTCTATATGTATGTATATGTAGTTTTCTGAGTGGTTGGTGGTATAATGTGATCGGCTGGGTGGTTTGATGCGTATGTACTTGACACTGAAACGTATCATCATTACGTCACCATCGTCAACCAATTATACCCTGGCATTGGTACATAATCTTCATCACAATTCACGGAAAACATACCTGCACGGTCAGCTTCCGTATGTCCGTATGACATCATATCACGTGCATTCTAAGGGATATTGGTACATATCTTCATCACGTCATGGGACATATGCTTCGTAGCATGACAAAAACACACCTGCACTGTCAGCTTGGGGCCAGCATATGACGTCATAACATGTGCTGGCCCCAAACACGCCAGTAGCACCTGACTGAAAACATGACTTGCACGCTCTGCTTGCGCAAGTAATAATAATAGCTCAGATTTATATAGCGCTTTTCTAAGTACCCAAAGCGCTTTACATAAAACAGTAGTAACAACTTTAATTCAAGGAACAAAAATAAAAACAAAAAGGCAAGTAAAATGTCAGTGCTAGGTTAAAAACATCTTAACCAGACCTCAGCTGGGGAAGGCTATCTTGAAGAGGTGGGCTGGAGACATGCAACAGGAAACAGGGAGGGAGAGAGTATAGTACAGACATACACACAAAGCCACACAATAAAAAATTGAAAATTGCTGATGGATCACATTGTAACATGTGAGCTTGTACATGAGCTATTTTTGACAATAATATAATAAATGTCATGCATGCCTATAATGACAAGCCCCCCAAAAGGGACACCAGGAAGTGGGTAATAAGGGTTAGCGTTAGGAACAGGGTTAGTAATGGGGCGAGTCAGACCAGACCCAGTGCCATTATTCAGACTGGTGATGTGTTGGGTTTTCCAACTGACGCGTCGATAAGCACTTCCTGTCAGAATGTCAGTAAGAGCAGCGTGACGTTACAGAGAAACCACATGACTCTGATGAAGAGATCAAGATAAAACACGATGTGCCAACACCAACCCCAAAGAGACACCAGACAGCACTACGTCTATAAAACCCCAAAAAGACACCAGACCACGCTGCATCTTGTTGACTGAAGGTCCATTTATCTGTTCTGACGTCTAGAAACAGATATGTTTCTATATCAAATATTGGTGCTGTTCACCTTTTTCTGGACCTCAGGTAGGACTGTTTTTGTTGATTGTTTTAACGTGTTGATAAATTACTAAACTCATCGCCTTCAAATCACTCAATGGTTTTAGGGCTAAAATGCATACCTCTGACTTGCTTTTACATTGTGAATCCTTTAGAAGTGTCGTGTCATCAAGGACTAGTTTGAACACATTGCTGTACTGGGACATATATAGGTTTTTATTTCCTATCAGGGTCGTAGTCTAGATGAGTTACAAAATCTCACCAGGTTTGGTGAGTCCCATGTGTTGACATAATGTAGAGTATAAAATGGTCTCACGCAATACAGCATTGAGTATTATATACTCCAGACGAACCAGATCATTATATCTTTTTCCTTTATCTCTATTTATAATTTCCAAATGACACTATATCATCTTTCAACATATAAAGTTAATATTCTTAAGCATAATGTGTGATGTAACAAGCAGAGCAACATTGACGTGCCACGGGCCAGTCCTGCAAGGCAGCAGCACAAGTCTTCACACCAGGACCGTTTGGTTAGTTTTAAACGAACCATGGTCCGCTTACCCCTTTGGTTGGGCTGGTGTGAACGTGCGTACCACGGTGCGGTTCGTTACTGGTGTGAACGCATTCGGACTTTATAGAGGACCAAATCTGAAAGATATAGCCAAAATAGCCGTCGGCAGTTGTGAGGTTGCATTAATAATTAGTTCTAAAAGCATGTATTGTGTGTGTGTGTGTGTGTGTGTGTGTGTGTGTGTGTGTGTGTGTGTGTGTGTGTGTGTGTGTGTGTGTGTGTGTGTGTGTGTGTGAGACAGACATATTTACATCTTTGACAGCTAATACACCAGATGTTGTTGTGGTTGATGAAGAAGTCCAGAGAAGTGTCTGTACTAGAGATAGCAGGACCTTTGACCACAGCCTAGAGGAAGCCTTTATTTGATTTTGATTTATTTGTGTTTGTATTCGGCAGCCTAGGGCATACCCATGCACAGACTGGTTGTTAGAGGGTTCCAACAACTTGGGATTCACAAAAAGGAGGCAAAAAGGCTGGCAAAGTATTGTGGTGTCTCTGGCGGAGACGCTGCTAAACTCAAGGCCCAGGGGCCAAATCAGGTCCATGAATGAATTATCTTTGGCCCGCGGGATGATATTAAAATAGTATTAGAACTGGCCCTCTGGTATATTGCACGCACCACCACACAAGCCCGCGTCACTATTGATCAGCAGTGGAAGTGTATCATCTGTGGTCAACTTTCAGCGCCTACCCCTCTCCCCAAAAATGGCTAATGGAATCAGGGGTTTTCAAGTCAGGTGGGAGGCAGAGGGGGAACCTCTGTGTCTTCTGTGTGGAGACAGTGTGGCTGTAATGAAAGAAAATTACCTAAGAAGACTTTATGATAAGAAATGAATGCAACCAATTTGATTTACTTTCTCATTTGACCATGAAAGCAGTGCTTGGTGAGGATCATAGAACAGGAAACTTAATAATATGCATTTTCAGTTTTTAATGCATGCAGTTTCCTCTTTGCATTTATCTTGCAATATTAAGGGACATTGGTTTTTTTTAAGTAAAATTGCTTTTTTGCTGTTTGCCTGGGACGTCCTCGTGACCGGTGCCTGTGTGTTGAAACATAGTCTGGCCCTCGACTTGTACCAAATTTTCTATTTTGGCCCGCTGTGTATTTGATTTCGACATCCCTCATACATAGATAGATGCTGAGTGACATGCCTATTGTACCATGAAAACACATGCATCCCTCATAGATAGATGCATTGCTGAGTGACATGCCTATTGTACCATGAAAACACATGCATCCCTCATAGATAGATGCATTGCTGAGTGACATGCCTATTGTACCATGAAAACACATGCATCCCTCATAGATAGATGCATTGCTGAGTGACATGCCTATTGTACCATGAAAACACATGCATCCCTCATAGATAGATGCATTGCTGAGTGACATGCCTATTGTACCATGAAAACACATGCATCCCTCATAGATAGATGCATTGCTGAGTGACATGCCTATTGTACCATGAAAACGCATGCCATGATTTTGTAAGTGTAACTGTACTGCACCTTTACTATTTGTGTCCTTGATCTCCTTTGTTTGGACATAAATAAACGGTTAAAGTGTGTGTGTGTGTGTGTGTGTGTGTGTGTGTGTGTGTGTGTGTGTCGTGTGTGCGTGTGTGTGTGCGTGCGTGCGTGCGTATGCACGCACATATGGGGGGAGAGACCTGATATGGGAGAGACGCAGAGACAGAGAACTATTTAAAATCATCCTGTCTCGCTCTAGCGCACGGCCACAAGTATAGAGAAAGAGCCAATATTGACAACTTTAAGGTTGTCAATATTGTGCACATGTGCACGCACGCACATGTCATTGATTCGCTGTGTTGTGTGTATTTGACATACTAAACGACGCAGCTGCGTAGAGCCCCGACGGCTAGAGGCCCCGAGAGTTCTCCCCGAAAAATGTCTAATATTGCAGCCCGTTCCGTCGCAGCGGTCGGTTTGGGGCCAGGGGGGCCTCCGACGACCAAACGAGAGGGACCTCTCTCTCTCTCTCTCTCTCTCTCTCTCTCTCTTTCAGTCTCTCTGTCAGTCCAGTCAGTCAGTGTCATGATTTCACAATGTTCTAATTGAATTTTGATCGATCACAAACTGTCTGCAGGCAATCAAGCAAATGTGATACTTAATATTGATAACAAATAACAGCAACACAAGCAGCTGTTAATTTGACTTTGAAACCCATCATTTGAGCTGCACTGCAGGGCAGACTTAACCTGACTCCGCCAGATGGGGCAGCAGAGAGTACACTGGGTTCCCCCCTCCTACTCCCATCTGGGAACTCTCAGGCAGACTTGATGCCCGGCCACAAAACGGCCTGGCCAATCAGCGGCAGCTAGAGGCGGGATCAAGGCAGCACTGTGTATGCCTTGATCCCGATTTTTATGAAAAACAAGCTCGGCAGATTGAAAGAGGTTAATTCAAGCTTGGCCTACAGCTGCAATGTTGGTGAGTTTAACCTTGTTTAATACAAGCAGATCGCAAACGCAATTTGGATGAGTTGGGAGTCAATGGAGGGTATTGCAACTCTAGATTCATCCCATTATAAAAACATCTAGAGTTGCAAATTGCGGCTACTGACAGCTTGTCATATCAATAGTGATCCCCATAACAAATACATGCTTTTAGAACTAATTATTAATGCAGCCTCACAACTGCCGACGCCCGACTATATTTGGTCCTCTATAAAGTCTGAATGGTTCGTTTGGAAGCAAACCGAGTTCGGCATTTTTTGGCGGACCATGGTTCGTTTCTTTGATCCGCACCACCTGAGTTCGGATGCACGTTCACACCAGCCGAAGAAAAGGGGTAAGCGGACCATGGTTTGTTTTAAACTAACCAAACGGTCCTGGTGTGAAAGCGCCCATGCGAACGTAGCAGATCTACAAGCCCACATTTCATGGATTCGCCTGGAGTTTTTATTTGCCAGTACTTACTTGTAAGAGCAGTGAAATGTTGTTGTTCCGCAAATTGTGCTACAATCTAATATATTAACCCATTTTGGGCGGGAACCCCTTTTGGTGTTTTAAAGCATTATGTTATACTTTAGCTATTGAAAAATAGCAGATCTACAAGCTATGAAAATCGTGAAAATGTGCCTCAAATCTTTGAATATATATTATTACAGAGTGAACATTTTAACTCAAATCTTTGGTCCTGGGGAGGTCCCTGGAACAACATATTTTCAGATGGGGGGGAGGAGGCATATTACATATCATTTTTGAGGTCCTTGGCATGACATTGAGCACCACTGATACAGAAACATGAGGTTTTTCAGAAAACTGTCAGGATTTTGAAGATTTTTTTTAAATTTCGATGCCAGGCCTATGGGTTAAAGCAAAAGTAGCAATTTTGTATTATTTTACACATCATTATAATGTTCTTTATTTTGATCATAGTAATTACTGAATGTCAGTCTCTCTGAAGTTTTCTTCAGAATATGTATGACACTTATTCACTACGACAATATGGCATAATAGGAGTCCTACTTTTACTTTTATTTGCAAGGACCCTCTAAACTCTGACCCCTATAGCTGACATTATCACTTCCTCCAGATCTGCCATGTTTGCCACGCCACGCTGGTGTACGACAAAGCATAAACTGCTGTCTGTCTGTCTTTCTGTCTGTCTGTCTGTCTGTCAGAATGCTGAAGCTACTGAGAAAACTGTTGCGCCTTTCTTCGTCTTTTTAACTTGACTTTTATGAGAAAAAGACTCGCTCACTATATAGAAATGATATAAGAAAGAATAATACAACATTTTTATTTTTAGTGCACTGTGCTCAAAGTTCAATTAAAAGTAGCAAACATTTCTGTCCTAAGAGCACTGACGAAGGTCTTAGAACCGAAACGTTTTTATACCGTGAGTGAGTCTTTTTCTGTCAAGGTTTCCTGCCTGTCAGAATGACCTCTACTTTTAATCATTTGAGGGAAACAAAGAACACATGTGAGAAACGCATCAGAAAAGATAAGAGTCAAGAAGAGAAAAATGCTGGTGCGAGATTTTAGATTTGTGAAAAGTGACAATTCTATTGACAATATCCTAAGGTGGAAGGGCCAAGGATGATGCTGTGACCACTAACCCAGCCTTAGCCACTGAAGAGGCAGGACTCAGCAGCCAGGTGGACACCACAGGTGGGTATGGCATGGGACGTGCACACATAGACATCAAAGGGGGCTTCAGCCCCTGGCCTTTTACCCGTCTTTAAAACAACTGCCCTTTCCAGACCACGAATGCAGCATTTACTGTTTACATCATACATGGGCAACTGGCGGCCCGGGGGCCACATGCGGCCCCCAACATCACTTAATGTGGCCCTCAGGTTAATATCACAATACTGATATATTATTGATTTGAAAACATGACCCGCTTGAATTACTTCTTTCTAAATTATAGTAGCTTAATGAGTAGTATTATTACAATGTCTTTTTTATGTCCAATGTATTTGTATTTAGTTTATAAAGTTAACATTACATATTAATTAAAGTCATTTGAAAGGCATTTGAAATTAAATAATGTTACTTTTCAGGATTCCAATTGAAAAATAGCAAAAATAGCTGATCTACAAGCTCAAAACGTGTCACACGCGTTTTGAGCTTGTAGATCGGCTATTTTTGCTAGAACAGTAATATGCAATGTGGCCCCTCTGGAGTGAGTGAGGAAATATAGTGGCCCTATCAATCGTCAAAGTTGCCCACCCCTGGTTTACATGGTGAAAGAAATGCAAATGCCCTTCTCTCCTTTCCATGCCATGCCGGAAGGAAGGCAGCGTTCAGGAGAAATGTTTTTTTTATTTTTTTTACGAAGTCTCCTGAACTTGAACGCGGTATTTTGCGCTGAACAAATTTGTGTTGAAATCCACTAGCTAAAGAGTGCTGGGTTGCTCCCCGAAAAAAGCTGATCTACAAGCTCTCAACGCGCCGCAGCACGTCGCGTTGTGAGCTTGTAGATCTGCTATTTTCGCTATTTTTGTCCAAAAAGTGCCCTCTTAACGGGATTGCAGCCCCTGCCCCTCTATACACTCTCTGCATGTGTTCCCTTTTCTTAGATGGTTTTAATGGTGAAATGCTTCTTATGTTTTTATTTGTATTCTTTTGCATTTGCTCACTGTAGCACTTTTATTAATATTATTATTATTATTATTATTATTATTAACATCATCTAGATATTATAGGTCTAGGCCATTTATTATGATATGTCGGGGAGAAACCAACTCCAAAATGTTCAAAAAAACCCAAACAATTTTAAATAATGCACACTGCCTCATCACAATTGGTATTGTGACTATATATGCTGTCAATTACTGGCCCCCACAGTGACGACAGATACATTTTTGGGTAACACTTTACAATAATATGGCCACAAATCATTAGCATGACTAACATGTGAGATGCTCGATTCATTATTTACAATTTACAATTTAGGCATTTAGCAGACACTCATAATCCAGGGTGATTTACAGTAAGCAAGAACAAAAAGCATGGTAATGCATCACATAGCCTACATAAAAAGTAGTTATCATGAAACATGCATAGCTATAAGAACGTAACAGTGGAATATCTATATACTGAAACTATACATACATACTATACTTTATTATATGGCTTGGTTGAATGCTTGATTCTGATTGGTCAATCACTTAATTCAGCGGTGAGTTATCTCATCATAATGACTGATCCGCTGTATAACAGACCTCTGCCTAATCAAACCCTCTGAGCACCAGCTGTGCGGCTGCGCCCCGCTTGATTTACTGCTGTTTCCAACATGACAGCCATGTAAACACACACACACACACACATACACACACACTAGTGACACACAATGTCATTTACAGCTAAACATTACTCTCAAAAATGTTTTTGAAAACATTTGAGCGAGAAATAGACAAAGCAGGACCCGAAAATGGATTCTATTTGATCAACTCACTTCCTTGTTTTCTGACAGTGCTGCAGCCCTGCAGCTGGCCAGACACAACCAGCGCAAACTTATGGAATACTTTTTTGTTGTGTTTTGGGTCAATGTATTAATTTATGTAGCCCTGAAACATGACTGCCATGATGATTATCATAGCAGTCATGTTTCAGGGATATAATTTATGTTAGGTAGCCATGTAATAAGCGGGATAATATCTGGCTAGGTGGTCATTGTCGGGAGATAATTCACCCACAGGGAGTTCAACATATTTTCAGATGGGTGTCCGCTCAGCAGCCAAATAGCCTACAGATAATTCTGGGGGTCCTTGACATGAAAAAGGTTGCACCACTGATATAGAAACATAGGTTTTAAGAAAACTGTCATGATTTAGAAGACATTTTGTAGAATCGACCTCAGGTCTAAATGGGTTAAGATGGCCAGGGTCCACTTACTGAAATAAATTAATAGTTATCGTATGCAATAAAGAGGTTTTCTTCTAAACCAAACCTTTTAGCCGTGTGACCCAAAAAGCAATATATGATGTCTCCCCTCCCCGACACCCAAACTATAGCCTAGTTACTGTAAAATAGCCAATCTACAAGCTCACAACATGTGGCATCGCGGCGCATTGTGAGCTTGTAGATTGGCTATTTTCACTTGTTTTCTAACACTTGTTTTCTAATTTATGGAATTTCTTTGATTTTCTTTCTTTGATTTCTTCATGACATTACTTAAAAAATGTAATTTTTTTTTAATTCATGAAACTTTTTGCTTTTTTTAAATGTCCTGAAATAGTAATAAATAATAATTAAAAACAGAATGTAAAAAAAGGAAACAAAAAAATAAAGGGCCCACAACAATGTGTCCATGACCCACAAATGGGTCCCGACCCTCTGTTTGGGAAACAGTGTTCTAAAGAACTAGTTCTAAATTTAAGGAAACACAGAAAACAGACAAATTAACTACTTTTCTCCAGTGCATTTGGTGCAACAGATAAACCACAACTAGACCCAAGCAGAATGTATTAGTAGAGACGATCCATGTTCTCTGTTACAGTGGAACTCATTTATTTATTCTGATATTTTTCTCCCCAGCTCTCCAGACTGAATCACACAACACAACAGGTACACAGAGAATGCATTATTATTGTTGTCTCCACCAGGCCGAAGGCATGGGCAGAGAGTAACCTGACCTGACCTAACCTGACCTGCCCTGGTGGAGACCTGTCCTATTATAGCGCCACCAGGAGGCCACAACCTGACCTGTCCTGGTGGAGACCTGTCCTATTATAGCGCCACCAGGAGGCCACAACCTGACCTGCCCTGGTGGGGACCTGTCCTATTATAGCGCCACCAGGAGGCCACAACCTGACCTGCCCTGGTGGAGACCTGTCCTATTATAGCGCCACCAGGAGCCCTTATTGGCCCCCCATATAAGCCCTTATTTGCCCCCCAAATAAGCCCTTGTTTGCCCCCCATGCACACAAGCCCTGATTGGCCCCCCACACAAGCCCTTATTGGCCCCCCACATAAGCCTCCCCCCCACATAAGCCCTTTGCCCCCCACACAAGCCCTTATTTGCCCCCCCCCACACAAGCCCTTATTGGCCCCCCACACAAGCCCTTATTGCCCCCCACACAAGCCCTTATTGGCCCCCCACATCACCCCCCCCCCCACATGCCCTTTCCCTAAAAAAAAAAAAAACTTTGTTTTGAGGGAAAGGGCACTTTCTGCAAAAGGGCAGGTGCTCAAGCCCCCTAGCCCCCCCCCTCGTGCGTGCACGCACGCACGCACGCACGCACGCACGCACGCACGCACGCACGCACGCATTTGTAAAATACAAATAAAAAGTATGTCACGGCATCACAGGTCCTCTCAAATTGTTGGTGCTGGCTCCCCGGCTATTGTGATTCTGTAGAACACTGTTGTTATGCAGAGTTGTGGTGATTAGACTCCATTAAAGCTATCGTCTGTAAGCTCCTCTGGTTGTGGAAGCTCTGCTTCTCAAGGCTCTACATATACTGTGGGGAGGTCCCTGGAACAACATATTTTCAGATGGGTGTCCGCTCAGCAACCAAATACAGATAATTCTGGGGTTCCTTGACATGAAAAAGGTTGCACCACTGACATAGGTTTTCAGAAAACTGTCATGATTTAGAAGACATTTTGTAGAATCGACCTCAGGTCTAAATGGGTTAAGATGGCCAGGGTCCACTTACTGAAATAAATTAATAGTTACCGTATGCAATAAAGAGGTTTTCTTCTAAACCAAACCTTTTAGCCGTGTGACCCAAAAAGCAAAATATGATGTCTCCCCTCCCCGACACCCAAACTATAGCCTAGTTACTGTAAAATAGCCAATCTACAAGCTCACAACACATGGCATCGCGGCGCATTGTGAGCTTGTAGATTGGCTATTTTCACTTCTTTTCTAACACTTGTTTTCTAATTTATGGAATTTCTTTTATTTTCTTTCTTTGATTTCTTCATGACGTTACTTAAAAAATGTAATTTGTTTTTAATTCATGAAACTTTTTGCTTTTTTTAAATGTCCTGAAATAGTAATAAATAATAATTAAAAACAGAATGTAAAAAAAGGAAACAAAAAAATAAAGGGCCCACAACAATGTGTCCATGACCCACAAATGGGTCCCGACCCTCTGTTTGGGAAACAGTGTTCTTCTGCTATTGGAAATAGGAAGCCATTTCCGCATTTTCCATTGTTGTGGTCAACAGTGCCCCCAGCTGGAACATTAGCATGAATTAGCTTTAGGCGGACCAAAATAAACACACTTTTTACAAAATATCGTTGTTAATACTTCTTTCTGTGCTATTTCTGTTAGCCAGTTAGTAAAAGACTAGTATTATCTTCCAAAACGATTGTGTACAAAAAGGCGGATTTTAGCGGAATTTGCATACTATAGCAGGGAAGCCGTATGTCTAGTTAGCATTGGTTAACCCAATGGTTATAACATTAGACATAGTGACATGTTTAAGCATTTATTTCATATTTATATGTCGATATCAGCTCTGACATTTATTACAGACCTGCTCTAACATGACATGAATAATAATATAGCTTCAGATTATTTTAGACAGAAAAATAAAAAAGGACAAAGAAAATAGTTTTTCAGCTCTCCTCAACAATTGCCACCCCCGCGATGGCAGGCTCTATATCGCGTGTGGTCACAAATAGTAATAAATAATAATTAAAAACAGAATGTAGGAAACAAAAACAATAAAGGGCCCACAACAATGTGTCCATGACCCACAAATGGGTCCCGACCCTCTGTTTGGGAAACAGTGTTCTAAAGAACTAGTTCTAAATTCAAGGAAACACAGAAAACAGACACATTAACTACTTTTCTCCAGTGCATTTGGTGCAACAGATAAACCACAACTAGACCCAAGCAGAATGTATTAGTAGAGACGATCCATGTTCTCTGTTACAGTGGAACTCATTTATTTATTCTGATATTTTTCTCCCCAGCTCTCCAGACTGAATCACACAACACAACAGGTACACAGAGAATGCATTATTATTATTGTTGTCTCCACCAGGCCGAAGGCATGGGGAGAGAGTAACCTGACCTGACCTAACCTGACCTGCCCTGGTGGAGACCTGTCCTATTATAGCGCCACCAGGAGGCCACAACCTGACCTGCCCTGGTGGAGACCTGTCCTATTATAGCGCCACCAGGAGGCCACAACCTGACCTGTCCTGGTGGAGACGTGTCCTATTATAGCGCCACCAGGAGGCCACAACCTGACCTGCCCTGGTGGAGACCTGTCCTATTATAGCGCCACCAGGAGGCCACAACCTGACCTGCCCTGGTGGGGACCTGTCCTATTATAGCGCCACCAGGAGGCCACAACCTGACCTGCCCTGATGGAGACCTGTCCTATTATAGCGCCACCAGGAGGCCACAACCTGACCTGCCCTGGTGGGGACCTGTCCTATTATAGCGCCACCAGGAGGCCACAACCTGACCTGCCCTGGTGGAGACCTGTCCTATTATAGCGCCACCAGGAGGCCACAACCTGACCTGCCCTGGTGGAGACCTGTCCTATTATAGCGCCACCAGGAGGCCACAACCTGACCTGCCCTGGTGGAGACCTGTCCTATTATAGCACCACCAGGAGGCCAAAACCTGACCTGCCCTGGTGGAGACCTGTGCCCCGAGGGGCACTTTATCTAGTTATTGTCGTTGTCCAATGGATCCACTGTAGTTATTATTCATTCACAATATCTTGTTAATACTTTTGCATTGGTTGGTTAGATATTCATGAAACTTTCACTTATGTTTATTTTTATTTATCTTTAAATAGCTAAAATAGCTGTATAGCTAAAAAAAATGCTAAAGTACATGCGATGTTGTTACCAAGACCAAAACCTACATTAAGAATGAATGACTTAAGCCCTAATTGATAGTGAAAATAGCAGATCTACAAGCTCACGTTGTGGGCTTGTAGATCTGCTATTTTCACTGTCTTACTTTATTGCGTTGTGTGCTTGTAGATCGGATATATATAGGAACAGGCAGGGAAAAAAGTTGAAATATGGAAATAAGAGGTTAACGATATATTCCATGTGTGGTATTGACAGTAATAAACACAGAGTAATAAATGAACTTCACACATGCATAACTATCGATAAGAACCGTTGCTTTTTCCTCTTATTGTGTAATAATGTTCTGACCCAACACCTACTGTACTTCCTGTGCCTCAGTGTTCAACAGCACGTGTGACAGCGAAGAGTTCCTGTGTCAAAACAAAAAATGTGTCCCCAAGAGCTTTGTTTGCGACCATGATGACGACTGTGGTGACGACTCAGATGAGTCCAAAGCGTGTGGTGAGTGGACATTCTTTAAGGAGTGTGGTGAGTGGACCATTCTTTAAGGAGTGTGGTGAGTGGACCATTCTTTAAGGAGTGTGGTGAGTGGACCATTTAAGGAGTGTGGTGAGTGGACCATTCTTTAACTGACGTCGAAATAAAAAACACGTTTGCTCTGAAAGAATATATATTCAAAGATTTGTGCCGCATTTTTACGATTTTTCAAGAAATAGCAGATCTACAAGCTCGTAGCGCGCCACTCGGTGCCACTCGGTGCCACTCGGTGGCGCGCTATGAGCTTGTAGATCTGCTATTTTTCAATAGCTAAAGTAGAACATTGATGCTTAGTTAAAACACCAAAAGGGGTTCCCGTCCAGAATGGGTTAACCCAGTGCTTCTCATACTGAATGAATATGGATATGAATTCATTTGGTTGCGGACCCCCACAGGAAAATATGTTGTGCCTAATGCAAGACCTTGTTGTTGAAACGTTTCAAACATATTCACAATTTCTTCACTTTTTTGCCCCTCCAAGATCGTTTGAAAATAGCAGCGCTAGAATCTCACGACAACATCGTGATGCATTGTTGGCTTGTATATTTTCAAATAGCCAATTAGGTTAAAGTGGTTAAAGTGAATTTGGAGGCTATCAATTGGCTGTGGGACCCCAGAGTGTCCGATATGTGATTCTTTAACCTATTAGCCTGTAAAGAACAGCCTCTAGCCTCCATTTGTGACTCTTCAAGCTCTCCTTCCTGTTCCAGAGTATCCAGCATGTGGCTCCGACCAGTTCCGCTGTGCCAACGGCCGCTGTCTCATCCAGAGAGCGTGGGAGTGTGACGGAGAGATCGACTGTCACGACCACTCAGATGAAGCTCCCAAGAATACTCGCTGCAAAGGCCCAAGTAAGAAAGGCACGCACGCACACACGCACACACACGCACACGTCACACGTACAAGTAGCCTACATGTAGCAATGAAGTTTCGTAAGCTTCGACACGATCAGAATCAAACTGTGTGATTATATTGTATTGGGGGGGGGGGATTCAGATTTTACGGGGGCCAGTTTCGAATTGCAGCCGTCCGTAGGTGCCCTTTGAGAGCGGTTTTGAAGGAGTCAAGGGATTCACATGTCTTAATGGTAGGGCGTTCCACATTTTGGTGGCATAGGAGCGAAAAGAATTTAGTCCCTTGTTTGTGCCGAATGTGGGTTGTACTGTACATGGTTTGTTGCACTCCCTCTGGTGTTGTGGGTGTGGACTTCGTTAACATTAAGGAAGTATTTAGACAGGTACATGCATGGGTATCTTGGTCGTGTATCGAATCTTGTGGACCCGACCCATTGCAAGATGCCGTACTCTCCTCCAGCCATTCTAGCCTGGCTAATAAGCCAGACCGAATCAGCCGTTGGCTGCCGGCGGATTACGGTCTGGAGAGGCTCAATTGTACGCCCATTTCCTACACCAGAGAACTGGTGTGGCCAATCGGGACACGGTATGCAATATGGGCGGGCTTTGGTACAGTGACGTTCAATGCTTGAGACCTTTGACTGACAGTAGCTCTGACCAATTGCGTCAAGGAGAAAATGTTTGAACCCGCCCCCCGGGAAACAAGATCCATACACAGCATCTCCAGACTCAAATACCACACGACAGTGTGATTTGAGTCTGGCTTATTAGCCAGGCTAAAGCCATTCCAGCCTGTCAAAGTGGGCAGGGGTGAGGAGGGTTCGGGGAGTGAGGCCAAGTAGGAGCCTGACCAGTTTGTTTTGGGAGGTCTGGAGCCTTGTTTTAAGGGCCTTTGAGGTGCTGTGGTACCAAGAGGTGCATGCATAGTCAAAGAAACCTTGTACGAGGGCTCCTGTTAAGGTCTTCAAGGTGTTTTTGTTGACCAGTGAGGAGATCCTGTAAAGGAATCTTGTTCTTTGATTGACTTTCTTGATTACATTGGTGGCCATTTTATCACCGGAAAGATTAGCCTCCAGGATGGAACCTGGAGGTTAATCTTTCCGGTGATCTATTCCACTGGTTCCCAAACTTTTTCATGTCAAGGACCCCCAAATTGACACTCATTAGCCCACGGACCCCCATTTGAAAAGATATGCCAGGGACCCCCATAAGAGAAGAATTTTACGGTTCTAGCAGTGATTCTCAACCTGTTTAATTTCAAGGACTCCCAGTTTGATTGATTGATTGATTGATTGATTGATTGATTGATTGATTGATTGATTGATTGATTATATTAGACAGAAATGCAAACAGCAGGAGTACAGTCAAACACTTGGTCTAAAAGGATAACAAAGCGTCATGTGGACTTGTTTCCATCAAGGTCTTATGTAAACAATAGAGAATACACTATTCTATATTACAAGGTACAGATACATTAATAAGAGAACGTCAAACATCATCCATAGACATAACTATAGAACTGGCTTTTTGCTCTTATTCTATAATAATGGATTGACCTAAACAACTACTTCCTGTGTCTCAGCAAACCTGTGCGGCAGCGACCAGTTCATGTGTCAAAATAAACAATGCATCGACAAGAGTTGGGAGTGTGACGGAGACAATGACTGTGACGACAACTCAGATGAGGCTCACTGTAATAACCCTGTCTCTCCAGGTAAGACACGCACACACGCACGCACGCACGCACGCACGCACGCACGCACGCACGCACGCACGCACGCACGCACGCACGCACGCAAGCACGCACGCACGCACGCACGCGCACACACACACACACGCATGCGCACACACACACACACACACACACACGCACACACAGCTATGAGAGCACCTCTAACACCTCTAAATACTTTCCAGGAAGACTTAATTGCGTCATAAACTTTTACTTTGACTTTTACACGATCAGAATCACATTCATCTGAACCTCCTCTGCTTCCATTGCTCTTCCCTTTCTCCTCCTTCCTCTAAGTTTCCACTGCGACAAAGAACAAATGCTATGTTTGTCACAACGGGAACTGTGTCCAGGAGACATTGCTGTGTAACGGCAAGGATGACTGTGGTGACAACTCTGATGAGCTCAGCAGCTGCTCTGTTAACGAGTGTCTGAACAGCGAGCTGAGTGGCTGCTCCTCCCAGCTCAGCTGTAAAGACCTCAAGATAGGCTTCAAGGTATGGAATCAACAGCGCCATTTGACACAGATTCCACAAAGACACTGATGAAACACCTGGTCAGCACCACGCTCTGTTCCTGTCTCCTTACAGTGCACATGTCCCAGCGGCTTCCGTCTGAAGGACGATGGGAAGACGTGTGTGGAGGAAGATGAGTGTAGCAGCTATCCCTGCACCCAGCACTGCAACAACACACAGGGCAGCTTCCACTGTCTCTGTGTGGAGGGTTACCAGCTCAGCCCTGAAGACCCCACCATCTGCAGGTCCACATCTGGTAGGAAACAGTGGGAGCTGAAAGCACTGAAAGCACATTGGTTGTCTGTCTGTCTGTCTGTCTGTCTGTCTGTCTGTCTGTCTGAGTTGGTTATTTGAATTCATTCATGAATCTTTTTGTTGTGCTTTTACCAATCTCTTTGTAACTGATATTTTTGTCTCTTTTAACCCAAAGAATATATATTCAAAGATTTGTGCCACATTTTTCAAAAATAGCAGACCTACAAGCTCGTAGCGCGCTATGAGGAAGGGAACCCCTTTTGGTGTTTTAAGCATAATTTTGAACTTGAAAATTAGCAGATTTATAAGCCCATAGCGCTGCACTGAGTGCCGCGCTACAAGCTTGTAGATCTGCTATTTTTGAAAATGTGGCGCACATCTTTGAAAATATATCATTTGAGAGCAAACATTTTGAAGTCTTTGCTTCTGGGGGGGATGATTTCTCATCTCTATGTAGTTTTATAAATGATGCTGTGTTCATGAATATGTTCTCTCTCCCAAACAAACAAATAAAGCATTGCATTTTTTAAAGCTAAATGTGATCTAATTTTCTCTAGATGTGGAGCCCTTCCTCATCTTCACCACCCGCAACGAACTGAATAAGATGAACTTGAACGGCTCCAACCACACTGTGCTCAAACAGGTGAAAACCATTGAACATACTGTAACAACACATCCTATACACGCTTACATGCACCAACAATAACACATTCAAGCCCCTAATCAACTGCATAGACGATATTAAAACCTGGATGGATGAAAACCTCTTACATCTCAATGACAATAAAAGGGAAATCATCATATTTGGACAACGCCCCACCCCTCCTGTCAACAACCTCGGCCCCCTCATTTCCAATATCAACACAGGCTGTTATTTTCGGTAATACTTTTAAATTTGACAAGCAGATAAGCTCTGTTGTCAAAACAAGCTTTTATCACCTACGCCTACTCGCCAAGGTTAAACCCTGCCTCCCCCTCAAACAATTTGAAAACGGTCATTCACTCCTTCATCTCCTCAAGGCTGGACTATTGTAACGCCCTATATATGGCATCAACCAATCCTCACTTTGAAGACTCCAATTAGTCCAAAATGCTGCTGTCCGCCTTCTCACCGGACCTAAAAAGTTTGACCACATCACACCAGTCCTGATATCACACCATTGGCTCCCGATAAAACAAAGAATTACTTACTTTTTTACTTTTAAATCTCTTGCCCTATATGGCTGAACGTATACAGCGCTACAACCCTCCCAGAGCTCTGAGGTCTGCTGACCAATCACTGCTGACCGTGCCAACAACCTGAACCCTCAGAACAAGAGGTGACCGCGCTTTAGCGGTGGCGGCCCCAGAGCTGTGGAACAACCTCCCCCCCTTTATTAGAGCTGCCCAATCCATCGAGATTATTAAATCCTTACTTAACCCATTTTGACCTGAGATCAGATTCTAAAAATGTCTTCTACATCCTGACAGTTTTCTGAAAAAGCTATGTCAGTCGTTCATTCTTCAAAAATAGCAGACCTACAAGCTCGTAGCGCGCCACTCGGTGGCGCGCTATGAGCTTGTAGACCTGCTATTTTTCAATAGCTAAAGCATAACATAATGCTAACACCAAAAGTGGTTCCCGCCCCAAAATGGGTTAAAACGCACCTTTTCTCCCTGGATGTTAATGTAATCTGATTTTAATGTGCTTATATATTCCTATATTGTCCATGTATCATGTTTGCCTCATTTGCTATGCATCTGGCTCTACTTGATGTAAATTGCTTTAAATGATATTTGCTCTAAATGTGAAATTCTTTCCTGTGAAGCACTTTGGTATATATATGCTATAATTAAAGGATGATTTGATTTGATACAATACACACACTGCTTTTGACATGTTGGAATGTATTCGACCTGTCAGAGTCAGAGACTAACTGCTGACTAAGTAACTGCTGTGCTGTGACAGGACTTGAATGAAGCGCGGGCTCTGGACGTTGACTACCAGCAGCAGATGGTCTATTGGACAGAAGGGTTGTTATACAACAGGACGATCAGTCGTATGAACATCAATGGCAGTGACGTCCAGGTCAGTGTGACAAATACACAGATGGGAAGTGAAGCAATGTCAGGAAATGGTTATACTTGCATTCAAAATGCTTTGTAATATCACTGTTAGACAGTAAGTATTTTTACTCTCAAGTCTCTCTACGTCGTCCTCAGACGAGCCTTCCATCGGCGTTTCCAGTCATCTCGGTT
This sequence comes from Electrona antarctica, assembly GCF_951216825.1. Lineage (NCBI taxonomy): Eukaryota > Metazoa > Chordata > Actinopteri > Myctophiformes > Myctophidae > Electrona > Electrona antarctica. The sequence goes on along the minus strand of NC_136802.1, from coordinate 39,683,049 downwards.
CTCCATACATCTGGCCAGCTCCTTTGTGCTTTCCGCGCCAGTATCTTTCTTTAGTACGTCCACGTAGGTAGGTGTGGGACGTCCTCTCGATCGATGCCCGTGTGTCGGTTCCCACAGTACAAGCTTTTTGGCCGGGAGTTCTTGGTGTCGCTGGCAGTGGCCAGCTAGTCTCATCCTCCTTACTGCTATCTTCTCTGTTACACTTGGTAATGCCCCGTACAGACGCTTGTTGGTGATGTGCTCAAGTACTGTACTTATTAAACACTGTAAGGTGCTTGTAATTTCCCAAGTATTTATATGTCCTAATACATACAACTCCACTACATCTCAGAGGCATCTTTGTACGTTTTACTTATTTGACAGCTTTAGTTACTTGCAGTGGTGGACAGTAATTAATGAGGTACTTTTTAAATATGAATACAGCAATGCATTGATACAAATTATTTATTTACACATTATACAGTATAGGCTACAAGTACATCAGTACATAAGTACATCAGTACTCAAGTACACATTTGACAGAGCAATTTATACTTGTACTTGAGTAATATTTGACCAGGAGTATCTATACTTTGATTCAAGTACTGGGTTTGAGTACTTTGTCCACCACTGGTTACTAGTTACTTTGTAGATTTTGATTGTTATGATGTTATAAATAATAACATTATTTATTGAAAATATTCAACATAGTTAGAAAATAGCAGATCTACAAGCTCACAACGCATCACGTCACAATGCATTGTGAGCTTTATAGCATGTATAGACCTGCTATTTTCAAAAAGCCAAATTATGAAATAAGGCTTAAGTGCTGAGAGTTGTGCAAACAAGCAGACAGGTTGAGTAGTGGCAGTTAATTAGTGCACAGACAATATGCTCTTTTTACAATATCCTGTGATATTAATATGTTGAACAAATGACTTACAAATAGAACAATAAAACGTGGTGAGTATATCCAGAGTTAATGTATGTCTCATTGACAGGTCCTCCACACGTCACTCAGTGGACCAGCGGTTCTGGCTGTTGATTGGGTGGGAGGAAACCTCTACTGGAGTGACCATGTGCAGGACACCATAGAGGTGTCCAAACTAAACGGGGCGTACCGAACAGTCCTGGTCAACACCGGCCTGGAGGTGCCATACTCCATGGCTGTGGATGTACGCTACGGGTAAGTGTACTGTGGTGTGGTGATCATGAACCTTACACTGACTTTATCAACCGTCCTGTGAAACTCCACAGATACAAGAAGACTGAATTACATCTAAAAGCTAAACGGATGACATTGCATCATATTTATTTGTTGTACCTCTTGCAGCACTGTTCATTTTGACAGCAAAATTCTGATTTAGTCTTAGTCTTTTGAATAACACCATTTAGTTTTAGTCCTATTTTAGTCTTCTGAAATTGTTTAGTCTTAGTCTTAGTCGACTAAATATCAACATCTTGTGGTCTTTTATTATTTTAGTCTTTTAATCTTGTGTACATTTTTAAAGATTTAGTCTTAGTCTTTTGAACAACACAGCATTTTGTTTTAGTCCTATTTTAGTCATCTGAGTCCTATTTTAGTTTACTACACAACATAATTAACAGTCTTGCAGATCTAGTTAAATAAAAGTCACATTAGTTATTTTTTTGTATAAGACTAGGATGTATCACATGAGTATGAGTGTAGGCCTATATTTATCCGATCTCCGAAGCTCACACAACACATCTCAGTTATTTTCATGGAAATTTCTAGTTTACGTATACCGTAAAATGACATAACGGTTCTATAAAGTAACAATGCAATTCAGGGGTGCGGTTGACGAAAACGTTATTTTGCCGATCGAGGTGCACTGAGACAAAAATGTTTGAGAACCACTGCTGTATACGTACAGTACTGTATGTGTGATTTGTTGTGAACAGTGACCTGACACAGTGTCTCCTCTGACAGCTACTTGTACTGGACAGACTTCAGCAGCAACAACCCCCACATAGGGAGGATAGGCATGGACGGCACCAACAGGAGCATCATAGTGGAGGATAAGATCACCAGGCCCTTTGGCCTGACGTTAGACTACATCAATGATCGCATCTATTGGAGCGACCACAAGGAGAACAGCATTGAGTTTGCCAACCTGGATGGAACCAACAGACACACAGGTAACACACACACACACACACACACACACACACACACACACACACACACACACACACACACACACACACACACACACACACACACACACACGCACACACAGATTTTAGTATGGGGATTCATGGATGCCATTTTTACAAATGTTTTGGTCAACACAAATCCTAGAGAGCCAAATATAGCTGATCTACAGGCTCACAATGAGACGCGTTGTGAGCTTGTAGATCTGCTATTCTTGGTGAGCGACACCGTTGTGCAGTTAAATAAGTAAGGCTAAGGCATAATTCACACGCGCACACACACGCACACGCACACACATGCACAGTTGCACACACATGCACACACACGCAGCCACACACTCACGCACGCACGCATGCAATCAGCCACGCAAGCACGCACGCAGCCACGCATGCAAGCACGCACATACGCACACATGTACGCGCACATACACGGCGCGGACACACACACACACACACACACACACACACACTGTGACGGCCCGAAATGGTCCCCGAGCCGTCTGTTCATGACAAGCTGTCACTCACCCCTGGGAACCGCCTATTGTGAAAAGCCCCGTTGTTTGCGCCGGTGGGAGTGTGGAGGCAGACAGACAGACAGAGAGTGAGAGAGAAGCGTCAGCGTTGGACCTGTCACTAGTGAACGAGCAAGTTAGCCCCTCATTCTCCGTGTCGTTTTGGTCCGTAATGTGGCGTAGCCTCGGGCGTTGTTCAAACCTGCAGAGCTACAAACAAGCATTCAAACGGACGAGAATAACCCACAACTGACGATCCCCGCATCCTGGTCTGTCCTAGCCTGGATCCAGCCCAAAGACCCCGCCCACTCTCTGAAAGCTACAGTCTGATAATCAGGCTAGGTCTGTCCCTTCTCCTTGGCTCAGCTGTCACGCACGGAGCAGTGCGGTGGTATTTGATTTCCCCCCTATTATTTCAAGAGCTTGTTTTGTTTATTATTTTGTTGTTTTGGAGACTAATTAAAGAGCCGCTCTGCTCGGACAGACGGACTACTTTCATAACATTTACTAACATTCACGTTGCGTCGGCGTTGCATGGATCTGGAACAATACCAACAGTTTATTTATGTATTTATTTATGAACTGCGCACGGTAACTCACTAGGCTACAAATGGTTGTCATGAAATGAATTGACGCATGGTTTTGGTTGACAGGTTTCGGACGTAACCCCATTTCTTTGAGTGTTGGACATTTCTTTTCCTTTTGTGTTTATTTACAAACATTGCAAACTGTTGGGTCTTGTTTCATGAACTGATGAACTGTTTGTGTTTATGTTGGTTGAAATCTCAATATATAATAACTTGAGACTGAGTTGATACCGTGTGTTGTGTGTTTTATTTCTTGGTGTAAGGGTTTACATTTTACTCATACTCACATACTGATACATATTTATTGTGGGCAACATTTTGATAAGACACTGTAATTACACAATTCCAGGTCCATTTTACACTCTGTGTTAAAGGAATGCTCCAGATTTGTCTGTGTTCAAGAACAGCTTTTGTAAATGTTGTCCATGAGTAGTGGAAGAAAAAGTAATTAAAGCAGTAAGAACATGATTTACTTTAGTACGCTTTACTAAAACATTGTATATCTTATTATAAATAGTCTTATTACTATTTCATAATATTCTGACACTTTTGGTTTTGTGTGTCTGTAGTTCTGCGTCAGGGAGGCAGTCTAATCTATCGTATTACCCTGTTTGAGGAGTACATCTACTGGACCGACTACATCTCCGACTCCATCTCCAGAGCTCACAAGACTCAGGGAACCAACAACACAGAACTCATCAGAAACCTGAACTTTCCACGGGACATCCATATCTACCACCCCTATCAACAACCTGAGGGTCTGTACCACCTACTGTACACAACACTCTCATTATGACTGCTTAATGTTTTATGACTTCTATTAACTGTCTATCATTGTATTATTATCTGATCTGAAAAGCATACAGTATACAGTATAAATACACCCTATAATAATAACAACAACAGCAACAACAATAATAATAGTCATATTGTGACATAGTAGTAGTATTAGTAATAGTATTAGTATAGTATAATCGGAATTGGCCACATCGGCCATAAAAATGCCATATTGGTATCGGATCCGTCTCAAAATAATCCAGATTATTTAATCGTTTACACCAGCAAAATAAATTAAAAATTCTACATTTAACTTTCATTCAGTTGTGAAAACGGACACTTGGAAAAAGAGTATAGGCTATTTATTGATTGATTGAATACTTGGCTTTGGGCCAAGCCCCTATAGGACCTAGGCTTGTTTCCATTGTGGTCCTGTATAATATCGGAATTGGTCAGAATTGGTATCGGCAGATAATTATGACCCTGCAAATAATCGGAGATCGGATATCGGTCATAATTTCATAACTGTGCACCCCTAAATAGTATTGTTACATAATAGTAGTAGTAGTAGCAGTATTGTATCATATAGTATAGTAGTAGTATTCAGGGCTCTCATATTCATTACATGTGTACATGTTTTCCTGCAGTGTCTGCTCATCCGTGTCAGACCAACAATGGAGGATGCAGTAACCTGTGTCTGCTGTCACCTGGAGGAGGCTACAAGTGTTCCTGTCCAACCTACTTCTACTTGGCAGCTGACAACAAGCAGTGCATGTCCAGCTGCACTGCCAGACAGGTGATTCACCTCCAGTTCACTTGTGTTATATGCAGTGGGTAATTTCTAACTCAATGGATGCCGGAGCTCAACTCCCGCACATGCACAAAATCTTTTCACAAATCAGACTGCACAGGCTAGCCACGACTGTACAGTCACAGAGAGTGAGACTACAGCGAGTCACCTGTCATGATAAGACTCATAAGAGAGATGATTATTGATTACAAATACAAACTCCAGCAGCAGCACTGCTAGTCCCGGCCGCTAGCCGCCAGCGTGGCTCAGCCTGTACAACACACAACAACAACAACAACCAGGCGCGTCACCCCCATTCACTGTGAGTCGCAACATCTGCACTCTCACATATACTGTAGGTCAGTGATTTCACCCCCCCGCCCCCCACATAAACACACACACTTTGACCACCCGATAGCTCTGTTTGGAACAAGTAACAACAACCGGCATTCACAGCACAGGACACTGCAAGGCTGCAAGTTGACAGTTTATTTACCTGATTGCTGCTGCCCGTATAGTTCAGTCTGAAGCCTTTTCTTTTTTCATATCCTGAACGAACGGATAAAGTCGCTTCATGATGACTAATAGATTCCGTGTGTTGTCTAAAAATAAACTCTCCCGTCATTACAACGAAGCAAACATACTTTGAAAGGGGGGCGTTTCTACGTGGTCGGAATAATAACTTCTACAGTCAGCCGTCAACAGGCATGTTTCCCTTATGAGCAGCGTACACTCACTGCGCAAAGAACGTAGTTGCGCCCGCCCTGCGCAAAGAACGTAGTTGCGTCCGCCCTGGGCAAAGAACCTAGTTGCACCCGCCCTGCGCAAATAACGTAGTTGTGCCCGCCCTGCGCAAAGAATGTAGTTGCACCCGCCCTGCGCAAAGAACGTAGTTGCGCCCGCCCTGCGCAAAGAACGTAGTTGCGCCCGCCCTGCGCAAAGAACGTAGTTGCACCCGCCCTGCGCAAATAACGTAGCTGTACGTTCTTTGCGCAGTGCGGGTGGAGGCCTTTGTGGGAATCGGGGGCCCTACGCAGCCTGCCTAGTCTACTCTGCGTATAGGACCAATCAGCTCCGCTATGGGAGGCTATGGGAGTCTCCCATAGCGGAGCGCCACCTACAGGTACCGGAGCTGCCTCTATAGGGGAAAGCTGAGCTCCGCCAAGCTCCGGCTGAAATTAAGCACTGGTTATATGTCTTTATGTCTTTATGTCTTGTGTCTGCTGTCGATAGTCATTCTAAAGATGTGTGTCGTCTCTCCCATCAGTTTCCTTGTAAGAACTACAAATGCATTCCGTTGTGGTGGAAATGTGACACGGCAGATGACTGTAAGGACGGGTCAGACGAACCGGCAGACTGCTGTGAGTAGAGACTCCGAGACCCCCAGAATAATATGCATTTGGCCGTGGACCCCCAGCTGAAAATATGTTGTTCCAGCGACCACCCAGAAGCAAATATTTTAATTTAAAATGTTCACTTTGAAAGAATATATAGTCAAAGATTTGCGCCACATTTTCACGATTTATAAAGAATAGCAGATCTACAAGCTCGTAGCGCGGCACTCTGTGTCGTGCTATGAGTCCTTTTTGAGTAAAATCTATTGGTAAAAATGAAATAGAGGTCCATTTTAAAACAACCAACACCCAACAGACCATACAAACTACTGTAAAAAAAACAAAAAACGAATTAATAAAATAGCCTACTAATGTAAACAATTAAAAACAAATGGCTTCTAAATCCTAAAAGTTTTCTGTAAAACCTGTGTTTCTATGTCAGTGGTGCTCAACATTTTTCAGGTCAAGGACCCCCAGAATTATCTGTATTTCGCCGTGTACCCCCATCTGAAAATGTGTCTTTCCAGGGACCCCCCAGAAGCAAAGATTTGAGTTAAAAACGTTCGCTCTGAACGAATATATATTCAAAGATTTTCAGCACATTTTCACGATTTTTCTAAATTAGCAGATCTACAAGCTCGTAGCCCAGCACTCGGTGCCGCTTGTAGATATGCTATTTTTCAATAGCTAAAGTATAACATAATGCTTGAAATACCAAAAGGGGTTCCCGTCCTGAATGGGTTTAAGGCCATGCACAGTGCACACACACATTTAGAACTGATGGCTTCCCCTGTTGGGCAATTATAAAATAACTTTAACTTTACTCACATGTCCTGTGAGTTGTAATGTTTGGACTAAACAATTCATTATAGAAAAAAAGCGGAGATCCGGGCTGAGCCCTGATGAAGACCGGTATAGGCCGAAACATGTCGGTTTAATAACGTTTTCCTCCTTTTTAACTATTAAGTGTGCCCGGATCTCTGCTTTTTTCTGTGTCATCCCGATTGATCCAGGAGCACCTTTTTACTATTTTTATATTTTGTATACCTGCACACCTCCTAAGCACCGGGTTGCTTCCTTGCCTCTACATAGTCACATTTGTGTTTCCATTTGTAGCAACCCTTGGTGGCCGATTAGAATACATCTTTCAGGGTATTTTTAGGTACTTATGTCATTCTGCGAGTTTAGTGATGATTGGTCCAACAACAGTGGTAACCTTGCACAGCAGCTGGCCTCATGCCATCACAGTTTATCTGGTAAGACATCAGCTTATGTAGGATACTTCTGTCAGCCAGGTGATAATATGTCCTTTGACGACACACAGCAGCTGGCCTCATGCCATCACAGTTTATCAGGTAAGACATCAGCTTACCAGATGGACTGAAAGCCAGGTGATAATTAGTGTCCTTTGACGACACACAGCAGATATTTTTCTTACTCACTGTAGCCTATACTGCTTGATGGTGGTCGTTTGAACTATAGGCTACACATGATATGAAATAATATACCATACCGTGATGTACCGTGAACAATCCTCAAATATGAAGTGCGGCAGGAACAATGTACCCCTCACTTTGTTCCTGACACACTTCATATTTGAGGATTGCCCACCGTAGTGAAACAAAATGTGTTGTCCGTCCACTATGCCATTTGAAACTTTATTTAAACTTCTGACAATTAAAATAGCTATATTCCAGGAACACAAAGCAGATATCCACCAATAAAAATATACAAATAGTTTGGGGAGTGGGACAACGTTGCTGCACAACACATGTAGTGTCGCTCTCCTGCTGATTGAAACACATGTATTTTAATGACTTTTCTTTGCTCACATCGCTGGCAGTGAGGACGGGGTGTAAGTCTTGAACCGTACAGCTGTACATAAAGTCAAACTTGTCCCCCTATAGGTTCCTTGGGTCATGACACAATGACACATGTAGGCCTGACAAGACTTTCTGGGATGAAGCTCACACAAGAAAAATATAATTCCACCATTGCTTTACACCTGCAAAACTGTAATGTGACAAACTAAACAGATTCTGATACTCATTCTGAGGTGGGCATTGACTGTGTGGGTAGTTGTCATGATCCAAGGAATCCAGGGAATGTCGATTGTACGACCTACGGTTCAAGAGTTACGGGCCAAAATGTAACGCCCGACCTGGTGGAGACAATGTATTATAGAGACAATCCACGTTCTCTGTTGTGAAGCTAATGTATTGTGTTATTTTTTCCCCTTCAGCTCTCCAGGCTGAACAAACACACAACACAACAGGTAAACAAAGATTACAAATCATCATAGATTATAGATAGACCAAGAGCTTCTTCTAATTAAATCTCTCTCTCTCTCTCTCTCTCTCTCTCTCTCTCTCTCTCTCTCTGTGTGCGTGTGTGTTTAGTCCCCCGGTGACAGGTTGACACTTGACAGGCTGCAGCTTATTATTATTGTTTGTGTGCTTTCGTTGTTCCAGACTTCCAGTATAATAACGTTGATGTGCATTGTTACGCCGTTGTGTGTGTGTGTGTGTGCACGCGCGTGGCCGTTCCGCGACCGTCCCAGACGATCTCTAGATTGTTGAAGGCCCAGTTAATTTCAGTACGGACCGCCACTTATGACTTTTCTTTGCTCACATCACTGGCAGTGAGGACGGGGTGTAAGTATTGAACCGTACAGCCGTACATAAAGTCAAACCTTTCCCCCTATAGGTTCCTTGGGTCATGACACAATGACACATGTAGGCCTGACAAGACTTTCTGGGATGAAGCTCACACAAGAAAGATATAATTCCACCATTGCTTTACACCTGCAAAACTGTAATGTGACAAACTAAACAGATTCTGATACTCATTCTGAGGTGGGTAGTTGTCATGATCCAAGGAATCCAGGGAAAGTCATGTTTTGATTGTACGACCTACGGTTCAAGAGTTATGGGCCAAAATGTAACGCCTGGCCTGGTGGAGACAATGTATTAGAGTAATAGAGACAATCCACGTTCTCTGTTGTGAAGCTAATTTATTGTGTTATTTTTTCCCTTCAGCTCTCCAGGCTGAACAAACACACAACACAACAGGTAAACAAAGATTACAAATCATCATAGATTATAGATAGACCAAGAGCTTATTCTAATTAACTCTCTCTCTCTCTCTCTCTCTCTCTCTCTCCAGAGTCTATGAGGTTGGTGAATGGGACCAGTGTGTGTTCAGGCAGACTGGAGGTGAAGTCTAACCAGTCGTGGGTCTCAGTGTGTGAAGATGACTTTGACCAGCAGGACGCAAAGGTGGTCTGTAGGGAGCTTGGCTGTGCGGCTCCTTCAGTCCTCCAGGGGGCGCTCTATGGAGAAGTGAACGCTTCAATGTGGACCAAAGAGTTCCAGTGTGAAGGCAGTGAGTCTGTTCTCCTGGACTGTAGAACCTCAGACTCAACTAGAAACACCACCTGCTCACCTGACAAGACTGTTGGACTCACCTGCTCAGGTAATTATATATATATATATATATTCATTCAGCTTTTTTTTTTTTTTAAAGAAAATGGTTGCACCTGTCTGTATGTTCATTACACTAGGTATGGAGGGCTCTGCAAATAACACACAGCCCCGCCTCCCCCTGCTGTCAAAGCAGTTATCAATGTTGTTCACAACATCATGTCAATGTTTACAACTTTATGTCAATGTTTACAACTTCATCTCAATGTTTACAACTTTATGAGAGGATTAAGTGGATCTTGTGTTCTCTCTCCCAGGTTGATGTCAGTAAATAAATCAAAGTAACTTTACATTGACATGCATCTCTCTCTTTGTCATAATGCTTGACAATAGTGAGAGTATTTCATATGTTTAGTGTGATGTAGCGTGTTGCACGTGCACATTGTGTTTAGTGTGATGTAGCGTGTTGCACGTGCACATTGTGTTTAGTGTGATAAAGCCTGTTGCACGTACACATTGTCACAGTACATGGATGTGAAGGTTAGGAGGAGGAGCGAGCCGTAACAATTCGTCCCCTACGCACAGACAGAAGAGAAACAAGGGTTTATGCACAGATGAGAGAGAGGGAGAGGTTTCCACGTTCATATGTTAAATCAATTAATATTATTATTATGGTTAAATCAATTTATTTCATATCATGAAATATTGGGCTTCTAAGAATTTACAAGCACTGTGTGCAGCGCTTTTCCAAAATGTATTTAAAGCATTTTACAAAACAAGATACAACTTTTACTATAATATAACACAAACGAGATACATGAGAAAAAGTATCAACTTAAAACAAGTTGAAGATATTCAAAAAGACACTGACTCTCTGAGATAACGACACTTTTAGTTTTTGATGAAATAAAACGTTGTTTTACTACTTACTCCCTTGTCTCTGTACAGAGCCTGTCAGGCTGGTGGGAGGAAGCAGTAAGTGTACTGGTAGACTGGAGACACAACACCAGGGAGACTGGAAACCTGTGGATGGTCATTCTGACTGGAACCTGCAGTCATCCTCTGTAGTGTGTAGGCAGCTAGACTGTGGCTCTGCTGTTTCAACACGATGGAGTGATGCTTCAACACAACCGGTATGGAAGATGACAGTGACCTGTGATGGGTCTGAATCTTCACTGAGGGAGTGTGGAAGCAAGACGTCTGATACTTCCCGTAGGATCCTGGAGGTATTCTGTTCAGGTAACACAAACAATCACTTCAACAATGACTGTTATATCTGTACAGTTCATTTAATTGGTCTGTCTGTCTGTCTGTCTGTCTGTCTGTCTGTCTGTCTGTGTCTTTGTTGAAACTCATGTCCATGTCTGTTATGCACAGTGGTGGACAGTAGCAAAGTATGTTTACTTGTATTGAGTACTATTACTTAAGTACTTCTATTTTTGTATACTTTTACTCCACTACATTTCAAAGACATCTCTAGGAAGGGAAAAGTTTAACCACTTAAATGCACTTTAAAATACAGTGAAAATAGCAGATCTACAAGTTCACAACATGTTGCAATGTGACACATTGTGAGCTTGTAGATCTGCTACCTTCACTATCCTATCCTACTATAATAAGGAAACCGGTCAGTCAGTCAGTCAGTCACTCCTGTCTGTTCTGGATGGTTCTCATCAGTGGCTTGAGCAATTGCTCTGCACACAGGCATTGACCATTAGCATATGCACACAACCACAACGCCTGTTTTTAACATTTAAGCTGTTTATTAGCGTGTCTGTGTAAACACCGGACATTCAGATCATAGCTGCTGGCCAGACACTGCCACACAGTGAACACCACAACACACACACACACACATGCTGCAAACTTATAAAGGGCTTTCATTTACGGCCCGAGTCCAACACATGTTTTATGAGCGGGAAGGCTCTTTGGGATATCATCCTCATAGCACGAGCACGTAGCTTAACACAGCACCCCGGTCAGTTGACTTAACTCACAAAAACACATTTAACATCCTGTTTAACCTTCAAATTAAAATCATCTGGCAATGTAAACAACGACACGTGCATACTGCATGTATGCACGTTCTGGCGCGTGGCTATATGGAAAGCTCACTCCTCCGTTCTTCACTTGACGTGTAGATTTCTGAACGAACTTGACCACTGAATGTACTGCTATGGTTGACGGCTGCAGTCTTGTGTTAAAAGCATTTTAACACAACTTTAAATTGAGTGACTGGCTGTAGGCTATTTACTGCATGTAATCAGGGGTAACAGGGCGGACAACGGGTCCCTTATTTGGCGGGCGGGGCGGGTCTGGTTTGTATTTTGATATAATCGCTGGTGACTGGATGGTCTATGGATCTGATTATTGACTGGCAGGGCGCGGGTTGTCAAAATTGGAGCCCATTCATTAGGGGTCTGCGACAACCTGCCTCACAAAAGTGATATTTATTGAATCTTAGACTGTCGAAAGCTGATTTCCCACTGCATGGCTACTGCCTTGCCTAGCTTGATAACAGATCAATAGCCTCCTGTAACAATGGCATACTTCGTTCACGCCTTCATTCTATTCAAATCAACTAAGATCCCCACTCATTAATGTTCTCTCTCTCTCTCTCTCTCTCTCTCTCTCTCTCTCCAGAGTCTGTGAGGTTGGTGAATGGGACCAGTGTGTGTTCAGGCAGAGTGGAGGTGAAGTCTAACCAGTCGTGGATCTCAGTGTGTGAAGATGACTTTGACCAGCAGGATGCAGAGGTGGTCTGTAGGGAGCTCGACTGTGGGCCTCCTTCAGTCCTCCAGGGGGCGCTCTATGGGGAAGTGAACGCTTCAATGTGGACCAAAGAGTTCCTGTGTCAAGGCAACGAGTCTGCTCTCCTGGACTGTAGAAGGTCAGACTCAACTAGAAACACCACCTGCTCACCTGACAAGACTGTTGGACTCACCTGCTCAGGTAATAATAAAAATCACACCTGTGTGTAAGTGAGGGGCGCTCTTATCATCATACATCATCACATTCCGGCCAATCACAATTTGCGTCCTCAATGTTTGTGTTTACACACTTTTGTCTTCAATGTTTGTGTTTACACAAACACTGAAAGCTGGACATAAGAGGGGCTAGTGCCCCTCAAAAGACAAAATTAAACGACATGAGAAATGATGGTGAAAATAGAACAGAATCAGTTAAAAAAACAGAAAACAAACACAAGGATGTGGTTTCGATAGCCTGACATAACAATATACACTCTTTGTTAGGATTGTTATTTTATAAGGAAAGTAATAGTACTTTGTTTGACTGTACTTACGGTATTCTCACTTGTCTCTGTACAGGGCCTGATGATGTTAGGTTGGTGGGAGGAAGCAGTAACTGTACTGGTAGACTGGAGATCAAACACCAGGGAAAATGGAGACGAGGGGATAGTCAGTATCAGTCTGTCTGGAACCTGAAGGCAGCATCTGTAGTGTGTCGGCAGATAGACTGTGGCTCTGCTCTGTCGACAAAATGGAGTTCTGCTCTGTTTTATTCTGATGTATGGGAGATTATAGCTTCCTGTGATGGTACTGAGTCTTCACTGAGGGAGTGTGGAGCAATGAGGTCTGCCAGATCCTCTTACAGTCTGGAGGTGATCTGTTCAGGTAACACAAACAATACTTCAACAATAACAGTCATCTGTACAGTCTGCTATTTAATTGATCTGGCTTGTCTGTCTGTCTGTCCCCGTCCGTCTGTCCCCATACGTCTGTCCATCCGTTGATTCATGTGTGTGTGTGTGTGTGTGCCGTGCGTGTGTGACTGTGTGTGTGTCCTCATGTTCTCGTCTGTTGTAGCCTACCTTTAATGAATGAAAATGTTTAACACCCTCTCCCCCCCCCCCCCCCCGCCCCGCCACACACACACCCACACTTTCTCTCACTATCTCTATCTCTCTCTCTCTCTCTCTCTCCAGAGTCTGTGAGGTTGGTGAATGGGACCAGTGCGTGTTCAGGCAGAGTGGAGGTGAAGTCTAACCAGTCATGGGTCTCAGTGTGTGAAGATGACTTTGACCAGCAGGATGCAGAGGTGGTCTGTAGGGAGCTTGACTGTGGGCCTCCTTCAGTCCTCCAGGGGGCGCTCTATGGGGAAGTGAACGCTTCGATGTGGACCAAAGAGTTCCAGTGTGAAGGCAACGAGTCTGTTCTCCTGGACTGTAGAACCTCAGACTCAACTAGAAACACCTGCTCACCTGACAAGACTGTTGGACTCACCTGCTCAGGTAATCAGGGACGTGCAGAGGGACCAGGAGAGCTGTGGCCTGATTCTTTCCTTTTTTACTACCCAGATTTAGAGGAATATCTCATTTTAAATTATCACTAGGAATCTAGAACAAATTGTAACCAGTGCAATGATGCAGTAAAGCCAATATACTCAAACAAAAATAATACTTATACATTAACCCATTTAGGCCTGACATCGAAATTAAAAGAATTAGGTATTTCTGAAAAACCTCATGTTTCTGTATCAGTGGTGCTCAATATGTCAAGGACCCCAAAAATTATATGTAATTGACCACCGACCCCCATCTGAAAATATGTTGTTCAAGGGACAACGCAAAGTTAGAGTTAAAAATGTTTGCTCTGAAAGAATATATTCCAAATTTGTGCCACATTTTCACGATTTTTCAAAAATAGCAGACCTACAAGCTCATAGTGCGGCACTCAGTGCCGCGCTATGAACTTGTAGGTCTGCTATTTTTCAATAGCTAAAGTATAACATAATGCTTAAAACACCAAAAGGGGTTCCCGCCCAAAATGGGTTAATGAAACAAACAACGCAAAATAGAATAGAACAGTCATACCAGGTCACTTTCCTATATCAGCTGAATCTCATCACGATTGCAATTGCTTTCCCCACACTGAAAGTACAAAAACTATCATTTCATTGGCATGACCACGGTGGGCCGCAGAGACATGAAGCAGGGGCCGCATGCGGCCCGCGGGCCGCGGGTTGAGTAGCGCTGCTGTACAGTATGTGTTAAAATTGATGAGTTATGTGGACACACCCACCTGACCAATCTCCTCTGCCTCCTCCTCCTACATCACAATGTGCTATGACAGCAGCGTATCATTTCAAACTTTAATTAGCATTCTTTTCAACATGCGTGTGATTTGCTTTAAATGGTAAATGGTGCATTTACTGTACATAGTGCTTTTATCCAGAGTGCTTTACATAGATTGTGCATTACATTCACACACACGTTCACACACCGATGGCAGAGTTAGTGTTTAACCTATACTTAGAACCTACACTAACTCTGGGGGAGCCCGGGATCGAATCGGCTACTCTACCGGCCACTCTACCCCTGATCCACTGCCCCTTTACTTACTCTGATTTAGGTTGACAGATCTTTTTGGAACGTACCGGTAGTGCTTTCTGTGTCCCTTGCAGATTAGACTGTGTAGACTCTTAAAACATACTTAAAATGAAAGTAATGCATTTTTTTTAATTTTCTTTTTGTTTTTACTGCTTACTTTCGTCTCTGTACAGATGTCAGATTGGTGGAAGGAACCAGTAACTGTGCTGGAAAACTGGAGATGAAACTCCATGATGGGTGGACACCAGTGGATGATTCTGACTGGACCCTGCAGTCATCATCTGTAGTGTGTAGACAGCTATCCTGTGGTTCTGCTGTTTCATCACTAAGACTGGTTGGTTCTACAAATCAACCTGTAGTGTGGATAACATCTCCCTGTGTTGGCTCTGAGTCTTCACTGAAGGACTGTGGAACAAATGCGTCTTATACTTCATCCCACAGACTGGAGGTGATCTGTTCAGGTAACACCTGTTCTCTGTCTGTCTGTCTGTCTGTCTGTCTGTCTGTCTGTCTGTCTGTCTGTCTGTCTGTCTGTCTGTCTGTCTGTCTGTCTGTCTGTGCCTCACCTGAGACACCAAAACTGATACACACAGACACACAGAACACACACCTCCCTTGTGTTCTGATACACACAAACATATTTACTTGTATTAACCTGAAGTACTAAATAAAGTACCATCAACAAAATGCTCACATATTAATAGGTTACCGAGTCCTGACTGTCCATTACAGAGACATGTTAGGAATTCTGAATACACAAAAATTAGTTATTTAGACAACTCCTTATTTGTGCGTAGTGATTTTGGAAAATGTATTCTTGAATGATCTCAACTAAGATCCCCCACTCGTAAAACAATGGCATTTTAGAGATGAGCGGAACAGTCCTGGAAAAGTGTAATGTATTTGTTTTTGATTAAAATTCTCTCTCTCTCTCTCTCTCTCTCTCTCTCCAGAGTCTGTGAGGTTGGTGAATGGGACCAGTGCGTGTTCAGGCAGAGTGGAGGTGAAGTCTAACCAGTCATGGGTCTCAGTGTGTGAAGATGACTTTGACCAGCAGGATGCAGAGGTGGTCTGTAGGGATCTTGGCTGTGGGGCTCCTTCAGTCCTCCAGGGGGCGCTCCATGGAGAAGTGAACGCTTCGATGTGGACCAAAGAGTTCCAGTGTGAAGGCAACGAGTCTGCTCTCCTGGACTGTAGAACCTCAGACTCAACTAGAAACACCACCTGCTCACCTGACAAGACTGTTGGACTCACCTGCTCAGGTAATAATAATCATAAGTAGAAAAGAACATTTCACATAATGTGACTGGTTTGTGGTCACCAGTGAGTGAAATGTACTCTAGCTGCAGACACTGTCATGTCTGTGATTACTTTGATTCTGATGGGATGAGAAATCACATCCAATATAAGCATATGGTTGTGAATCACCAAGGTGGTAAAACTGGAGCTATTTAGGCAATTACCTTGTACTTCCTGCTGCCACCGTAGTCCAATTGAATTGTGGAATTGGTCGAATTGAAGAAGTAATCCAGCACCGCACCACAAAGCACAAGGCACCACAAATATATTATGCTTAGGCACCCAAATGGCCATCAGCTGCCCTGATTACCTCTATGGTCATGTCATCAAGGGAGACCTGTCCATTATTTCATATGTCATCCTGATTGGCTAAGATTGACGTCTACTATATTGTCGGTGGAGACCTGTGCTCAGAGGAGCACATATTTCTAGTTTAAATCATGAAAATGACATTGCTAGCCTGAGATAAAACAGTAAAATACCAACTATACTTGCAATTCGGATTCCTATTTAACAATGAAAGTAATAGTACTTATTTTATTCTTTGCCTCGTTTTGCCACTGTACAGAGCCTGGTGACGTCATGTTGGAGGGAGGAACCAGTAACTGTTCTGGTACACTGGAGGTGAAACACCAGGAAGAGTGGAGACCAGCGGGTTCTATTTATGACTGGAACCTGAAGTCATCATCTGTAGTGTGTAGACAGCTGAACTGTGGCTCTGCTGTTTCAACACAAAGGAGGTCTGATGCAACCGTTGAACCTGTGTGGAAGATTCCATGTGTTGGATCTCAATCTTCACTGAGGGAGTGTGGAGCAAAGGAGTCTCACAATTCCACTGAGAGACTGGAGGTGTTCTGTTCGGGTAAAACACATAAACAGTGACCTCAACTATTACAATAATGTGGACTCCACTTCACCTCCACAACTCCACTGCGCGTGTGCGTGCATGTGTTGTGTGCATGTGTTGAAACATGTTGCAGGAATTGCCATTAATACGATACACGTACGTTCTATCTCTCTCCCTCCCCCCCTCCCTCCCTCTCTCTCTCTCTCTCTCTCTCTCTCTCTCTCTCTCTCTCCAGAGTCTGTGAGGTTGGTGAATGGGACCAGTGTGTGTTCAGGCAGACTGGAGGTGAAGTCTAACCAGTTGTGGGTCTCAGTGTGTGAAGATGACTTTGACCAGCAGGATGCAAAGGTGGTTTGTAGGGATCTTGGCTGCGGGGATCCTTCAGTCCCCCAGGGGGCGCTCTATGGAGAAGTGAACGCTTCGATGTGGACCAAAGAGTTCCAGTGTGAAGGCAACGAGTCTGTTCTCCTGGACTGTAGAACCTCAGACTCAACTAGAAACACCACCTGCTCACCTGACAAGACTGTTGGACTCACCTGCTCAGGTATAATCTAATAATTTTAGTAATGTCCTCAAAATATGAGGAGGGAAAATTACCATCTATGCTGCCAAAATTTGAGGACGGAATTGCAGCAAAATTAACCATGTATGGCGCCGACATTGGCGATGTGGTTGGCTGTTGCGATTGGCTGGAAGGTGTGCCATTATTCCCATTATGCACTGTGATTGGCTGAGCATGGCATGAGGGTGTGCCACAGCCAGGGACACCCGTTATATATAAGTTGCAGATATTCCGTGCTCAAACTTTGAGTTTTGAGTTTGACGTTTGGTCAAATCCGTTCCAAGAAGTCACCCGTTTGCCGTCTTGGGAGTGACAGTTCACCATGTGTTAGTGTTAGACAGTGTTAGGAATAGATCCCCACCATCTGTTAACAGAACACCACCATCCATTCTCCCATGGAGTGGGAGAACTGAACACTTTCGGCTCACAAGGCATGTCTGCTCTAAATGGTTTGTAACGGTCTTGTCTCTGTACAGAGCCTGATGACGTCAGGTTGATGGGAGGAAGCAGTAACTGTAGCGGTGTACTGGAGATGCAACACCAGGGAGACTGGAGACCCGTGGATGGTCAGTCCGACTGGAACCTGAAGTCATCCTTTGTCGTGTGTAGGCAGATGGATTGTGGCTCTGACGTTTCAACACAAAGGAGTCCTGCTTCAACGGTTCAACCTGTGTGGTGGATCACAGCTGACTGTGTTGGAACCGAGTCTTCACTGAGGGAGTGTGGAATGACACTGTCTCAGAATTCCACTGTCACATTGGAGGTGATCTGTTCAGGTAACACAAACAGTGACGTCCGTCTACTTGCCTACTTACTTAACCTACCTATCTACAGCATAGAAACAGGATGTTTCTTTTTCTGAATTCATTTAAAATAACTTTTTTTGCATCGTCTAATTTCAGCAAAAGCCATACAAAAGCCTTACAATATGTTGGATCTCTAATCTTGGTTCCATCTCATTGGCTACTCTATACTGTATGTAAATATCTGCTGTACTATAATTCAATCACTCGTGTCTCGTTACAGATCTTCTGTTTAAGCCAAACATCAGCGTCTTCCCCACTCTAAACGGGGTTTCTGAGGGCCAGCAGCAGGGGCAGCAGGTGTCTCTAAACGGGGTTTCTGAGGGCCAGCAGCAGGGGCAGCAGGTGTTGGAAGGTTCCAACTTCAGCATCAGCTGCTCCATCCTGCCACAGTACCCAGACGGCTCCTTCCACCTCACCTTCACTGGAGCCAACAGCACACACAACCACACCCAGCCAGCTGTCAATCACTCTGCCAACTTCCTGTTCTTCGAAGCAGGCCCCGGCCACCAAGGGAATTACAGCTGTGCTTATCACGTCGACGTTGTTATAAAACACACCAAGGTGTTTTCTCACAATGTCTCCTCTGAGAGCGACATCCTCTCTCTCACCGTCACAGGTAACCTGAATGAAATGACCTTTAAACCATTCTGGGCGGGAACCCCTTTTGGTGTTTTAAGCGTTATGTTATACTTTAGCTGTTGAAAAATAGCAGACCCAAGCTTGTAGCGCGTCACGAGTGACACGCTACGAGCTTGCAGGTCTGCTATTTTTGATACATCTTGAAAATGTGGCTCAATTCTTTGAATATATATATTCTTTCAGAGTGAATTTTCTTAACTCAAATCTTTGCTTCTGGTGGCGGGGGGGGGGGGGGGGGGGGGGTTGGGGGGGGGCCCTGGAACAACATCTTTTGGGCCAATTACAGATAATTCTGGGGGTCCTTGACATGAAAAAGGTTGAGCACCACTGACATAGAAACACAGGTTTTTCAGAAAACTGTTAGCATTTAGAAGCCCTTTTTTAAGAATCGGCCTCAGGTCTAAATGGGTTAAACTCACAATATGAATCTCCGTCAGGCATGATTCAATCAAACATGAAGGTTTATTTGGTGATGTTTTTTTCCCCACAGTCCCTCCTACAGTCCCTCCTACAGTCCCTCCGACACCTGAGGGCAGCAGAGTTACAATCACTGTGGTGGTGCTGCTGTTGGTGGTGCTGTTGTACCCACCCATCGCCCTCTATTGTCTCTGGAAGGTAATACATCTTTACACAACACAAGACTGGAATGTAAATGACAGTTAAACCAGAGTTCAAGTGTCTTCATATACAAACAAACAATAGAGAGATAGGAGGGTTCTCAGCCAGATGTGATTCAGTGACTTAACGTTGGGTGTTTCTGTGTTTCTCCAGGCCACCAGAAGACATAATGCAGGAGTGTGGGACACTGCGACGGTTCATTATAATGTCGGAAATGAGAACATTGATATCGAGTATTATAATGTTGTTGGTTCTGATTCTGAATCTGGCCTTGAGTATGAAGTGATAGATGAACAAGTAGTTGTTGAATCTGGCCCCATTGAAGAGGCAGAAGACTCAGATTATGAAGAGATAGATCAACAGGTAGTTGTTGAAGCTGCTGGACCCAGTGAGGAGACAGAATACCACCAGTATGAAGAGATAGATCAACAAGTAGTTGTTGAAGCTGGACCCAGTGCTGAGACTGGAGTCCAGGCCTCATAGACACTTGAGACGCTCGGGTGGCACAGTAAAGTATGTGTGCCCACCATTGCGGAGTCTTTGGGGGTTCGAATCCACCACAATGCATCTGGCTTTTTCGAGTATCTACACAAACACATTTGGCCCATGTTCGGGGTAGAGAAGCCGGGCGGGGAGGGTGATATATGTATATATATAGTCACTGCACATAATCCTACAGAGTATTCCTTCCTGTCAGCAGGGAGTGTTGGGTGAGAGGAGTCAGATGAAGGCTCTACATCCTCCCGGTAGGAGCTCCAGGTGAGCTTGTGACAATGTACAGACATGTGTGTGGGGGGCAATACATTGGCATAATGAGGAAATTGGGGAGAAAAAGGGGCAAAAAAGGGGAAAAAATGAAAAGAAAAAATGATGAGGAACAGACAGACAGGAGAACAAGTACTGTACTTTACCTGGTGTTTGTGGTTGTAAATATAAATAATTCCTCCCAGTCCACACAGACCAAAGCTAAATGAGGACAGACAGAAGATGTGATTTTGAAACGGAAGCCTTGTTGTGTTGTTATTTAGCTTGTTATGGGAGCATGGTTGAATCAATTAATTTAATGTCACGGTCAGTCATCCATGCTGGCGCTGTATAATACTACAAATATTAGCCGTCCCAAACGTCAGGCTCAACCGCCGCCTATGCAGGCAGTGACGCATCCAGTCAGGATGCTCTCTGTGGTTCCTCTGTAGAAGATTATGGGACCATGCCCCGAGAATTAATATCCCAAGCAGGCAACAGCAACACGTAAATAGTTGTGTAGGAGAATTAAAATAGTCAACTTGATGAAGGGCTATAGTCAGTGGTTGCTATACAATTGTTACTTTTACATATTTTATGCGATTAGGGTATTAATATGAATAATCTTGCATTGTCATTCAAGCTAATGTGTAATCCCTCCATTTCATGATATGTGTTTTGTTTATATAATCTTTACAGAACAGTGTTTGTTATGAGCAGTAAGCCATAGTGTAAATAGGAGGTTATTGTTCCTTTGCTTAGGCTCAACTTATGTAACTTAGATAGAATTTTATGCAGACATACAGTAGCACTCTATAGTGTATACGCATAGCTTCATTATATAGATATTCCACTGTTAGGTTGTTTGCTTACGTATGATTCATGATAACAATTTTTATGTATTTGATATATTACCATGTTTTTGTTCTTTGATTATGTTTTTTAAGATTTAAAGTTTTTTTTTTAAATCACAGTTAAGCAACTTTACTTTGTATTGTATCCTTTTCTTTGTGTTACTTATCTCTATTGTTGGATGAACACCTCATTGAAGTTGGTATACTGTACATATAGTCCATTATGAAGGCATGAAACCCATTCAAAGTCCATTGATTTCAAAAGCGCATTGGAACTGAATGCACCTTCATTACTGTAAAGTCGACGGTTGTGACTTAACTATTCATACAGTTTTAAACGGTTGAATTGATGAGATAATGTAATGTTTGTTTCTTTGTGCCTTTTGAAATAAAGACAAAAGTCCTGAAAATGAAGAATGTTCTCTCCACAATGTGTTGTGTGTAGTAGAGGAAGCTTCCATTGGTTACCATGAACACAAACGCATCCAACAGCAGCAGCAGGAGACAAGCTGCTACGGTAACTAAACTGACATTTGAACATAGATTTAATATTTGGCCATGAAAGAGCCTCATCAAACACATTTTCATTCAAAGCAACACGAAAACAATTAATGCAGAGTGAAATCATCGCCCTGGTCAAACGAGATATATAGTCTTCTGGACTATAGGCAGGGCTATTTATGTACGTGTACAGTATGTAACATAGGCCTACACATAAATAGCTACTACATAGGCTACTAACATACAGTATGTTAGTAGCCTATGCATGCGTGGGTGTACAGTCCTACTAGTGTGTGTGTGTAAGACTCACCTTGTGGTTTTCTGGTTCCCTTTTATGTAGAACATCAGCAGGGTCACCACTGTCACTGCAAACACAATCTGAGAACCCATCGTCAAACAATAAAGGAAAAACAGATAGAAAACTGATCATGAGCAAACCTAGAAGTGTGTTACATGAGCACCCCCTGGTGGACAAACTTGTAAACAGCATGACATGCAGTATAATGGCATAATGGACTGTGAACAGACAACCACTGCAGTGGAGCAGTGGTTCCCAAAGTGGGGACCGGGGACCCCCCCAGGTGTCCTTGAGGGAGTTCCAGGGGGTCCCCAGCTAAATGATAATTAGGAACCAAATGGACCCTTATGGGTCTGTAAAGTTTGTGAGTTAAATTAACGTAGATTTTACGATATAAATTGGGGTCTCAGAGATGGAAATGCCATTAAATGGGGGTCCGTAGACTAATATGCATGTCAAACTGGGGGTCCTTGAAATTAAACTGCTTTTGCTATAGCTGTAAAAGTCTTCTCTTATGGGGGTCCCTGGCATATCTTTTCAAATGGGGGTCCGCGGGCTAATTAGTGTCAATTTGGGGGTCCTTGACATGACAGTTTGGGAACCCCTGCTGTGGAGAGGGTTCAAGTGGAAAATGTGTGTGTGCTCGTCTGCAGACACCACATTTAGTTTTAGTCAACCGGAATGTTGTAGTGTTAGTCTAGTTTTAGTCGACTAAATATCACAACATTTTAGTCGACTAAATCGTTTAAACTAAAATGGATGTTCGCGGCCCTTGATGCCTATTTTCAGCATGTATGCAACCAAGTGTAAAATGACTTATACTGGATCTCTTGTCCACTAGTCACTTCCTAACATTTTAGTCTAGTTTTTATTTGTTTGACGAAATTGTCAGTATATTTTAGTCTTAGTTTTAGTCATCGTAGCTTAGTTTTCATTTAGTTTCCATTTAGTTTTCGATGATCATTTATAGTCAACATTTTAGTCGATGAAATCAACACTGCTGTACATGCTGTACTGTACATCTGCTATTTTCACTAGTTTGGGCCCCAGCCAGCGAGACATCAAATTTCTCTCTTGGGTCTCAAGCTAAACATTTTTTGGGAACGACTGATCTTGATGAAACTACATTTGACAGCGAAGACAATACCATTGTCTCTGCAGCTGACTTGACACCCATTGTGGCTTCTATATTCTATAGTATTTTGATCTCTTGCCTTAATTATTATCATTATCCCAGCATGCCTTTACATAATAGTGTACATTAGGGGTCAATGTATTGCATTGTAGTTGCGATGCTCTGTTGGAGAATTAGCTATTTGTATTAATTATATATATTTATTAAACCATGAGCCATTACTGGCACTGTCTCCATTGCCTGTTATGTACAATATATGGCGTCATTTAATTTGCCTTTGAATCTTTGCTTTTGAATGCCAAATGTTGTGTTCCATTTCAGCTTGTAGTTTCTACAGTATGCGTAGGTCCTACTGTAGGCAATGACTAGCAAAAGGATATACAATCAAAACTTTATTAAGTACCAACTTAATCTGCAAGTAACCCAAATGCTTCATTATCAGCCATAATAATAATAATAATCTTTATTGTCCCGAAGGATATTTGTCTTCACAATCTGTTCAACACCCACATCAAAAACAACACAGAGCACATAACACCAAGACAATACAAAAACAAAACATGAGGTCCCCACTATGTACAGAACCATCCTATCGACGGGGCAGTTTGTTTAAAGCCGCGATGGCTGAGGGGACAAAGCTCCTACTAAAACGGACCTTTTTCCATGGCAAGGTTCTGTATCTTTGTCCAGATGGCATGAGGTTAAAGAAACGATACAGGGGATGATCAGTGTCATTTGATATCGAAAGTGCTAGCCGTGTGATGGCCTTATTGTTCATATCAGAAAGTGTGGGTGTAGGAAGTCCGATGATCTTGGAAGCAATACGGGTGATACTGAAAAGTTTGTTCCTGTTAGGCATGGACAGTATGGTGTAGAAACATGCAGAACAGTACAACAGAACAGGTTGAATAATGCTTTTGTACAATAATAGCAGACATAACATCTGATTGACCTTGGCCTGTAGAGTTGTCTTGCATTTTCCCCATATATGCTAGTTGTATCATGTCTCACACTAATTAGGGGTGTAACGATACATTTTAACAGCGATACGATACCTATCACGATACATGGTGGACGATACGATACATGGACGACATTGGTTCATTATGGCGATACGATGCAATTCAATGATTTAAAATCGATACAGTAACTAATTAGCTGTTACGGTTCGCTCTCCATCACCTCTACATCCATGTGCTGTGGGTGTTCTGGGCACTTCAGCGCCACCAGAGGACCCCCCAGAGCACTCCACAGCACCTCTCTCCCTGTTACTATCTCCCCACCTGGATGTCGTCTGCAATCACCTGATGAGCCTACAAGAGCCAGGCCTGTCTGCAGCTCGGCGCCAGTTCTTCCCCAGTCTACGGTTGGTGAAGTTAGACAGCCAGACGTTTAGGTCCTCAGTATTTAGACTTAGACGTTACTGTGCTTATTCTCTGCTCTGTGGACCTGCCTTTGACTCACCTTCTCTTCTCCTCTCCAGTGTTTGCTCTGTGGAGCAGCCTACGGACCCCTACACCTCCTTTCCCCCCCCGTGTTTGTGAATAAACATCCGCCCGGGTGGGCTTTACTCTGCTTTGCCTCTCCTTGCTGTGCATTTGGGTCACACCACACCGAGTCATAACATTAGCAAATACATTGGCGAGACATGGCAGGTGAAATAATGATGTTTCAAATTCTTTTGTTGCTATTTTGCTTCCTAAACACGTTTTCTTTCAAACTAAAGCAAAATAAACATTCACAATAGATGTTTATTTTAGTAGTTTATTTTAGCCAATGACAGCTCGTTTTGCTGGGTGAAAATCCACCCTCTCTATTTTCATGATTGGTTGTTGATACAAAGGAAATTACCATATTTGGATCGAACCACAGTCAGCTCGAGGTCCAGACCTTTCCAATGATATATGGCATTATATGTTGTTGCCAAGGTTTGGATGAGATTTTTTGTCTCAAAATAGAGCGTCGCAGTCCCGCCTCCTACCCTGGACCAGGAAATGAAACCCAATGCATTATTCTCATAGACATTTCTTAAAGTATTTATTTAAACACGGTTACGCCGCGGACAAAGCCAACTCGAGTCGTGACAACTCATGACAACACAAACAATATTTTGGACCAAACAAATAATTAGAAAGAAGAAAAAAACGGCAGGTTACAACACTTTTTTTGTTGTTTTTCTTCTTTGTAATTATTTGTTTGGTCCAAAATATTGTTTGTGTTGTCATGAGTTGTCACGACTCGAGTTTGCTTTGTCCGCGGCGTAACCGTCTTTAAATAAATACTTTAAGAAATGTCTATGAGAATAATGCATTGGGTTTCATTTCCTGGTCCAGGGTAGGAGGCGGGACTGCGACGCTCTATAGTGGCTTCAAATAAAACGTTTTGGAATTTTTACAATACAAATCTTTAAAGGCTGTTTTCTCATACCTGGGACAAAGAATCTCCACTTCAGTTGCACTCGCATACACCAAACTTTCCAGTCCATTCATAACTATATTCTGCAGGAATTTACAGAGGGGTTTGTTGATATATCATTCACAGCCTGATTTACATCACATTTTATACCTAAAAACATGCCAGAAATGGGTTTTTTTATGCCTGTTGACACTATTTTCTGATTTGTGGAGTGATAATTAGAGATATCTAAAATCACCTTTTCTTTGTCTCTAATATGTCAACAAAATAAAACAATAATTTTGAACCTGGCTTTATCCGATCTTCAGATTTATCGTCCCGAAATGTATGCAAATTAGCGCATATAATGCCTAATTTGCATATTTAAACATGTACTTTCAGAAAACTTGTAATACAAATAATTACCTATTCCCTATTCACCTACCATGTCTCACCTTATGAAACTAAGTCTCAACTTATGATAGTGCAGGTTTCTTAGGGGAAATATTTATTATTATGGCTATAAATAAGTAAACAGTGATTCTCTGGCAAATAGATGGACATTGTATTTGAACACGTGGACAAACCCACGCCTTGACATGAACACAGAGAATACACACATTTATCAATATTAGTTTAGTGTAGCGATATATGGAAAAGTAATTAAACCCATATTTTTCCTTTTTCTTCTTAAAATTGCAAAAATACAATGCACAAAATTAGTATTGACACAATTGTATTATTTACTTTGCAAAACGATTCGATACCGATTATTTCCATTGCAAAACGATACGATACAAAGTCAAACGATACGATATTTGCTGCTTCCATTTCGATATACTTCGATTTTTTTTAATTAAAATCGATATTTCGATACAGTTACTATATTGTTACACTCCTCACACTTAACTCACCATTAAGCCATCTGCTGCTGGCGTTTCACCAGTAAATGTTTAAAATGTCCTGTTTTATTGTATTTATTATAATACACTGGGCGTTTCTGAAAACAAAATGCAATGTTACAACTATGTCATTTTGGCCCTATAGATTGTGGCATTTTGACTGCACTGATAGAAGGTGTATCTGTTTCATGTTGGTCAGTGTAAGGCCCGATTCATACTCCTATTTTAGAGCCGAATAAAAGTCGGTTGGGCTCTGTAGAGCCTACAATGTGACGTCATTTGAGGTTCGGAGGGGCGGGTACCGTCCTGAAGTCGGCTCTTCGGTGCTACTGAAAATGTCTGACGAGCCGAAATCATTTCGGCACTACAGCGCCGAAACAGCGGTAAAATAGGAGTATGAATCAGCCCTAATGCTCCAGATTTGCTAGTCATGTAATGTCAAATGCAATGAATATAAGTACAAAATAATAATAATAATCCTATCATTCTTGAACATAATACATTTATTTGTTTAGCTAAGCAGATAATTACTATAGTTACTTGGTCTTCCCGGTTCTTCCCTGCAAACATGACCATTAAGAAGGTTTGTGAGTGCTACTGTGCTATGTACGATTATATTACGCTTTTATCCAAAGCGTTTTACATAGTTTGCTTTACATCACCATTACATCACCTAATCAACATGAGTTAGAATATATTAGCGCCCCTCACTTCACACGGGTGTGATTTTTTTATTCTACAGGCAGGTGTTACCCGTGTTTAGTGATAGTGGGTACAAAAATCACACCCGTGTGAACTGAGTGGTGTAAGGTCTTATATAGACTGATCAGCTGTGGTCTGACGTAATGTCTGACGTAATGAAATCACACCCGTGTGAACTGGGTGACCATAGCAACCGTGCTCATTCTTTGTGCACAGACAGACAGACAGACTAACAAAGCCAGTTGTAGGAGTGGTTTACACCACTCAAAAAAAAGAAGCAAAACAATCCCATACTCCCATGGTCGGTCTGTCTGTCTGTCTGTCTGTCTGTCTGTCTGTCTGTCTGTCTGTCTGTCTGTCTGTCTGTCTGTCTGTCTGTCTGTCTGTCTGTCTGTCTGTCTGTCTGACTGACTGACTGACTGACTGACTGACTGACTGTCTGACGACAGACAGACAGACAGACAGACAGACAGACAGACAGACAGACAGACAGACACTTCAACACTAGCACAGTGCTGATGAAGTTGGAGGCTATCAGGCAAGTTGCTGTGTCTAGAATTCAACACCGGTGAGTGCGTGCGTGCTTGATTGATTGATTGAAATATTTATTAACAGTTTGCAGAATTACAGTACATTTCAAGCACAAACTCAATACAATAACTGTGAGTGGACGACCCAATTGAGCATTACACTTGTTTACAAGAGGGTCCACCATGGAAAAGAAACATATACAGTGAGGGAAAAAAGGGGGGGTGCGTGTGTGCGTGCGTGCGTGCATGTATATGTGTATGTATGTGCGTGCGTGTAGACCTACTGTATGTGTATGTATGTGTGTGCATGTGTGCGTGCGTGCGTGCGTGCATGCGTGTAGACCTACCGGTATTCATGATTCTGATCAGATCAACATGGAATTAATTCTGTACTTCCCATATAAGGAGCATGTCTTGAGTGTAAAATGGTAAATGGTGCATTTATATAGCGCCTTTATCCAAGGCGCTTTACATAGATTCTGTCGACAGTCTGAGTGTACCAGGAAATCTGTCCCCCCTTTTGCAGGTTCAAGTTCGGTCGGTCACTCCTTCTGTCTGTTATAGTACGGTGCAGTTGAGTTGAGTTGGATTGAATTGTTCCAGGTTCCAGGTATATTTTATGGTGAAGTCAGATCCCAGGGCAATACTGCGGCTCGCATGTAAGGCCTGGGAAAAGTACTGTACTGCTGGGTCAGAGAGCACCACTCCCCCCCTCTATACGACTCGCATAGAGAGCAGAGCCGCCCCCTGGCCATGTTGACAGGTTGAGCCTTTCAGGAATATCGGACCTCATATATACAGGGTTCAAGTTGTCCTTCCATTCCTTCTGCCTTGTGTAGTGCAGCCGAACGGTTGTGAGATACAAATCTCTGTGTACTGCTTGTTCCTTAACTGTTCCCACCATGTCACTGGAGGATCCAGTGAGTGGCGTAGCGGCTGGTCGGTGAAATCAGTCAGTCAGACCCCAGGACCCTACAGCGACTCGCCTGTAAGACCTGGGTATCTATTGAACTGCTGACGGAGAGAGCACCACACTATACCTCCAACGTCTCGCCTAAAGGATAGAGCGGTCTCTGCTATGACGTACACCCTCAGCGGCTCGCCTGAGGAGCCCGGTCATTGAACACAGAGGTCACAAACGCCTCGCATGTGACATGAGTTGAGAGGAAAAGCAGACTTTAGTAGATTTCTTCTCTTTGTCCTGACCGTGCGTGGCAATTGAGGCAACTGACATATCGCTCACCCAAAAGTGCATGATTATACCCTGCAAACATACATTCAATACATTCACTATTAATTACACAGGTTACTCACCAAAATAGACGGATACAAGACCAGGGCGTTGATTTTCCAAAAGTGTGAAGATTTATTATAAACTTGTAGTTGCATACAAAAATGATATAATCAATAAAAATAAGGAAAAGAAAATAGGAAAAAAAGAGACTGCTTAGAAAAACTGGAGATATACGGTAGATAGAAGTAATAACTAAGTTTCTAAACTGGGCTATCTACTTTCTTTGAAAGGCTAAGAACATCCTCAGGTCTTGGTACCTCTCCTCTCCCCTCTGGTCTGAAGACTGCCACCCCGTACCTCTGCTCTGTGGGGTTTTATACTGTATGTTGTTGAGGGGGAGGTAACTTCTGTTTTTTGTTTTTACCATGCTTTGATATTTTTGAAGACGCCTGGCGCCAAATAACTCACTATGGCTTAGTGAGGGGAAAACAGACACACATTCTTATGCCAACGCCTAATTATTTATGGGCTTTTACTTATCAACTAACTCTACGGAGATCTAAGGACCCTTTACCATGTCATCTACAAACACACTAGATTTTAGCATTAAAAACTAATTAAAACAATACTGTTTCTAAGGATCTAGGGAGGCTAAAATAACATCCCTATTTTATATTAAAACTTGTTAACATGTTTAGGCTTACACCACATATAAAATCATATATAAAGTCATATAAAAACATGAGCAACCTGGAATCAAACTTCTACTTAGTTAATAGGGAGGCAAAAACAAACATCCCTTTTACAATTCAACTTGTAAACCATTACAAACAAACCAGTTACTAATCATATTATCAGTTTCAGAGGCGAAAACAAAATCAAAACACAATAAAATAAACTCATAGTGTCTGCCACATCAGCTGACATGGGGTGAAACTAGGGGTGGGGTTGTAAATCTCTCCTAGAAACTTTGGGAAACCAGGGGAGGTCACAATAGGTCAGCCAGACAGTTTACTATCTCCTAATATGGAGGACAACATGCAAGTCTGCTGTTTCTTTCCCTTTTATCTTATGGGGTATAAAATATCTTCTCGTAGTAACCATACAAACTTGACCATACAAACTTTACAATAGATTTAAAACAGTTTGGCGAACAACACCAATGATCTCATCACACTAATGACATCAATCACCACTAAACCGCCATCTTCCCGATTTGGACTCTTCTTTATCAGCAGATGTTTTTATCAGCAGATGGTGCAGATGTCTTAGCAGATTTATCTTCACCCCCGGACTCTGGCACCTTTGTCTTCAAAAGATCCCTTGACGGTGGTAGGGCCTCGCAGTGGGTCCGTCCTGGCCTCGACCCCTGGTGTAACCTCGGCCGTATCTTCAGTGGGTCCGTCCTGGCCTCGACCCCTGGTGTAACCTCGGCCGTATCTTCAGTGGGTCCGTCCTGGCCTCGACCCCTGGTGTAACCTCGGCCATATCTTCAGTGGGTCCGTCCTGGCCTCGACCCCTGGACCCCTGGACCCCTGGTGGTAGGGCCTCGCAGTGGGTCCGTCCTGGCCTCGACCCCTGGTGTAACCTCGGCCGTATCTTCCTGAAATCTTGTCCTCTGACCTGCTGTACATCCTTCTCCAGAGTTGTTGTTGAAAACACACCATAGCCCATTTCGTTGTAGGCCGGGAATTACGATTCTGATATGGATTGAAACCCGCCTGTCGGGGACCGCTATTGTTGTTTCGTTCCCTTCGCTGCGTGGGGAAGATTACATCATGTACTGGGTGATACCCTGGTCTCTCACAAAGAGGGCAGGAGACTGGGAGGTAACCGGCCTTTGATCCTTCGGCAGAGACTGGCCATTGCAGTTCCTCTCCTGTTTACCATCCCATAAATTCCTGTGTGCGCCCGGACCTTCACTTATCCATGAGTTCACCATGTTGACAGATTCATACACCGATTGCGGCGGAAGCCATGCAAGGTACCAACCAGCACATCGGGAGCAATTTGGGGTTCAGTGTCTTGCCCAAGGACACTTCGACATATAGACAGGAGGAGCCGGGATTCGAACCGCCGACCCATGGATCATTGGACGACCAGCTCTACCTCCTGGGGTTCAGTGTCTTGCCCAAGGACACTTCGACATGTAGACAGGAGGAGCCGGGATTCGAACCGCCAACCCATGGATCATTGGACGACCTGCTCTACCTCCTGCTCTACCTCCTGAGCCACAGTCGCGAGTGTACAGGGTTTGATGAGGTCAGATCAACATATGGAGTGTCAGAACAGGTCAGAACAGTATATGGAGATGTAAGGGTGGTAGCGGGGACATTCTCTTGAGTGTACAGGGTTTGATGAGGGCCCAGGTAGGGCCAGGCCTTTATTTCCGGCCCCCGTCTTATATATGCTTTTGTTTTTGTACTTTAGATTAGAGCTTCTTGCATGTCCTTTTTATAAATGATTGTTTTTAATTACGTTGATATTTGTATAGAAAAAGGCCTAACCAGGGGCCGGGGTCGCAAATTAGCCATGGCTGTAAACCCCATTTACAATGGAATCGTTTCATGTTTTTATAACTTGTATTGTCCCTGTTTAATAAACATACAGTATAAATAAAAAAAAACTAGAGTTCGTGGCAGTATTTGTTTGTCCAAACTTGCTTGGGTTTGGCCCCCCCTCCTCCACTGCTCTCGGTGAAGTATTTACCCTCCTCCACTAGTGGGCAGTATTTACCTCCTCCAGATGGCCCTGGGTATAGGCGACCCCTCACTGAGATGTCCACTCCCAATGAGTGCCGCTTTCTAGTTATGATTTATCAGCCTGGTTGATAAGAATCATATCACTAGTACAGTCTGACCCCTTGTCACATTGGTTCCGGGGACCCCTAGGGTGCGTGTGGTTCCATTTGTATACCCTCAGACCTGTGGGGGTCAAGGGCCTAAAGCATTACAAACGGCGGCCCTTAAAATCAAAATGTTGGAGAATCCCTTCCTTATTTACTCGGAGGCCAGTCCAGAGCCACTATGGAACACCATATTTGGGCGGTGCACCTAAAGTACACGGAGGGACACTTTATGACGTAACAATGTCGTGGCCGTGCGTGAATTTATATCCAGTGGATAAAGGGAAATGCGCCTCAAGTCTGCACCCGCCCGGGTTCCCTGTAACTAACCCCACCTCCGTTAACACAAACATGAGCAGCAGCGGGCGGAGGCCCAGGACGAGCTCATCTGTACAGCAGTCAGGAGCTCCCAGGGCCGCAGCAATAGGTGGAAGGTCTTCGGCGACCGGCGGCAGGTTGTCGGCGGCCGGCGGAAGGTCGTCATCTGGTGGGAGCGCAGCGGGAAGGACCGGGGCTCAACATCAGGCCAGCGGAAGCATCTCCACGTCCGTCTGGAATCCTAAACCGTCGAGAGGCGGCGGCGGCAAGCCGATGGCGGCCGTGGCCACTCCCGGCAAGGCCCCCGCCCGGCCACAGGAGGCGTCGCACACGGCCGACGTCGTCAAGGTGGTCGGCAACGCCGTGAGCTTCGAGAACCTGAAGGTGTCTCGAGACCACCAAGGAGGAGGCGGCGGCGGCAAGGTGACGACGGTGGTGGCCACGCCCGGCCAGGGCCCCGCCCGCCCGCAGGAGGTGTCGTACGCCGACGTCAAGGCGATCGGCAACGGCTCCTTCGGCGTGGTGTACCAGGCGCGCCTCGTCGACAGCCGCGAGACGGTGGCCATCAAGAAGGTGCTCCAGGACAAGCGGTACAAGAACCGGGAGCTGCAGATCATGCGGAAGCTGGAGCACTGCAACGTGGTGCGCCTGCGCTACTACTTCTACTCCAGCGGGGAGGAGAGGAAGGAGGACACGTACCTCAACCTGATCCTGGACTTTGTCCCCGAGACCGTGTTCAGGGTGGTCCAGCACTTCAACAAGGCCAAGACCACCCTCTCCATGATCTACGTGAAGGTCTACATGTACCAGCTCTTCCGCAGCCTTGCCTACATCCACTCCCGGGGCGTGTGTCACCGGGACATCAAGCCGCAGAACCTGCTGGTGGACCCCGAGACGGCCGTCCTCAAGCTCTGCGACTTTGGCAGCGCCAAGCAGCTGGTCTGCGGCGAGGCCAACGTGTCGTACATATGCTCGCGCTACTACCGCGCCCCCGAGCTCATCTTCGGCGCCACCGACTACAGCTTCAAGATCGACGTGTGGTCGGCCGGCTGCGTGCTGGCCGAGCTGCTGCTGGGACGGCCCGTCTTCCCCGGCGACAGCGGCATGGACCAGCTGGTGGAGATCATCAAGGTCCTGGGGACTCCGACGGGAGAGCAGATCAACGCCATGAACCCCGGCCACGCGGTCGGGTTCAATTACCCGCAGATCGAAGCGCAGCCGTGGACCAAGGTGTTCAAGGCCCACGTGCCTCCGGAGGCCGTCTCGCTGTGCGCTCGTCTGCTGGAGTACACGCCGGAGCTCCGGCTGACTCCGCTCGAGGCCTGTGCCCACGCCTTCTTCGGCGAGCTGCGCCAGCCCGGCACTCGCTTGCCCGGCGGCCGAGAGCTGCCGCTCCTCTTCAACTTCAGCCCCGCCGAGCTGTCCATCCAGCCTCTGTTGAATGCCACGCTCGTCCCTTCTCATGCTCGTGCGCAGACGAGTTCGTGCTCAGACTGACCGTGTGATGTCAGACGGGCGGTCACCGCCCTGTCGGCATCTACGACTGAACGTCTGAACACCCGCCCCTCCTTCTCTGGACCCTGTCTCTTCACACTTACCCCCTCCCACTTCTTCCCGTCTTGCACCCTATAACTGGCTCTAAACACATCCTCCACCCACCCACTCATACAAGTTCATGCCCAAAACACTGCGTAGGCCATTTTTCGGTCCTCGCTGAAACTAAATTCTGATGCTTTGTGTGAGTGCACTTGTTGGGTGGGGATGCTTTGGACTTGCTAAACTAAGCTGCAGTTTCCATACCCCGACATGGTCCCAGTCTATCCTGATGGTTTTGAGAGTGACAAGGGAGGAGTGGGGGGTTAGGCCAGGCCTGTTTGAGAGACATTGGATTGCCCTATGTGTTGTGTGGATCAGAAAATAGGATTCCCTGTGTTATGATGAAATCGCACTAGACTTTTATCATGTTCTATTTATGTATTTGAACTACTTTTGTACATGTCACACTGGTGCAAGACGACAAGGCCATGGGACAGAGGAGTCTTGCATGGCTATTGCCAGCAGGGCAAGAGCCCTGGGAGACATGGTGCTTCTGTCTGGAGGCTTGTCTCTTCACTGGGCTCACAGAGCACTCCTCTGTTGTGAGGTGTTCTAAGACCACTAACTCCAGTACTCAACTCATCAGGTGGGCTCTAAGGGCAGATTCACAGTTCCCACTATGGTCCCGGGGTGCACACTCGGGACCACTTTGTTGTGGTAGTGTGAATGCTGCGCGCCATACCCCCGGAGATCACCCAACCATTCATGGGGCCGCATGGAGGTATACAGTTGGAGGCCATCGATATTGTCCTTTTCTTTTTGCTGAGGTTTGCGTGATCTGCGCAAAAGGACAGTTCACCCATTTTGGGCGGGAACCCCTTTTGGTGTTTTAAACATCATGTTATAATTTAGCTATTGAAAAATAGCAGATCTACAAGCTCATGGCGCGCTACGAGCTTGTAGGTCTGCTATTTTTGAAAAACCGTGAAAATATTTATTTCAGAAAACTGGAGGATTTAGAAGGATTTTTTAAAATGTTGAGGTCAGGCCTAAATGGGTCAAATGATAAGGGTCAATGTCGGTGGCACCCAACTGTACTTTCGATGCAATGTGAAAGCATTGGATACAGTTGAATACAGTGTACTCGAGTGTGGAAGAATCAAGGCCAATGTGAATCATGGCCAGCGGGGACCAGGACATCGTATTCGGGAACAGTCAACCCATTCTGGACGGGAACCCCTTTTGGTGTTAGCATTAAGTTATGCTTTAGCTATTGAAAAATAGCAGATCTACAAGCTCATAGCGCGCTACGAGCTTGTAGGTCTGCTATTTTCGAAAAATCGAAGAACGACTGACATAGAAACATAGCTTTTTCAGAAAACTGTTTTTTAGAATCTGATCTCGGGTCAAAATGGGTTAATCAAACAGACTCTGTGTGAATCTGCCCTAAGACTCCAGGAGTTCACTTTCACTGTGGACCACCGGAAGTGGCACGTGATCCTGACCCTCCCACCGTCTGAATAGAGGGTATGCGCATGCTTAAAGTGGCACATCGAGTGGCAAATCGAGTGGCAAAGCAACATGCAAAGTGAGTTTAACATTGTTTAATGTTGTTTAATGCAATCAGATAGGACTTTTCTGTTTAGATGCATGGTCTGTCAAGGCCAGAAAGTAGTTTTTTTTGCCACTTAGTAGGCATTCCTGCATAACTTCCGGGTTTGATGATGATGTCACGCGCATACTCTCTATAGAAAGGTCCAGGTATTTCAGTGCCTTTGAATTGGCTGACACCAGAGTGTTAGAGATGGGATGAGAACGTTGGTCTACATCAGCTCTGGAGAGGGCTTCTGGGATAGCATTGTAACTGCCACTTCTGGTTGTCCATGGTGAAAGTCTGCAGTCTTAGAGCCCACCCGATGAGTTGAGTAGCCAACTATTCACATTCTGAAGGTCAGATAACTGACTCTATGTGGCAGATTGCTGTAGTGTGTGGGCATGTTCGGTGTCAAAAGTCACAGGTATGCCAAATTCCTATTGGGATTGGATTTCGAGTATTAATTATTCTTGTGGATTATTTTTTTACGACTATTATTTTGTGAAAGGTGTTTTTGCATTTGTTTTGATTTCTTTCTTCCTTTGAAACCACAAAGAACCACATATAATATCTTTTTTTGTGTTTTATATATTTTTTTACATAACAATTTTTGTCAATAAAAACCAACAATTCATCTGTGGAAAGCCGGAGTGGATTATTGTTTTTTTTTTCCTCTGTTAAAACAGAATGAGGATTTTTTTTTAACTAATGTATATTTTGTGTTTGTTAGTTTTGCTTTTATCATTCTAAGAAACAGCTGAATTGAATTTAACTGCAGACCTTGTTGGTTTTGTGACTGAGACATTTTCTGGGAGTTTTTGTAGTTATTTCTCTTTCTTCCCTTGCAACCTGTCCAGCAGAAACAAACATTCAAAGTGAACAGACTTTATTATTTATTATTTTAATTTAACCAAGTTCAAATATACTGCTGCTCACTGAAAGACGTTTACGCCGTACCGCAAAAGCATTTAATTAAAATGGTGGGAGATGTAAAGGTCAGAGGTCAAAAGTCAGAACACAAAAGTATGTTCGGTTGAGGAGACGCATACGCGTATCGAAGTTTTATTGCTGACGGTCAAACGGTCCATGATCTATGCCTGTTCAAAGTTTGCATTTTCAATTGAGTGCTATAGCGCCACCTTTTGGCCAATGGTTGTGGGCTTCGCGTCCTCAACTAATGGTGAGGACACCAAGTTTTGTGGAAACCGATTAAGCCAGAACTGCTATTTTTGGCGGAAGGAGAAGAATAAAAAAACAGACAAACAGCCCAAAGGGACCAAAGTCCCTTTTATTTAATTAAAAGTCCCAGGGAAGCAAGTGTCAGTAGGATTGTTCAGCAAATGCGTCTGATGACTGATCCAGTGAATGTGTATAGTGTGGCTCAGAGCTAGCCTGGCTAATAAGCCAGACCGAATCAGCCGTTGGCAAAAAAAAAATTGCCTGCCGGCGGATTACGGTCTGGAGAGGCTCAATTGTACGCCCATTTCCTACACCAGAGAACTGGTGTGGCCAATCGGGACACGGTATGCAATATGGGCGGGCTTTGGTACAGTGACGTTCAATGCTTGAGACCTTTGACTGACAGTAGCTCTGACCAATTGCGTCAAAGAGAAAATGTTTGAACCCGCCCCCCGGGAAACAAGATCCATACACAGCATCTCCAGACTCAAATACCACACGACAGTGTGATTTGAGTCTGGCTTATTAGCCAGGCTAGCTCAGAGCCTCAGCCTGATGGCCTCGAAAGTCTAATTATCTCCCCCGGTCCATAGGGATATCCCTTTGGTCTAGTGGTTAAGATATTGGACTTTCCCACGGGAGGCCCGAGTTCGAATTCCGGGCGTTACATTGGTGCCGTGACCCGGATCGGGTTTCCCCCGTGGGAGGAGGTCAAAAGGGGGGGGGGGTGAGTTTAACAGAATGGCTCAGAGCCTCAGTCTGATGGCCTCGAAAGTCTAATATGCCTATATCCCTTTGGTCTAGTGGTTAAGATATTGGACTTTCCCACGAGTTCCGAATCCCGGGCGATACAAATGTATGGAAGTGAGCCATGGCCTTGCATGTCGTCATTCTCAGGCTTGTAGCAATGGTATTCTAGTTGTCTTTCCAGCTTTGAAGGAGATCCAGATTTCTGCAGCCGCATTCAGAGTTTGGATGTGTTGGAAATTACACAGAAGCATTAGAACATCTGTGTCTCTAGTATGCACCATCCCAAGTTGATGTCTGCAGGGTGTGGAGAAGATGTATTAGGACACTAGTGTAACCCCTCTATTCTGGCTCACTTCCAGCAGATTGATGACACCACAACTTCTCTCAGGTTCACAGCATTTATTGCCAACTCTGTTGAACAACAACAACACACATGTGGTTGGTGGTGTGACTGTATGAGGCTCAGACACAGCTCCCCATGACAGGAAATACAGCAGCATGAGAGGACGCGCTGCTAGCTTCCTGTCACTTATAGAGACACCACCCGCCACCAGAGGGCGCAGTTACACCAGAGGGAAAATTACAGAGAGCCCTGCATATATTAACCAAATATACAAAACGGACTTCAAATACAATAACAATCCTGTTACATTAGCAGGAGTGTCAGCTTCCTCATTGTTGCATTGATCCATTGGTGGGCTGTTTCCAACGTGGTGGACTTTGATCACCTGCAGTGATGTAGACGCGTGAGCATTTTTGTAGTCTGATAGACGTCTAAATGGCTAAGAAATTGGTCTAAAAACAGGGGTAAAAATAGTCTAAAAATGAAAGTTTTTTAGCAGTCTAGGATTAGATTAGACGTTGAAACAACGTCTAATCTAATTAAACAACGTCGCTTCAACGTCTATATATAGATGGTCTACATTTAGACCTTGATTAGCCTGGATAATCAATCTATAAACTGTCCATCTGTTACCAACTTACTTGAAAGGAATGAGAACAGCTCCTTTCTTGTTGTCAACATTTGCCAGAAACCTTTGCCAATAGAGGGTATGCGCATGCTTAAAGTGAATGGAACATCGAGTGGCAAATCGAGTGGCAAAGCAACATGCAAAGTGAGTTTAACATTGTTTAACGTTGTTTAATGCAATCAGATAGGACTTTTCTGTTTGGATGTATGGGCTGTCAAGGCCAGAAAGTAGTTTTTTGCCACTCAGTAGGCATTCCTGCATAACTGCCTAATGTAAGTCGCTCTGGATTAAGAGCGTCTGCTAAATGCCTAAATTGTAAATTGTAAATTGTAAATTGATTACGGACGCATTCTTTAATTCAACATGGACTTTACACCATGAAGAGATGGAACGATACGGAAACGAAGCGGAGGAGCTGCACAGCGACTTTTTCCTCCTAAACGGCTCGGAATGTAAACACATTTCTTTTGGGTCGGCGGCGATTCACGCCTTGTTAACAGCAAACCCGGATCGCAAGAACAAACCCCCGACTGGCAAAATGGATCGCAGAACTGTGATTATTCTTTGCCTGCTGCTTTCGGGAGACATTCATTCCAATCCTGGTCCGTTCACTCGATCTCAAGCGAGACTGCTCGCTCTGCAGCAACAGTTGCTTCCGCAAACATCGGCCGTTTCCATCGCAACGCCCCACGGCTTCCACGCCTTCCAGGGCGCCAACGCCAGCGGACCCCCATATACCACCGCAG
This sequence comes from Electrona antarctica, assembly GCF_951216825.1. NCBI lineage: Eukaryota > Metazoa > Chordata > Actinopteri > Myctophiformes > Myctophidae > Electrona > Electrona antarctica. Next base: position 39,644,119 of record NC_136802.1, on the reverse strand, counting down.
CCGTCTTGTCTGCTGAAGCCGCCCCAGCGGCAGAGATCAACGTGGCCTACCGTCACAACACAGGCCTACCTGAGCTGACCGAGGAACACCCCCCCTCCCCCACACCCCCAGTCAACCCAGGGCTACTGAGGACAATGGACCACCACCTTTTTGTGTTTTTCTGAGACCACTAGATCACTAGAACTAGATGAATCCATCAGGGACGCTGAGATTGAAATTGAGAACTATTCAGTAGTCAGAAATGATAGAAACCGCAATGGGGGTGGTGTTTGCATGTATATCCGCAAAGATACTGAATTCATTACCCGTACTGACTTACAGCATGTTGAAATTGAAACTGTGTGGGTTGAATTAATTTTCAAAAATGCGAAATCAGTACTAGTTGGCACAGTCTACAGTCCTCCTGATCAGCAAGGCTTTTATGATATTCTTGAGGGTTGCTTAGCTGAGGAGGAGGGTGCAGAGAAAATCCTGATGGGCGATCTGAATACAGACGTACAGCGTAAAGAGGCGCCTGTTTTCAAATCATTTAGTAGGTTTTGTGATCTGCATAGTATTAGCCAGCTTATTACCCAACCCACTAGAGTGTGTGTTTCTACTCAAACTGTCATTGATCTCATTCTGACCTCGGACAAATCCAGAATCTCCAAGAAAGGTGTTATTGTATGCGGGCTTAGTGATCATTTCATGATATTCTGTACCCGCAAAAAACAAAAACCAAAGTCTGGCTGCCACAAAGCAGTCATATCAAGGGACCTCAAAACCTACTCTAGTGAGGCCTTTAACCAAGAATTGGAGAGTCTGGATTGGTCCGATGAGCTTAACAGCACACTTGTCGAAGAAGCTTGGCTTCAAAACCAAATTTACATCAGTACTGAACTACATGGCTCCTCTGAGAACCATCAGGGTCAAAACCCGCTCGGAGCCATGGATGAATTCGGACATAATGACTGCAACGAATGCCAGAGACAAAAAATGCTCTGAATTTCTAAAATGCAAGTCAAAGCTTGCCAAGTGCTTCAACAGGGGTCTCCAAGCTCAGCTGGACAACCTAAAAACCCAACGAAACAGGCTAAGAAATAATGTTACTGCCATGATCAAATCCGCCAAAAGTAACTTCATTAATAATAAAGCTGAGGAAAACAAAAACAATCATCGAGAGCTCTGGAAGCTACTCAACAACCAATTAGGCTATAGTCAGAAACTGAAAACCAGGTTTTCAAACATAAACATTAAAGCGAACAACACTCTCATCACTGACAAGCTTGATGTGGCCAACTACTTGAACATCTTTACAAACATATCAACAACGCTGGTTAACAATCTGCCCTCCCACTCTGGGCTCTTTGGTGTAGAGCACATTAAAACCTTCTACAGAAACCTAGGTGTTTGTAAAGACGATTTTAAATTAGTTATGGTAACAACTGATGAGGTACTTAAGAAACTGAGTGCCCTCCAACCCCACAAGGCCACTGGCCATGACAATATTCCCTCCAAATTTCTCAGAGACTCAGCCATCTCTATAGCTCCAATCATCACCCACATAGTAAACCTCTCCATCAAACAGGGACAGGTCCCCCTAGATTTCAAACTGGCCAAAGTAACCCCCCTGCACAAGAAAGGGAGTAAATTAGACCCCGGCAACTACCGCCCTATTTCTATTCTAAGCTCCATCTCGAAAGTGATGGAAAAAATAGTCTATGAACAGGTTGAAAAGTATCTTGCCACTAATAAATTATTGTACGAGTTCCAATCTGGCTTCAGAACATCCCACTCCACTGACACATGCCTTCTCTATTTGAGCGACCACATCAAACAAGAGGTGGACGCTGGCAAATACTGCGGCATGGTCATGCTGGACCTCCAAAAGGCTTTTGACACAGTGAACCACTCCATACTGGTTAACAAGCTAAAAGCAATTGGTTTCGATAGCACATCAGTGAGCTGGATGCAATCCTAACTGGAGGGGAGAGCACAGATGGTGGAAGTGAACGGAACACTGTCCCCCCCCCTCCCAGTGAGCTGTGGCGTTCCACAAGGAAGCATACTAGGGCCTCTACTGTTCCTAATATATGTTAACGACATGACTTCAGCTTGTGACTGCAACTTGTTCCTGTTCGCAGATGACTCGGCACTGCTGGTCTCGGACAGGGACAAACTGCAGGTTGAAAATGCCCTCAGCTCTGAACTCGGTAGAATCTGCACCTGGCTCGCTGATAACAAACTATCTTTACACCTGGGAAAAACTGAATCCATTCTCTTTGGATCTAATTGTAATCTCAGCAAGGCAAATGGCTTCTTGGTTAGAGTGGGTGACAATGTTATCACACGTAAAGATGAAATTACCTACCTAGGTTCCATCCTGGAGGCTAATCTTTCCGGTGATAAAATGGCCACCAACGTAATCAAAAAAGTCAACCAAAGAACAAGATTCCTTTACAGGATCTCCTCACTGGTCGACAAAAACACCTTGAAGACCTTAACAGGAGCCCTTGTACAAGGCTTCTTTGACTATGCATGCACCTCCTGGTACCACAGCACCTCAAAGGCCCTTAAAACTAGGCCCAAAACAAACTGGTCAGGCTCCTACTTGGCCTCACCCCCCGAACCCACCTCACCCCTGCCCACTTTGACAGACTGGCATGGCTTAGGGTCGGCGACAGAGTACAGCATCTTGCAATGGGTCTGGTCCACAAGATTCGATACTCCACCAAGATACCCATGTACCTGTGTAGATACTTCCTTAATGTTAACAAAGTCCACACCCACAACACCAGAGGGAGTGCAACGAATCATGTTCAACCCAGATTCGGCACAAACAAGGGATTAAATTATTTTCGCTCCTATGCCACCAAAATGTGGAACGCCCTACCAACAGTCATTAAGACATGCGAATCCCTTGACTCCTTCAAAACCGCTCTCAAAGGGCACCTACGGATGGCTGCAATTCGAAACTGGCCCCCGTAAAATCTGAATCCCCCCCCACCGCCCCCCCCTTTTTCCCCTCACTGTATATGTTTCTTTTCCCTTTTTACCTCCATTATGATGAATTCCTGTACTGTTCTTTGTCTATATAGAAGTGTCTATTTGTACGTCTCTAAATGTTTTGATGAATTGAACATGGTGGACCCTGTTGTAAACAAGTGTAATGCTTAATTGGGTCGTCCACTCACAGTTAACAGCCTTTGTATTGAGTTTGTGCTTGAAATGTACTGTAATTCTGCAAACTGTTAATACAATTTTCAATCAATCAAAAACCCTCTATTTCCAGGGATTTTGGCAGTACCAGATATATATGTTGTCAGGTGCCTGTTTCTCATTTTTTCCCCTTTGCCGCCTTTGATTGTCAGTTCACGATACGGGTCCCATCCCAGACGATGTTCACTCTTGTTCATGGTGAATTCTTGGGGAGAATACCTTGTCGTAATAGGGTGTCAAGTTACAATACAAGACAAGAACAGATCTACAAGCTCGCATCGCGTCACAACAGCTTGTAGATCTTTCCTTTTGAACAAGCGACACACAGCAGAGCGATACGCTTCAAGAGTACGAGCTTCGAAAGCCGCACGAGCGGTATTGTAAAGTACTCTGTAAAGTACTTTTTTTGGGATGCAGCATCTCATTTTAGAGGGGGTCATAATAGCTAAACTACCCTATGTTCAAGCTCACAGCACTTGCATAGTGACAAGTGAGCTTGTAAAGAGATCTATTTTTAGGTAGTTGAAAATATCAGGATATGTCACTCCTCAATTTAATTAGGTAATTATAATTATTTCCCCAACTATTATCGGGTTGTATTATTGAGAATTCCACCCTTCAAAAAAAAACCCGTAAGTCTCCCCTCTGTTAATTATGTTAACATAATGGATAACCCATTCAAGTGGTAAATTAAATGAGATACACATCCTCTAATGGGAAAATATTTTGCAGATTTGTTGACACTCCATACATTTGGAAATCAATCAAATCAATATAGTATTCAGTTCATTTCGTATTATTTTTAAAGGTAGGCTAACTACAGTTGAATTTCAAAAGGCTTCTATATGGCTGCAGGCCTGCAAGGACATCGCAATTGCATTGTGAGCTTGTAGATTGAGGGCTGTATCTTGTGTGGCTTACCCCTCATCCCCAAACCTATTTGCCATTTTGAAAAACTTTTTTAAAATAGTCCAAATAAAATGTCTTTCAAAATAGTCAAACTAGTCCTAGTGAATTCTCCAGGTTAGTATTAATTTTAGTCTAGCAAGATGCTGCTTGGGTAATTTTCTACAAATAAGTAAATAGCCTGTAAAACAAAATCGTGACGCGATCGTGACGTATACCAGAGGTTCCCAAATTGGGGTCCGGGGACCCCTGCTATGATGGATAGTTAGGAACCAAATGGACCCATGGATCTGTAACTCTGAGAGTGTACAAATAGTACAAATCCATTTGTACACTCTCAGAGTTAAACTAGCAGTGATTTTACAATATCAATAAATTGGTGTTCCAGAGATAGAAATGCCATTAAATGGGGGGGGGGGGGGGGGGGTCCGTAGACTAATGCATGTCAAACTGGGGGTCCTTGAAATTAAACGGGCTGAGAATCACTGCTAGAGCCGTAAAAAGTATGGGAGTCCCTGGCATATCTTTTCAAATGGGGGTCCGTGGTCTAATTAGTGTCAATTTGGGGGTCCTTGGCAGTTGGCACAAAATCATTTGGTAACCACTGGTGTATATGAGATTCACGATGCTAGCAATTTTGACACACTGGTGGATGTTATAGTTGTATTTATATCATTTATCATTTTGCGAATTACAATCACAGTCGCAACACTGACACCTTGTGGTTAATACTCACAGTAGTACAGGTGGGAAAGTAACTACAGTGTGAGGCCATCGATATTGTCCTTTTCTTTTTGCTGAGGTTTGCGTGATCTGCGCAAAAGGACAGTTAACCCATTTTGGGCGGGAACCCCTTTTGGTGTTTTAAACATTATGTTATAATTTAGTTATTGAAAAATAGCAGATCTACAAGCTCATAGCGCGCCACCGAGTGGCGCGCTATGAGCTTGTAGGTCTGCTATTTTTGAAAAATCGTGAAAATATTTATTTCAGAAAACTGGAGGATTTAGAATGGGTCAAATGATAAGGGACAATATCGGTGGCACCCAACTGTACATACATTTAATATAGTTACGTTCCACCACTGCAACCTGCACTGTGCTTAAGTACACTTTTGAGGTAGGCCTACTTTTACTTTACTAAAGTGTTTTCAAATTTCAATACTTTCGCTGCTATACTCCACTATATCTCAGAAGCAAATATTGTATAGGCTACTTGTAGTTTACACATTTATTTTAAAACGTTTAGTTTAGTTACTTTGTAGATTGTGATTATTACTGCATACGCACGCACGCACGCACGCACGCACGCACACACACACACACACATGTATAGAAAATAGCTACAAGTACATTGTGAGATTTTAGAACTGGATTTATATACATTTTATAAATTTGAAAACGTGTGAAATGGGAAATTCTGCATATTGAGTACTTTCTAGATTTTGTTACTTTAAGTACATTTTGAAACCAATGCTTTTGTGCTTTTACCCAAGCAAAATTTTTAATTCCGGACTTTGATTGATACTTTTACTCAAGTAACAGATGTGAGTACAGTACTTCCACCACTGTCAATGTCATCGCAAGCCGTCACCCGAGAACACACTTGGAGACAATGCGTGTCAAACCACCTGGACCACAATGGAAACGAGCTTCTGCTTTTATGTGTTTAATCCATTTTGGCGCTTTTCATTGCTATGGAAAAATGTCCAATCACACAATAGCCTGCGACCTGCGTGGTAAAAGAAAACATCAAATCACGCAACCGTGTTCTTCTCACAACATTGAACCCGCCACAAACATGGACACAGCTGTCGCAGCCCATGCAAGACCCGGTGATTTACCACGTCCAAATGGTAGTTAAGCATTTCAAAAAATATACACAACTTAAAAAAAACTTAAGTACTGAGTTAAACTACTGGCGGCATGCACAAGAACTGTGGCACCGATCGTGTCCAACGGGGCGTGTGGGATTATCCTCGGACAAAACAGACATGCATGCATGTGTGTGTGTGATCCTGTACGACGTGTTCCAGGACACAGGAGGCTACGCTACTGCATGTCCTTTCTCTGGCATTGGAGACACTGAGGAGTCAACATGAGACTACTGTATGTCTTCTCTCTGGCATAGAGACACTGAGGAGTCAAAATGAGACTACTGTATGTCTTCTCTCTGGCATAGAGACACTGAGGAGTCAATGGTCCAGCACCAGATTGCACAGTGGAGGGGTTCCGTGAACGCACACTCGTAGGTGTACAGGTGCGTCCGCCTGTCAGAGGAGACACAGTAGAAGGACAGTTTGCCGGCGGGCCAGTCCAGATACACCCCGACTCTGTTGGAGCCAGAGGGACTGACGGCGAGTTCCTCTTTGTGGTTGTTGTGGCGGACCGTGTACTTGTTGCCTCCGGGGATTCTCTGAGCCCCGTAACAATCCAGACTCCACGACTTGTCGTTGAACCCGAGCAAACCGATATCGGCGTGACCTCTCCGCGGTATGCCTTTGTATGCAACTGCTATAGAAACCTGTAGAGTCCACTCTACCTCCCAGTAACAGCGTCCAGTCAGACCCTCTCTACACATAACCTGTGACCAGTAGTCAAATCTGTCCGGATGATATACATATGACTGATTCTCTGGCACATTTGTCACCCTCCTGTTGTTCTCGGACAGAGAGAGGCGCTTGCTTGCCGTGCATGGGTCCAATGTGAGTTGACAGAAATGAAGCATCAGGTTCTCCAGCTCAATATCCTGCATCTTCTCCTCCACTTGTAGGTGCTCCGTTGTATGTGTCTGCACGTTTATGTCTTCATCGTGCTCGGCAGTGAGCTCCCGTTGGGAAGAGATCAGTTGGAGACTTGGAGACTCTCCTCTCTGCTCTTCCTCCATGTTCTTGATCTTCTCTTCGATTTTCTGCACGTTGTGAGCCATGGTCTTCATCTCGTCCTTCATGTGTTTTTTCCTCTGCTCAGCGGTGAGCAGCTGTTCCTTCATGGCCTCCTTTTCTCGAATCAGCTGTTTCATGTCAACCACCGTCGCCGTAATCTCGTCCGCCAGAGGGTCTCCCTCTGCGGGGGCGAGTTGGAAGGTCTCCTCCCTCCTCTTATTGCCCTCCAGTGCCTTCAGCTCGTTCTTCAGGGCTTTGTTCTTCTGCTCGACAGAGAGCATGTGTGACGTCATGGCTTCCTTTTCTCTGATCAGTTGGTTCCTGTCAAACATTGCCTCGTTGTCCCTGTGATCCGTCGTCTTGTTCGGCACGGAAAAATAGGGCGTCTTGTTCGCGTGAGGACTCTGCTCTGCGGGGATGACGTGGGGTCTCTCGTCCTTCCACGTTCTCCCCTCTTCCCTCGGCTCTTCCTGCTCTTCCGTTTTCTGGACCAGTCGTTTCACACCGAGCGCCGTCGCTGTCTTCTCCTCCGCCTTCAGGACCTTTGTCTTGTTTGGATGGTCATCATGCTCTGCAGTGAACCGTTGGAGTCTTTTGTCCGCCCCCCTCCTCCCTCCGTGCTCCGAGACATTCTTCTCTGTTGTCCTCGTTCGTTTTGGTTTAGCCACCGGTGTCATATCTTCTGATCCCGGAAACTTGTTCTCGGTCGTCTTGATTGGCCCTTCTTTAACGTCTCTAAACCTCTGGACATGTTTCTCCGGTCCCTGAACCCTGTTCTCTGTTGTCTTAACATGTTTCTCCAGTGTCTTTGTTTCTTCTATCCTGGGCTCAGGAGAGGGCGCCGGTCCTCTAAAAGCCTCATTGTTTCTAATCCTTTGTTTCACGCTAACCGGTGTCTCCTCCATCTCGGAGGGGACCGGCTGTTCGAGAGAGGGCAACTGTTTGTTTCTGATCTGTTGTCTCGCCAACCACATTGGCGTCGTCTCCTCCTCCGACTTCGGGACCTTGCTGCCGCCCTCTGTTGTCTTATACGGCTCTTCTTTAATGTCTTTAATCTTCTCCATGTCTTCATTCCGCTCGGAGAGCAAATTGTCTGCCAAAGTCTCCTGGTTTCTAATGCGTTGTCGCACGCTAAACGTCGGAGTCATATCCTCTTCCTTGCTCTTCCTAGTCGGCTCTTTGTTGATGCTAAACATCGGAGTCGTCTCCTCTTGCTTGCTCTTCCTAGTCGACTCTTTGATGTCTTTCATCTTCTCTTCCACTTTGCGCATGCTTCTTGCAGACTTCATTTCTTCAATCCTGGGCTCAGGAGAGGGCGACGGTTCTCTAAAAGCCTCCGTTCTTCTAATGATTTGTTTCACGTTAATCAGGGGCATCTCCTCTTCTAATTCAGATTCCTGTGCCCTGCTCTCTGCTCTCTTCATCGGCTCTTCCTTCTTCCCTTCCGTTCTCTGAACATTGTAATCCCTCTTCCCTTCCGTTCTCAGGACGTTGTAATCTGCCATTTCTGGACTTGGCTCAGGATAGGGCGACTGTCCTCTTAAAATCACATTTCTTCTAATAATTTGTCTTACGTTAACCGGAGTTGTTTCCTCTCCCCTGCTCACTGTCGCCTTAATCGGCACTTCCTTCTTCCCTTCCGCTCTCAGGACATTGTAATCCGTTGTCCTCATTTCTGGACTCTTGGGCACAGGAGAGGACAACGGCTCCGCCAAAGCCTCCTTTTTTCTGATCATCCCTTTCACGTCAATCATCGGCGTGAGCTCTTCTGGTTTCTGGAACTTGCCGCCCTCTGGCGTCTTACTACGCTCCTTGATGTCTGCAAGTGGCTCCTGGATTCTTGGGACGTTGTAGTCTGCTGTGGTCGTCTTCTTGAAGTCGTACCTCATCTCCAGATGTTTGGGCTCGGGAGAGTCCGACCGTTCTCTCCAATCCCTCCGTTTATTCATGCGTTGTTGCGACGTCACATCGACTATGGGCGACATCCGCTCCAGTCTCTGCACTTTGCTCTCCGTTTTGATCAGCTCCTCCTTGATGCCTCTGATCTGCTCTTCCATCATCAGGACGCTGTCCTCTGTGGTCTTCATCTTGTTCTTCATGTCTGCGTTCTTGTGCTCGGCGACGAGCAGCTGTTCCCTCAAAGCCTCCTTTTGTTTGACCAGTTGTTTCACCGTGTTGATCTCTGTCATCTCCTTCCCCTCCGCCACATTCATCTTGTTCATGTCGCTCTTGTTGTGCTCTTCTGGGATTTGTTCCCGTCTCTTCCGCTGATCCTCGTCGTCCTTCGCCCCCTCTAACCCTAACCCTCTCTCTTCCACGACTGCTGTAATGTCCTCTTTCATTTGGGAGAACATTGTCTTGATTCTGTGGACCTGGTTCACTGTTGTCTGCATCTTGTTCATGTCTCTGCCTTGATCTGTGGAGATCCGTTGGAGTCTTTCCTCCACGGTTTTCCCCATATCCCTTGGCGGTTCTTCCCTGGTGTCTTTAAATGTGGCTTCCTGTTTTTTCGTGTCCTCCGGTGTCTTTGTCTCACTCTTCGTGTCTTTAGTCATCTCGCTGGTTTGAGATTTCTGCTGTGCCAAAGCCTGCTTTATTCGTTTTGTTTTGGCGGTAACCACCATTATCATTTCCTCTTCTATCCTCTTCACCTTGGCCTCGGTGGCCCTCATCTTGTTGACGTAGTTGATCTGCTCCTCCGTGATCTGCTGGAGCTTCTCCTCCCACCGCCGGCGCTCCTCCCTCCTCTCCTCCTTGAGGAGTCTGATCATCTCCTCCATCCTCTCCACGTTGCTTTCCGTCGCCTTGATCTTCACTCTCATCTCCTGGTTGTGGTGCTCCGCGACGCGCAGCTGTTCCTTCAGGGCCTCCTTGTCCCTCAGCAGTTCCGGCACGTTGACCATGGTGCTCACCTCCTGCTCCATGCGGTGCACCTTGGTCTCGGCCGTCCTCATCTTGTTGATGTAGTCACTGTGCTCCGTGGAGATATGCTGGATGGTGCCCTCCCACAGTTTGCTGTCGTCCTTGATGTCTCGCAGCTCCGCCTTCATCTTCAGCATGCTGTCCCCGCTGGCCTTCATCCGGTTCTTCAGCTCCTCGTTGCGCTGCTCGGACACCGCCTGCTGTCTGACCATCTCCTCCCTCCTCTCGCCCTCGATGTCCGCGTGCGCTCGCGTCGTCTGAACGTGGTCCTCTGTCGTCTTCATGCCGTCCTTGAGCTCTCGGATCGTCTTCTCGGCGTTGAGCAGCTCCTCTGTCATCACCCTGTTCTCTCGTATCAGCTGTTTCATGACGACCGCGGGCCTCTCTTCGTCGTCGTCGGCGTCTTTGATCTCCTCTTCCCTTCTCGTGACCTCCGGGGTCTTCGTCCTGTTCTGCTCAAAGGAGAGCGGTAGCCGTCTCTCCTCCCGCCTGTATCCCTCTTGCCCCCTGACTTCCTTAATATCTTTAAAGTGTTCTTCCCTTTTCAGGACGTCCTTCTGTGGTGTTGGTGTCGGTGTCCTCATCTCGCTCAAGTCTCTATTCTTTGGCTCCGCAGGGAGCGTGAGTTCTTCTGCCATGGCCTCCTTTTCTCTAATCAGTTGTTTCACGTTAACCATGGTTATTGAAATTATGTAGCTATGAACACATGTGGTGAAAACTTCCTAATGGCCCATTGCAGCGTCGACCCGTCTTTCTTATACCGACAAACTCCCGGGTTGGTGCGTCCCTGCTGTGCGCTGATTGGGCACAGTATTTTCACGTCATCGTGGTTACTGTGGCAGCAGGGATCAAATGGGCAGTTTGTTGGGCCTCTATGGTGCAAACAGTCTAGTTCACGTTCAGTCTAGACCCCCTCAAAGGTCCAAAGACCCTTAAGGGGCCCACCAGGGGTGAATACAGGGTCTGATCGGATGCTGTTACTGTGTGGTATAGAGTGGACTCTACAGGTTTCTGTAGCAGTTTCATACAAATACATATCACATAGAGGCCACTATGATATTGGTTTGATTGGGGCGGTAGTGGCTCAGGTAGAGTGTCCTTGAGAAAGACACTGAACCCGTAATTGCTCCCGATGTGCAGGTTGGTGCCTTGCATGTTTTCCTCCACCGTGTGTGTGTGTGTGTGTGTGTGTGTGTGTGTGTGTGTGTGTGTGTGTGTGTGTTCGTGCGTGCGTGCGTGCGTGCGTGCGTGCGTGCGTGCGTGCGTGCGTGTCAATGTAAAGCACCTTGGACAAATTTACAAATGTACCATTTATTGGATTCAATAACGAGTCGCGGAGTTTGGATTGTTACGAGGCTCACAAAGACCTCCAAGACCCCAGAGGCAACAGGTACATGGTCCACGACAATGACCTCAAACACCGTTGACTCCTCAGTGTCTCTATGCCAGAGAGAAGACATACAGTAGTCTCATGTTGACTCCTCAGTGTCTCTATGCCAGAGAGAGGACATGCAGTAGTCTCATGTTGACTCCTCAGTGTCTCTAATGCCAGAGATAAGACATACAGTAGTCTCATGTTGACTCCTCAGTGTCTCTAATGCCAGAGAGAAGACATGCAGTAGTCTCATGTTGACTCCTCAGTGCCTCTAATGCCAGAGATAAGACATACAGTAGTCTCATGTTGACTCCTCAGTGTCTCTATGCCAGAGAGAGGACATGCAGTAGTCTCATGTTGACTCCTCAGTGTCTCTAATGCCAGAGAGAGGACATGCAATAGTCTCATGTTGACTCCTCAGTGTCTCTAATGCCAGAGATAAGACATGCAGTAGTCTCATGTTGACTCCTCAGTGTCTCTAATGCCAGAGAGAGGACATGCAGTAGTCTCATGTTGACTCCTCAGTGTCTCTAATGCCAGAGAGAAGACATACAGTAGTCTCATGTTGACTCCTCAGTGTCTCTATGCCAGAGAGAAGACATGCAGTAGTCTCATGTTGACTCCTCAGTGTCTCTATGCCAGAGAGAAGACATGCAGTAGTCTCATGTTGACTCCTCAGTGTCTCTAATGCCAGAGAGAGGACATGCAGTAGTCTCATGTTGACTCCTCAGTGCCTCTAATGCCAGAGAGAAGACATGCAGTAGTCTCATGTTGACTCCTCAGTGTCTCTAATGCCAGAGAGAGGACATGCAGTAGTCTCATGTTGACTCCTCAGTGCCTCTAATGCCAGAGAGAGGACATGCAGTAGCCTCCTTTGTCCTGGACGAACACACACTGCTGCTGAAATGATACTTTACTATGTACATATTCATACACACATGCATGCATGATATCTGTATGTCCGAGGATAATCTTACACGTCGCTGGACCAGATCAGTGCCACATTACGCGTGCATGCTGCCAGTGAAATAGAGTAGGGTTTAATAGTTAGGGTTTTCTTTGTACTGTATTTAATTTGTAATGCTACAGACGTTTGTGTACAGCAACACTATTTGAAAACAAAATGTTGCATTGTGAGTTTGAGCTTACAGGCTCCTTAATTGTCAATCAATCAAGTCACCTTTAACTCAAGTGGCAGATGTAGTGGCAAAAATAGTTTTTTTGAGTGGTGTAAACCACTCCTACAACTGGCTTTGTTAGTCTGTGCAGAAAAAATGAGCATGGTTGCTATGTTCACCCTGTTCACCCGGGTGTGATTTCATTATTGAGTGGTGTAAACCACTCCTACAACTCGCTTTGTTAGTCTGTGCAGAAAAAATGAGCATGGTTGCTATGTTCACCCTGTTCACCCGGGTGTGATTTCATTACGTCAGACATGATTTCATTACGTCAGACAGGCTATATAAGACCTTACACCACTCAGTTCACACGGGTGTGATTTTTATATATTTAAATTAAATATGTCCTGTGATCTACTTTGTGATCTACGGGTAGATCGTGCTCTACCTTTTGGGCACCCCTGCTTTACAATATTTCTCTTTACGCTGTATATTTGAGAGGCGCTAGCCCCTCCAACGTCTGGCTTTCGGGCAGCCAAGTCTATGGACTTTTAATGTTTTGTCTTATTCATGCCTCCCCAGAAAACAGCAAGCCCCCCAAAATCAACATGCCCCATCAAAAATCAGCATGCCCATGTGAAAGGCAAACGTAAAAAAATCCATATACTTTAAGGACATTTTATGTTTGCTTTAAGGTGCACACACATAGAATAAAATCACACCTGTGTGAATATCTTATCATCACACATCATCTCACTCTGGCCAATCACAATTTGCGCCCCCATTTTTGTCTTTGATGTATGTGTTTACGCAATGTTTGTGTTTACACAAACCCTCAAAGCTGGACATAGGAGGGACGAGCGCTCCTCAAAAATCGAAAGGCTTTATGGACTTTTTCTCATACATCATGATGGAAGGCGCCCCTCACTTAACGGAAGTGTGATTTCTTTGTAAAATAATAATTACTTTAATTTTGTCATGGTCAATCATCGGGGCTTGCACTTGCTGGGACTGTGTCCACGTTTGTGGCTGGGTTTAATAATGTTGTGAGAACACTATTGTGTGATTTGATGTTTTCTTTACCACAAAGGATGATTGGATGTTATTGATTGATTGATTGATTGAAATATTTATTAACAGTTTGCAGAATTACAGTACATTTCAAGTACAAACTCAATACAAAGACTGTTAACTGTGAGTGGACGACCCAATTAAGCATTACACTTGTTTACAAGGGGGTCCACCTTGTTCAATTCATCAAAAACATTTAGAGACGTACAAATAGACACTTCTATATAGTCAAAGAACAAAACAGGAATTCATCATAAAAGAAACATACAGGGTGGGGGGGGGGGGATTCAGATTGTACGGGGGCCAGTTTCGAATTGCAGCCGTCCGTAGTTGCCCTTTGAGAGCGGTTTTGAAGGAGTCAAGGGATTTGCATGTCTTAATGACTGCGAATCCCTTGACTCCTTCAAAACCGCTCTCAAAGGGCACCTATTCCAATGGTTTTACGGATGTTTTTTATCTGTGTTCTTTAGGGGTGCATGTGTTTGGTCCGACGTACTAACAGTCCTACAGCCATTAGTCGGACTAATACCCAAAACCCAACCTCACAGGAAGCCACGGGTTAGTTGTAACCTGCCACACATGTCGGGAGCTACGGGTTAGTTTTAACCGGCCGTGCATGTCGGCAGCGACAATGTATGTCTAACAAACGTATGCACCCTGTTTTTTAGTGGCTCCGCCACAATTACCTATAGCCTTTTAACCAGCATATTTGTACAAATTACCTCCTTGTGGTTCTTAATAGGCCTATCTCACAGCATTTCCCCGCCCCCTTTCTACGCCCCCTTTTGTTGATAGTGGTGTTATTTCTTTTGCGGTCCATAGGCTTCCATGTTAAAAGAGGTATTTTCACAAGCCACAAACTACCGTTTTGTAAAGGTAAGGTTTATTCTACTTATTTGAGTTGTTATACCATTGTGTTTTCTTCATATTATTATCGGTCTTTGACATTTTAACATTAGGGAATGTACTTAGATTCTCCAGAGGAAAAAAGTGGTAATGCCTAATGTTAAATGACACCACTATCTACCGGAAGTGGGCGTGGAAAGGGGGCTGTGAGATAGGCCTATTGCCAGAAGTGACAACGCCTAGTTAAGCTTCCTTTTTACATTTTGAATTGAACAGTTGACATTAAATGTAATATAGTTTTGTTTTTATGCCATGAAAACGTCCGTCTAGAAATAACCCACTGAGCAAATTGTTGGCTTTTAGACGTCTAAATGAAAAATTAACGTTTTTTTAGCAGTCTAGGCTTAGATTAGACGTTGAAACAACGTCGTTTCAACGTCTATATATATATATATAGACGGTCTACATTTAGACCTTGATTAGCCAGGCTAAAAAAACGTTTTTTTACCCCAGTTTTTAGACCATTTTTGTTGGCCATTTAGTATATTAGACTACAAAAATGCTCATTGGGAACGTTATCTGTTTATTAGCAACAATAACATAATTGCACCGCTGGTAAAAGGTGCATTTATATAGCACTTTTATCCAAAGCGCTTGTGCATTACATTCCCATTCACACACATTCATTCATGCATACACCGATGGCGGAGGAAACCATGGAAGGCACACATCAGGAGCAATTAGGGGTTCAGGGTCTTGCTCAAGGTCACTTCGACACTAACTCTGGGGGGGCCCCAGTTCAGGATCGAACTGGGAACCTCACGGTTCCCATCCGGCCATTGCTTCTAGCGGCCGCTGTACATCCTCCATCTGACACAGGGACACCGAGGAGTCTGCCATCCAGCACCAGAACGCACAATAGAGTGGTCCGGTGAGCGTGGTCCGGAAGGTGTGCAGGTGCGTACACGCGTCAGGGCAGACGCTGTAGAAGGACAGAATGCCCGGCGGGCCAATCCACGTACACTCCAACGCTATTGTTGCCAGAGGGGCCGACGGGGATCTGAATCTTCGTTCTGTCGTGACGGGCGATGTACCTTGCGCCCTGGAGGCCTTCGTAGCAAGACTTGCGGACCTCGTAACAGTCCAGGCTCCAGGACGTGTCGTTGTATCCTAACAGACAGTCGTTGCCACGTCCTCTCCTTTTGATTGCGCTGTATGCCAGCGCTATGGAAACCTGTAGACTCCACTCTACCTCCCAGTAACAGCGTCCGGTCAGAGCCTCTCTACACAGAACTTGTGACCAGTAGTCAAATCTGTCTGGATGATCGGGATATGACTGATTATCACGCATGTGTGTCACCTTTCTGTAGCTCTCGGACACGAAAAGGTTGCTGTTTGCCGTGTTTGGGTCCAGTGTGAGTTCACAGAACTGAGTTGTCCGGTTCTCAAGTTTCAGGACCTCCACTGTCTTCTTGTTCCCGTCGTCATTGTGCTCTGCAGAGATCAGTTGGAATCTATCCTCCTCCGAACTTCCACCCACCTCTCTCTGCTCTTCCTCCTCTTTAAACCTGTCCCATTTTGGTGACATTGCTCTCCGTTGTCCTCGTTGTGTTCGTCATGTTTTTATTCTTCTGCACTACATTGAGCAATTGTTCGGCCACTGCCTCCTCCTCTCTTATAAGTTTGAGTCTCTCGACTTGTCGCTTCTTATCCTCCCCGTTTGGTTCCCCCTTGAGGGATCCAATCGCCTCGTTTGTCCACTTGCACTCTAGCTGAACATCCCCCATTAATTCTACATTCAGTACCTTGATCTTCAACTCATTCTTTGTGTCTTCCTCCCGTTTGTTGATCTCTGTCCTCTCTTCCTTGGGGGCCGCAAGCACCTGGCAGATCCTTTTCTCCTCCGCTTCCAGTTCCTCCAGCCTCTTTTCCATTCCCAGGAGCTTGACGTCTCGGGTCTTCCTCTCTTCCTCCATGTCTTTGACCTTCTCTTCCTGCGAGAGGAGCCTCTCGATCACTTTCTCTTTGGTCTCCTCCCAGTCGTTCTTCTCCTTGCTGAAGACCCGGTCAATGTCCTCCACGGCCTTCAGGAGGGTGTTCTCTTGTCTTTTTTCTCCTTTGTGCTGCCACCGTAGACACGGCACCAGCACTGAGCCCTTTCACGTTAAACATTACTGTCGCTAAGTTTCTATGCTTTGGGGGCTATCACTGCATGTGCAAACCTATTAATAGTAGTTAAAAGTGTCCTTGAGTGGGTTCCGAATGGCCCTGTACGGGTGTGTAACTCTCTGTAAGTTATGGGGGTCCTTGAAATGTAAATGTTTGAGAACCACTGTACACTAAATGGAACAGAGCCTTAATTAGTATCCTTGGTAACACATGTGAAGGAAGTCTGAAGAGGCCCAAATGTCCTATGTACTATGTGCATAAAGCCTAATAGTCGGGCAGCAGACAGACTTATTTTGTTTAAAGTGGGAAATTTGGTATATAGTATTTTTTATTGGCCTAACATATTGTCTATGTACATGAATCCACTTGCTGACCGGCTGTCACTATTGGGCAATTTCTTTTTGAGTGGTGCAAACCACTCCAACAACTGGCTTTGTACCCGTGTTGGTTCGTACCAAAAAAACGAGCATGGTTGCTATGGTTAGTGTGTGACGTCACTGACATAGCTGATCAGACTATATAAGACCTTGCACCACTCAGTTCACACGGGTGTGATTTTTTCATTAACATCCTACGGCAGGCAAAATTGCATGTGACATGTCAAACTAGGGGGTTTTCATGATTCAGAGTCCATTCCAAGCATTAGTTTTGCACAAAAAACACTCCTTGAGTTAGAAATAGCCATAGGCGTCATGACAAATGTGATGAGGTCAGCACAAATATGATGAGGTCAGCACATTTTGGGCAAGTGGCTATGGCTGTTTTTACCCAAATTTTGTGCAAAACTAATGCTTGGAATGGATTCAGAATCATGAAAACCCCCTAGTTTGACATGTTACATGCTACTTAAAGCAAAAGGAAAGTTTGACATTTGTGCCTGCCATAGGATGTTAATGGTAGGGTCACAAGAAACCCATATAAAATAATTGCCCAATACCGACAGCCGGTCAGCAAGTGGATTTATGAATATATTATATAGACAATATTTTAGTAACTAAGTACATTTACTCGAGTGCAATTTTGAGGTATGTTTTGATATATTGAAATTCTTTATTTGGAATACCCCTTGAGATACAATATCTCGTTTTCGAGAGGGTCCACACGTATACAGTCCATAAACGGTAATAACAGAAAGAAAAAAAAGAACATCAAAACACAAATCAAGCGGTTAAAAGACAACAAAAAAAACAACACAAAACAACACAAAACAGGGTATTACACTAGACAAGCAGAGTACAGCAAGATGGATCATTTGTTCCGTCAATATCATTGTCACTACCACAGGTCAGCTAATAAAATGGAGTGAGATGGTCATGTAGAGGTCGAAGTATAACATATTAAAAGATGAAATGGTTCGATTGTGGGTTGGTAAATTGTTCCAATCAGATCACAGCACAACAATGTAACAAACCAATGTCCTCTAAATATAAAATGATTATAGTGTAGGAGTCGGACACATTGCATGCAGCACAAGCATGCATCAGGTCATGATATCCATATACTGTAAACTCTATATTTGGAGACGTGCAACTTTGATCTGTGACGCACCGTTCCTAATCTCTGAGTATTGGATGAGAGAAAAGAAAGAAAGGAATTTATAAACAAGAATTGTTGACATCAATTAATTACCAGCTGCTGCCTTATATCCATAGAGTATATAAAGGATAGAGGCCGAACTGGAGCACTAGCCCCGCCCCCAAGCTATTCATTTCGATGAAGTTGCTCAGTGGCGTTTTGAAGCACCCGGAGGACTGCCTCAAATTTGAGGTCCGGGGTGACGTATGGGTGACGTAGGGAGTGATGGTCCTACGTGTCCGCCTGCAGTCCTTCCTCTTACCACTAGGGCCCAGAGCTTCAACGTTGGAGCGCCTCACTGGCCCCTTGCTTATATCCCATGGCTGAGAGGCAGAGGCAAAAAGTGTGTGGTTGCTTAGAGACGAGGCAGCCAATCAGGACGATAGGTTGTCAGTACAGCCAATGAGAAACAGGTCTCAACTACAGCAAGTGAGCGTGAAA
This sequence comes from Electrona antarctica, assembly GCF_951216825.1. Lineage (NCBI taxonomy): Eukaryota > Metazoa > Chordata > Actinopteri > Myctophiformes > Myctophidae > Electrona > Electrona antarctica. The sequence goes on along the minus strand of NC_136802.1, from coordinate 39,625,614 downwards.
GCACTGCAGAGAGAACATTGACCAGCTGTGTTTACACAGCAGCTGGTCAAAAAGGAATGGACACAGCGATGAGCATGTGTGAGAGACTCAATGAAGTGAACAGGAACCTATGGCTCATGCGTCTGTTCCTTCTATCCAAACCAAGCCCCCAGAATGGCTGGCCAACGTTGAAGCACTCGGCCCTACTGGTCAGAGCTGGGACTGTGGGTGGGCCTGTATATTTAGCACGAGGAAACTCATGCAGCTGGGGTTTAACATGGAGCACTTCCGCATTTTGGGCAACAGATTTTGGTTCTTCCGGGTGCTTCAAAATGCCACTGTGCAACTTCCATCAAAATTAATAGCATGGGGGGCGGGGCAGTCCGCCCTCTATCCTTTTATAACTTTATGATCCAAACACTCTGTGTCTATGCGCATTACGTACATGACGCAAGCTTCCTGTGCCTGTCGCTTTTTTCTTCTATGGTCCCAATTAGGAGATATAAAATGGTAAATGGTGCATTTATATAGCGCCTTTATCCAAGGCGCTTTACATAGATTGTGCATTACATTCACCCATTCATACACCGATTGCGGCGGAAGCAATGCAAGGCACCAACCAGCACATCGCGAGCAATTTGGGGTTCAGTGTCTTGCCCAAGGACACTTCGACATGTAGACAGGAGGAGCCGGGATTCAAACCGCTGACCCATGGATCATTGGACGACCTGCTCTATCTCCTGAGCCACAGCCGCCCCATAGGTATGCAGGCAAACATTTGCAAGAGGCTCTCCCTGGTGGAGAGGTGGAACATAGTGTTGTGAACACACTGTGTAGAGAGGGAGATAGTGAATAGAGGAGAAATATATATATTTTTGAGTGGTGCAAACCACTCAAAAATATAACAACAACCAGCTTTGTCTGTATGTTTGTGTACCTGTGTACGTGTCCGTGCACCTGTGTACGTGTCCGTGCACAGGTGAGCATGGTTACTATGGTCACTGACATTACGTCAGACCACAGCTGATCAGGCTATATAAGACCTTGCACCACTCAGTTCACACGGGTGTGATTTTTTTATTACAACAAAGATGGACCATTGGCCAAGCAGCGCAGTGATTTTGGATGGTGACGTATTCACCGCCTCCCCAGAAGCGGCAGAGGTTTGAATGCGTTGTTATAGCAACCACAGATAGCACTTATGTGTGAACCTAGAAGGATCTGACCATGCAAAAACTTTTACAAAAAAAATGTATAAAGAAAAATACAAGCATAAATAACTGCATAAAGCTGAACATCTTGAAGTTTGAAATAGATTTCTACCACAAAGTATGTGGAAGTAGTTAAATGCCAAAAAAATGACTGTTGTGAACTAGTGTGTGCTAACAGTCTCTGATCTCTGCAATTATTTTGGGGGGGTCACCAAATTATATAAATGGTGTAAGGTCTTATATAGCCTGTCTGACGTAATGAAATCATGTCTGACGTAATGAAATCACACCCGGGTGAACAGGGTGAACATAGCAACCATGCTCATTTTTTCTGCACAGACTAACAAAGCCAGTTGTAGGAGTGGTTTACACCACTCAATAATGAAATCACAAATGAAATGAAATGAAATGATTACTATATTTACCCAGGGTATCTGGGCTAAGCTCAAGAACTTGTTTCCAGCCAGGCCCTGCTCATAGAACATTTCATCGTAGTGGTTCAATGCCTTGTTCAAGGGCACTTCAGCGGTGGTAATTTTAATGTGTCGGACCGCTGATTCGAACTGGCGACCTTCCGGTATCAAGACCGCTCTGCAATCCGTTCGGCCACCGCTGCCGCTAAACACCCGGGTGAACAGGGTGAACATAGCAACCATGCTCATTTTTTCTGCACAGACTAACAAAGCCAGTTGTAGGAGTGGTTTACACCACTCAAAAACAAAAAGAGACATGGCCAAAGCATTTCCGAGGGTCCCCAACCAAAAACGTTGAGAACCCCTGACATGGCAACCGTGATGTCATCATAATACTCAGTGTGCGTCTGTGATGCACCAACTTGAGAGAGTCTGGGGATATTAAATAATCGTGATGGGTCATAAGTAGGTTTGCACCGGTAACGACACCCGGGCTACAGAAATATAGTAACGATGGTTAGTGTGAAGGAATTGATTAGAGAAAAGAATGCTATGACAGAACAATTGCCCACTGCCGGGCATAGACATACAGACATGAAAAGGATAAAGACAACAACGAAAAAGGAAGAGATTACAATGCCAGTGGCGAAAAGGGAAGAGGAGACGACGGAGTCGAGTGTCAAGCGACTGATTAGAGAACAGGAGGCTATGAGGAAAACGTCGTTCCCTGCTGAGCAGAATGTTAAGGAGGAGAGGAAGGCGAAGGGGAACAAGTGGAAAGTGGAGAAACTGCAACAGCCCTCTGGTGAGCGGGATAAAGACACAAAAAAGGTGGAAGGGGACGTGACGTTAACGATAGTTAACATGAAACAACTGATTAGAGAACGGGAGGAAGGGAAGCCTGCGAAAGCCGAGAAGCTCCTCTCTGCCGAGAAGAAGGAAACGAAGAACCAGACGAAGACACAGACCAAGATAGAAAGCAAGACAATAGAAACTATTAAAGGCATCGCAACAGAAACAAAGGCCATTCGAATGGAAGGGGAGATGACGCCAAAGGTTAACATTAGACAGCTGATTAGAGACAAAGAGGCCATCATAATGAATAATGAGATGAAGACGACCGGCAACCAGAAAATCAAGCACAAGAGGACGGTGTTGAGGAACAAATGGGGGGAAGTACACAAAGATGACGTGAACATGAAGAGGACAGTGGAGAGAGAGGACGAAGTGAAAAGCACGACTAATGTGAAACAACTGATAAGTAGAACGTCTATGGAAGAAGAGTTGCTCCCTTCCCTGAGGACAATGGAGAGTACCATCCAAAAGATCAGAGAGTCGGTTAAATGCAACGTGAAACAGCTGATCAGAGAGCGGGAGGCGATGGATGAGGAATTCATGAAGAACGAGGTGGTGGACGCGAAGGAAGAGAGGAGGGAGGAGAGACACCAACAGGTCTCCGCAGAGCAGAACAAGGACGCAAATAAGTTGAAGAACACAGAAAAAATTGAAGAGGATGTGAAAACCATAGTTAACGTGAAACAACGCATTAGAGAGAAAGAGCCTTTGACGGACCACTCGCCCTCTGCTGAGCAGGAAAGGAGTGAAGATATTAAGAAAGAGGGGCGGAAGAAGAGACTCCTGTGGATGCCTGTACAGCAGAACGGTGATGTGAACAAGACCAAGTCGACAACGGAGTGCGGGCTGCTGCGGATGGAAGAGGAAATGACCCAGATGAGTAACGTGAAACAACTGGTTAAACAAAGGGAGGCCAAGCGGCTCGCTGCCATGAAGAACAAACAACGCATGGAAAATGAGATGAGCATAACGGAGCACAATGTTTCGAAAACGGAAGAGAAGGTTACAGATATTATGGAGGAGAAAAGAGAGGAAGATAACGATGGAGAAAAGCTGGAGACCAAGATGGGGACAATGGGGAACGTCCTGAAATGGGATCCAACAGTTAGCGCTGCATCACTGACTGGAGAAGGGGAGTCTACAATGTTACCCTCCTCTGCTGAGCAAAATGAAGACGCAAGGAACAAAAGAAAGACAAAAAAACTAGAGGACGATTCTGTGAAAATGGAATGTAAAATGAAAGACGTCAAAGAAGAAAGGATGGAGGAGTCTGAAAAATTGGATGAGATATTCGATCTGATCTCTGTGGAGAGACCTAAAGACACGAAGACGACAGAGGCAATTGAAGAGGAGCTGACGATCATGGTTAACGTGATTAGAGAAGAGGCGGCCAGGACGGAACACTTGAATAATGTCGTGGAGAACGACAAGAAGACTACAGAGTATGACAGTGGTGTGAAAACCGAAGAGTCGTTTAAAGACACGAGTACTACAGAGACTGACAGTAGTGTGAAAACGAAAGAAACGTTTGAAGACACAAATACTAAAGAGATTGACAGCGGTGTGAAAACAGAAGAGACGTTTAAAGACATGAAGGAACAGCGGAGGGAAGACGAAGACAAACGGGAGGAGGAGAGACTCCAACTGATCTTTGACATGAACAATATGACAACAACACAGAATGAGACATTTCTGAGAATGGAAGAGGACATGACGACAACAATGGCTGACGTGAAACAACTGACTGGGGAAAGGGAGTCTGTGATGTTACAGTCCTCTGAGAAGGAGAATGGCAATGTGCAGAATGAGACGAAAACAACCGAGGACGCTTCTGTGAAAATGGAAGAGAAAATAAAAGACCTCAAAGACGAAGGGAGGCAGGAAGCGGAAGAATCAGAGGACAGACTCCATCTGATCTGTGAAGAGCAGAAGAATGCCATTGACAAGATGGAGACAACAGAGAACATGGACCCAAACAGGGAAGGGGATATGGGAACGACGGTTAACGTGGTACAACTGATTAGAGAAAAGGAGGCTTTGACGGAACAACTTATCTCCACTGTTGACGTGAAGGTGTTGAAGACAACAGACAACAATGTACTGAGAATTAAAGCAAACACTGAAGACATGAATGAAGACAGGATTGAGGAGGGGAACAAATGGGAGGGGACACTCAAACTGGTCTCATCAGTGATTAAAATAGAGGAGATTGAAGAAAAGGCGACTTTGAAAGATCAACCAATTGAAGAAAAGGATAAATTGATAAAACAACTAATTGAAGAAAAAGACACTTTGAAAGAACAACCCATTGAAGACAATGTGACTTTGAAAGAACCGATTGAAGACAAGGCGACTTTGAAAGAACCGATTGAAGTAGACACTTTGATAAAACAATCAATTGAAGAAAAGGACACTTTGAAAGAGCAATCAATTGAAGAAAGGGACACTTTGAAAGAACAGCTGATTGAAGAAAAGGAGAAATCAACAGAACAACCAATTGAAGAAAAGGACACTTTGAAAGAACAGCTGATTGAAGAAAAGGACACTTTGAAAGAACAGCTGATTGAAGAAAAGGAGAAATCAACAGAACAACCAATTGAAGAAAAGGACACTTTGAAAGAACAGCTGATTGAAGAAAAGGACACTTTGAAAGAACAGCTGATTGAAGAAAAGGAGAAATCAACAGAACAACCAATTGAAGAAAAGGACACTTTGAAAGAACAGCTGATTGAAGAAAAGGACACTTTGAAAGAACAGCTGATTGAAGAAAAGGAGAAATCAACAGAACAACCAATTGAAGAAAAGGACACTTTGAAAGAACAGCTGATTGAAGAAAAGGACACTTTGAAAGAACAGCTGATTGAAGAAAAGGAGAAATCAACAGAACAACCAATTGAAGAAAAGGACACTTTGAAAGATCAACCGATTGAAGAAAAGGAAACTTTGAAAGATCAACCAATTGAAGAAAAGGTGATTTTGACAGAACAACCAATTGAAGAAAAGGATAAATTGATAAAACAACCCATTGAAGACAATGTGACTTTGAAAGAACCGATTGAAGGCAAGGCGACTTTGAAAGAACCGATTGAAGACAAGGCGACTTTTAAAGAACCGATTGAAGTAGACACTTTGAAAGAACAATCAATTGAAGAAAGGGACACTTTGAAAGAACAATCAATTGAAGAAAAGGACACTTTGAAAGAACAGCTGATTGAAGAAAAGGAGAAATCGACAGAACAACCGATTGAAGAAAAGGAAACTTTGGTAAAACAACCGATTGACGAAATGGAGACGTTGACAAAACAGGTGCTCCGTGCTAAGCAGAATAATAAAGATGTGAACGACCAGATGAAGACGACAGAGGACAAGCTCCTGGAAATGGAAGATAATATTGCAGACATTAAGGGGGAGAGGGCGCAGGGGCTGAACAAACAAGAGATCAGGGATATTGCAGACATTAAGGATGGACAGAAGGTGGACGGGCCAGAATGGGAGGAGACCCTCCAGCTGATCACTGCAGAGCAGGACATGCACACGATAGAGATGACAGAGAAAAAGATCCTGGAAATCGAACAGCAGGTGAAGAGGACGCAGCAAAAGGTCCTGGCAATGGAACGACAGATTAGACACATCAAGGAAGATCAGAGGGAGGAGGAGGACAAGTGGCAGGAGAAGAGCCTCAAACTGATCTCCTCTGCAGAGCAGAATAATGACATGAGCACCTTGGACACACCAGAGGATAATGTCCTACACACAATCACCTTAGAGACACCAGAGGACAGTGTCCTAGACATGAACACCATGAAGACACTACAGGACTTTGTCCTACACATGATGAAGACACCAGATGACCTGAATTGGCAAGAGGAAATCGCAACAGTGGTCAATGTGAAACGACTGACGGGAGAAAGGGAGTCTATGCCAGAACAGCTCTCTGCTGAGCAGGACGAAAGCGGCGTGATAGCCAAAGAGAAGTTTAAAGACGCAAAGGAAGAGAGCAGCGAGGAGGAGATACTCCAACTGATCTCGGAACAGAAACTGAAGAGTCTGGACATGGAACAGGAGATGAGAGCGATGGTTGACGTGCTAAAACTGATTAGAGAACGGGAGGCGATGGCAGAACGGCTGCTCACTGCTGAGCAGAAGATCAAAGACCTGAAGGGCTCCAAGAGAACAGAGAATAATGTCCCGAAAGTGGAAGATGATTTTGAAGACATTGCGGAAGAGATGAGGGAGAAGGGGAACCAATGGGAGGAGAGACTCCGGCTGCTCTCTGCAGAGCATAATAATTACATGAACCAGATAAAGACAACAGAGCAGGAGGTCCTGAAAATGCAAGAGGAAATGAAAATGATTGTTGACCTGGCACACAAGATTAGAGAACAGGAGGCCAGAGCAGAACAGTGGCTCTCTGCCGAGCAGAATGTCAAAGGCCCGAAGAAGCATGAGAAGGAAGCAGAGGACGGTGTACTGGCAGAGGAAAAGATTAAAGACATTGAGGAAGTGAGGACAACAGAGGAGGCGAGCCTCCAGCACCAAGTGATCGGAGAAAAGGAAGAGACAAAGGAGAACCAGGTCCCGGAAAAGGAAGAGCTGTTACGACTGGTCACAGACGACAATGCTATGACAGAGGAAAGGATTCAAGACATTGAGGGAGAAAGGGAAAATGTCCTGGTGGAAGGAACGATTCAAGACATTGAGGGAGAAAGGGAAAATGTCCTGGTGGAGGGAAAGATTCAAGACATTGAGGAAGAAAGGGAAAATGCCCTGGTGGAAGGAACGATTCAAGACATTGAGGGAGAAAAGGAAAATGTCCTGACGGAGGAAAAGATTAAATACATTGATGGAGAGAGAATGGACTTGGAAAGCGAAAATGTCCTGACAGTGAAAAAGATTCAAGATATTAAGGGAGAGCGGACGGAGGAAGAAAAGGAAAATGTCCTTGTTGAAGGACTGATGGCGGGAAAGATTGAAGACATTGAGGAAGAGAGGATGGAGGAGAGCCTCAAGGAAGAGAGAACGGAGAGCAATCAGACGGAAAAGGAACAGACGTCAATGGAGGGGAATGAACAGGTGGAGGCACGCGGACTGGTCCCATCAGTGATCAACGTGGAGGAGACTGATGAAACCAAGATTTTGACAGAACAAGCTATGGGAGAAATTGAAACATTTACAGAACAACCGATTGCAGAAATGGAAACATTGACAGGACAACCGATTGAAGAAGAAAAGGAAGAGACAATGGAAAACCAGGTCCTGGAAAAGGAAGAGGCGTCAATGATGGTCAACGTGGTAGGTCTGACCGGAGAGCAGTTGCTCTCGGCAAAGGAGGCGCACACATTGGAGCAGGACAGCCTCCAGCACCAAGTGATCAGAGAGAAGGAAGAGATGTCGGTGGCGGTCAACGTGGAACGACCGATCACGGACGATGAGACCGTGACAGAACAGTTGCTCACAGCAGAGCAGGAGAGTGTCCAGCACCAAGGGATTAGAGACGAGGAGAGGTCAGAGAGTAAGCAGCTGGAAAAGGAACAGTCAACAATGATGGTCAACAGACTCAATGTCCCCCACCAAAACGATGTACCCCCCGATGAAGCGGGTACCCCAGACGTGGGTGAATCAAGTGGAGGGGCAACAGGAGGTTCTGTCACAGAGCTGGTTGACGTGGTACGACTGATCACAGCAGAGGACCAAGTGCTTAGAGAAAAGGACGAGACAACGGAGAACCAGGTCCTGGAAATGGAAGAGGTTAGCGTGATACGACCGATCACAGAGGCCATGACAGAACAGTCACTCTTGGTTGAGCAGGAGCACAAATGGATCTCCGGAGAGCAGACCAATGACACGGACGACATTCAGACGACAGAAGAGCACAAGCTCCTGAACATCAATGCGGATCTGAGCGAGGCTACCCAACTGGACGAGAACTGGACAACTCAGTTCTGTCAACTGACGCTGGACCCGAACACGGCAAACTCCTCCCTCGCTCTTTCCGAGAACGACAGGGGGCTAAGGAACGTGAGAGACGAGCAGCCATATCCTTATCACCCAGAGAGATTTGACAGTGCAGCTCAGGTCCTGTGTGGACAGGGTCTGACAGGCTGCTGCTACTGGGAGGTGGAGTGGAGCGAACAGGCTTCTATAGCGGTGGCATACAGAGAAATCACCAGGACAGGACACAGTGACGACTGTCTATTAGGATACAATGACATGTCCTGGAGTCTGGACTGCTACGAAGTTCATAGGTCCAGCTATGAAGGCCTCCAGGGTAACAGGTACATTGTCCGTCACAACGGGAACACAACCATTGTCCCCGACGGTATAGTGGTCTCCAACCGAGTGGGAGTGTATCTGGACTGGTCCGCAGGCATTCTGTCCTTCTACAGCGTCTCCCCTGACACACGGACACACCTGTACACCTTCCAGACCACGTTCACCGAACCACTCTACTGTGCATTCTGGTGCTGGATGGTGGACGCCTCAGTGACTCTGTGTGAGATAGAGCAGTGATTCTTTCAACAAGACCACAAAGGAAATGTTGCCTATTTAACTCCATTGATGCTGGCACAACTGTGAACAATGGATGGTGTCTACTTTTTCATAGAATTGGCTACCAGCACTTCTAAAAGGCGTGTCTTTCTGTCTGTCTGTCTGTCCGTCCGTCCGTCCGTCCGTCCGTCCGTCCGTCCGTCCAAAGATAATCTCTCAAACTGCTGCACCACATTCCTTGTGCATGCTGCCAGTAGGCCACCTTTTTGTTAATATTGTATATATCTTTTTTGAAATATTTAACTTTAACGGAAGTCATTGGGGTCCGAAATGTGCCCCAAAAACTATTTGGTAGAAAACAACCCATGAACACAAGCATCCTACATCCCCAAAATTGTAATCACACATTTGAGGGGCCTCTAAACAATGCCTAGCCAAAAGCAATTTCACTTCCACTCATAGGAGGATAGGACAAATAACAAATACTACACCGTCACTGTTTGGTGCGAGTCATGTGACTATGACCATCAAACTGATTTTGGTATTCCATAATTCTTGGCCTTAATTGCCTTCAACTATTTGCGGACTGGACCGCAAATAGGACACAGCCCTGGGTAGGCCACCCAGCCTGGTGAAGACCTGAAATGCACCCTGTCGAGCTGCCAACTTTCGCATTGCACACAAGTATGGCCTACTTGTGCGCAAGCGGAGAGTGCCATGAGGTGCGCTCACCACTGCTGGTACGACTGCTGCTCTGAGTCCTAAAGCTCTCTGCTTGAAATACAGCAGTGGTCAGTGGTCCCTCATTGCCCGGTGGAGTACACCGTCATACACACATACCCCCTATTTAGTACAGGAAATCTATGGAAAATACAGGGTCAACCTCAATCTAATTGCAAAAAAACCAAACTCGGCTGATTTTGCATCTTCATTATCCTGAATAAGGTTGCCTGGAATTGTCTGAGGGGAAAGTGTTGAAAATGGCCTGTACAGTATGGCCACCATTGACATCCTATTATAAGGCAATATTTTCTAAATTTCCTTATGCTTTAAGTAGCATGTGACATATCAAATTTGGGGGCTTTCATGATGCTGAAGCCATTCCAAGCATTAGTTTAGCACAAAAACACTCATTGGGCTAGATTTTGCCATAGCAACTTGCTCAAATGTGATGATGTCAGCACATTTGGGCAAGTTGCTATGGCCAAATTTAGCCCAACGAGTGTTTTAGTTACGTAATCGAGAACAGTGGTTTCTCATTGGCTGGGGGAATGTACTGACATACATACCCAGCCGATCGCTGTTCTTGGTCCCTGATTGGCCGAGCGACGCCACGGGCATACGCCGCCGATTACAGTACTTGCGTGCTCTGCTTGCACAAGTAATGATAGTCATGAATCATGCCAGCCGCATCATGCCAGTCATAAATCGTGCAGACCTTCAGAGCAGTGCTTTCTGTTGTCGTCAGCGGTGGATGCTCCGATGGCCATGTAGGGCTGATCGGCGTTGTAGCTGGCGTTGTAGCTGGTGTAGCCATCTGGGCACCCTAGCTAGGCTGGTAATCCAGCCGTGTCGCAGGTTCGACTCCCGATCCTCACTTTTGTCTTCAATGTTTGTGTTTACAAAAACACTCAAAGCTGGACATAGGAGGGGCTTGCGCCCCTCAAAAGAAGTGAGGGGAGTCCACTGTATTTATATCGGCCACATGCCGTCTTACGTCGTGATTTAGTGCCCTAGACAAACATTAACGTCCATAGACCTGAATGGCGAACCACTTACGTCATAAGCACTCTAAACAAATAAGTCCATAGACTTGGCTAGCAAACAATTTACATGCTCTAAACATAGAATTCCAGTACAGCACCGTACACAGATCACTTTTTAGTGGGTAGAGAATCGAGATATTTAATGGCTGTTGGTAGGCCATTCCATCTATATTTAAAAAATTACACCTGTGTGAAGTGAGGGGCGCTCTTATCATCGTACATCATCATGCATCATCTCATACTGGCCAATCAGAATGCCTGTTGAGGCCTGTGAGTGGTTAGCTGATGTGCTTGTTTACATATGACGTACATTTTCAATGTCAATGGCGTTGAATGTTTAATTTACGTCATTTGACCTAATTTCTCAGTTCATTGTCAATGGCAAATCTTGAGACGTGTGGGAACAAAGGAGGGCGGAAAAAATTACACTCTGGGGTGGAAGTGCGCTGGAAGTGTGGAAGGCACGCTATCACGCTGCCACTCAAGTGACTACTGGCCAAACACACCGCATCTTTTCCGGGACTTGCTTCCGCTATGCTTCGCAAGGAATCTCGGGAAAGCTTTGACCCCTCTCGAGAACACACGCCCCAGAGCCGGAAGAGGCATCTACCTTTAAATGTCTATGGGCCATTCCACATTTTGGTGGCAGCACAGTAGAATGCAATCCCTCCCCCCACCCCCCCCACCCCCCCCCCCCCCATCTCTGAGCTGAATCTATAGGCGAACAAGATCAGAGTAGCTCCCTCTGGTGGTATGACCAATGGGCATCGCTCACTCTAGCCCATTGAGACCTGGTGCCACCTTAGCTTTTAACTACTTCAACCATTATTTTAAACTTCAGCTGTTGAAAAATAGCAGATATACAAGCTCATAGCACGCTTGTAAATCTGCTATTCGTTTTAAATTGTAAAAATGGGTGCAAATCATTGAATATATACTTTCCCAGCGAGCGTTTTTAACTAAATTATATTTTATATATATATATAATTGGCTTCATTGACATGAACACGCTTGAGAACCACTGACCATTTCTTTCTTTCAGGAAACTGGATTTAGAAGACTTTTATTCTTTATAGAATTGGCCTCAGGTCCTAGTGGACTAGAGAACAAGGGCTCTGTTCCTTTGACTATTTTAAATAATATATATAAAAATCACACCCGTGTGAACTGAGTGGTGTAAGGTCTGTCTGACGTAATGAAATCATGTCTGACGTAATGAAATCACACCCGGATGTGATTTCACAACTGGCTTTTTTTGTGCAGAAAAAATGAGCATGGTTGCTATGTTCACCCTGTTCACCCGGGTGTGATTTAATTACGTCAGAAATTATTTTGAACATAGCAACCATGCTCATTTTTTTCTGCACACAAAAGCCAGTTGTAGGAGTGGTTTACACCACTCAAAAAAGCACTACTTCTATGCCATTCCTTCGGTGGGAAGGCACGGCATGGAAGGAGGAAAAAAAGAGGAGCCCAGGCGGGGCGGGAGGGGAGGGGAGGGGAGGGGGGGTTCGTTTGCGAAGGTGTGCAGAGGGATATGTATGTGTCCATGAGAAAGTTCATGTGTCTATGAGGGTAAGCCTTCATTCATTCTGGAATGAATGCCGGGTCACGTTGTCTCAGTCCACGGTGTCAGTGTTGGAAACTGCTATGGAAACGTCCTTGATCATGGCCCCAGCCCAGAGACACAACATGAAGAGCCATGAAGAGCAGGGGATGAGGGCAGAGGAGCTTTCTTTCTGCGTTGTCTCTTCTGTAGGAAATGTTGCCAATGGTGGGGGGGGGGGGGGGGGGGGGGGGGGGAGATTAGATTAGATCCAGGATCGTTTTTAGAGCGAGGGAATCTTTGTCTCTCAACAACAAAGTTCCTTTCAGGGCAATGAGTCGCTCCCAGCTAGTATCCAACTTGCAATCCTGGGCATTGAGTCTGTCTGAGATGGTGTCCAGCTTCCGATTTATCTCCGTGATCGCCACAGACTGAGCTCCCACTGCCCTGCTCAGCTCAATTATCATGACGGGCAGCTTTGGGGCTGCCGTCTTTCCAATTTTCCGATACACAAGGGCGATGCCCACGTCAATTAGCAAAAGCCCTGTTATCATAAAGCCAAATAGATATACGTCCTCTATGTCCTCCACAGACAGAACAGCCAGGCACGCAACCCTCCACTTATCGTAGTAGTCCATCATGTATCCGGCCGCAAACGTCCCGGGTAGCGTCGAAGTCGCTTTCCGAACCTCTGAATGACGTCACATTGTAGTCTGGACCAAACTGACTTAAATTCGGCTTTAAAAGTGGGGTATGGTTCAACCCCAAGTGGTAAGTAAGTAGCCTTGGGAACCAACGGTTCTTAAGCCATCTGGTTCAAAGGCGACTTACTACTTATCTTAATTACTACTTACCCCGTCCAATCAGCACGCAGTGGTGACACACCAATTAGGGAGAGCTTGGTGATGTTAAATTAATGTGTCAGGTCTGCAGTCCACATTAGTAGATTTGCACCAGCCATGGATGCTGAAACGCCCGGAAATAACAATACTGACCACAACAGCAACGACAACAGCAACAACCCTCACCCCAAGAAAATGGTTAATGTCAAACAGCTGATAAAAGAAAGAGAGGAAATGGACAAGCTCATGATGGACAGGTTGATGAAAATGCAGACTAAGACGAAGGAAATGAAAAACGAGATGAAGGTGACGGAGATCAATGTCTCGAAGATTGAGGACAAGATTAAAGGCATCAAAGAAGAGCGCAGGGAGCAGGGCAAGATATGGGAGGAGAGACTCCGACGCCTCTCTGCCGAGCAGAATGGCGGTGCTGTGAGCACCGCGCATGAGCAGAGGATGGAGAGGAAGATCGCAGACCTTACACGAGAGCAGAAGGAGGAGGGCGGGAGGTGGGATAAGACGCTCCAGCAGATCGACGCGGAGCGGAGGAAGGACATGAAAGTGATGAAGCTGACGGAGGACAAGCTCGCGGAGATGCAGAACAAGATGGAACAGCACAGGCAGGAGGTGAACAAACTGAACAAACTGATCAAGCACGGCGATGACACAGACCCCACGAACGCAACGGAGGATGCCGTCGTGCCCCTGAAGACTACTGTTAACAGGAAACAGCTGCTAAGGTTGAAGGACGCCATGTCGGAGCAGTTGCGCTCTTCTCGGAAAAAGTACGACGAGCTAAAGAACGAAATGAAGTCGACAGAGCACAAGGTGCAGAAAGCTAAAGAGGAGATGACGACAATTAATAATGTGATACAACTGGCAGAAGAGTTGCTCTCTTCTGAGCAACATAAGGTCACGAGGACAGCAGAGATACATGGCGTGAAAACCGAAGAATATACTTTGGACAGTATTAAGGAAGAGAGCGGGGAGGAGGAGGCACTCGTCACTCCTGAGCAGAGATCTGTGGCCAAGGAAACGTTAGGGATGAGAAAGACAGATAAACTTGAACTCATTAGAGAGAGGGAGTCTTTGCCAGGGGAACCGATGAAAAGGACAGATGAACTTAAACAACCGATTAGAGAGAGGGAGCCTTCGACAGACCGCCTGCTCCCTGCTGAGCCGGAATGGAGCCATGTAATACAGAAAGAGAAGACAATGGAGGAAGATGTCCCAAAACAGAAGATGAAAGGCTTTAAGGAAGAGAGGGCGGGGAAGCAGAAGCCGGAGGACGTCCAGGGACACGGGGACCAGATTACAATGGAGGACAAGGACCCGAAAATGGCCAATGTGTCTGAGAAACTCCAACGGATGTCTGCCGAGCAGCTACCGAAGCTGGGGTCAGTAGTGAAAAATGACATGATGACTATATACAACCAAGTGCAACAACTGAAACATCTTCTGCTGAAAAAAAGTTTTCAAATGGACAAATGCAGAATTTCCGTGGACAGAGACATGAGGACCAAGGCCAAGTTGACATTGGAAAAGACGCTTGAGCAGACCAGGGACGAGATGACATTGGAAAAGAAGGTTGAGCAGACCAGGGACGAGATGACATTGGAAAAGAAGGTTGAGGAGAGACCTCAAGTGACCCCTGCCGTGCTGAAGCAGGAGAGTCCAATATGTGAGGAGAAAACCCAAAGGAACCCTGCCGTGCAGAAGAAGAGGACAACAGAGACCAAATTCCTGAAAAAAGCAGAGATGTTTACTGACGTGAAGGAACCAATCCAAGAAAAGGAGACTTTGCAACTTCTGCATTCCGTTGAGCATAGAAGGAACATCCAGAAGCAGACATGGATAACTGAACACAAGACGACGGAGATGAGGCAGGGTTTGGACAAATGCGAGAGAGTCCAACCGAGTCCAACTGTGGAGCGGAAAGTTAAAAGGGAGGAGAGAGTCCAACCGAGTCCAACTGTGGAGCAGACCAGTGACTTGTGCAATTTGAAACTCCAGCAGATGGAACTGGAGGTAAAAACCATGGACGACAACAAACTCCAGCAGATGGAACTGGAGGTAAAAACCATGGACGACAACAAACTCCAGCACATGGAACTGGAGGTAAAAACCATGGACGACAACAAACTCCAGCAGATGGAACTGGAGGTAAAAACCATGGACGACAACAAACTCCAGCAGAAGGAACTGGAGGTAAAAACCATGGACGACAACAAACTCCAGCAGATGGAACTGGAGGTAAAAACCATGGACGACAACAAACAAGTGACCAGAGAAAAGAAAGAAAACATGACGGCCAAGCGGTTGGACTCCGCCAAGGAGAGGAATAAAGATATAAAGGCGACCAAAGTCAAATTGTCCAAAGTGGAGCGGAGATTCAGAGACCTTAAGGAAGCGGGACAGACACTTGGAGAAAAGTCTGACGCTGTAGGCGCGGTAGAGACGATGGAGGATGAGCTATCGCCAATGGCTAACATTAAACAGCGGAATAGTAAAATCATGGCTATAGCAGAACAGCGGCTCAGAGAGCAGAAGATTGTGACACCGAAAGCAGCGAGCCTTGTCCGAAAGAAGGAACCGAACAGGACTGACATCAAGGCTCCTGCCCAAGTGGAAGAGGTGAAGGAGAAAGTCCCCTGGATGCTACGATCCCCTAGAGGGCAGGAGACATCGGAGCACAAGGAAGAGGAAAATAAACCCATGGCTACTAAGGAACCACTTGAACGTCTGCTGTTGAGACGTGAGAGTAAAGACAAAGTGAAAGAGGGCATTAAAGACATTAAGGAATACAGGACAGAGGAGAGACTCCCGAAACAACAGATGGAAAAGGAACCTTTGCCAAAACAATGGATCGAAAAGGATACTTCGTCAAAACAGCTGAGAGAAACTGATACTTTACAGCGGAACAAAAAGGAGACTGTTAAGAAACAAAGAATAGAAAAGGAGACAACACAACCGAAAGAAAAGGAGTCTTGGACAAAACCGATTGTACTAAGCGAGACGTTGACAGATCAGCTGCACCGTGTTGAGCGAAATAATAAAGACGTGAATGACCAGATGAAGATGACAGAGGACAAGCTCAAGGAGATGGAAGATAAAATTGCAGACATTAAGGATGAATGGGAGCAGGAGGTGAACAATCAAGCGGTCGGGAATATTCCAGAGGGGGTGTTTGGGGCAGAATGGAAGGAACCCCTCCTGCTGATCACTGCAGAGCATAAGAACATGGACACGATAGAGATGACAGAGAGAGCGAGGGAGCAGGAGCTGAACCAACAGGGGGACGAAAAGATTGCAGAAATGTCTGCAATCTTCTCCGAGCAGAACGATGACATGAATGTGGATGAACGGAAAATGGAAGGCATTATGGAAGGACAGAAGGAGGGAGGGGATAAGTTGGAAGGTGAGAAGGAGGGAGGAGAGAAGGAGGAAGGGGATGGATGGGAGAAGAGACTCCAGCAGATCACCGCAAAACAGGTGAATGACATGGGCATTTTGGAGAACACCGCAAGCAAGGTCCGGGCGATGGAAGACAAGATGAGGCACATCAAGGAGGAGAGTCTTGAGCGGATCGCTTTAGAACAGAGAAAGGACATGGACGTTTTGGAGTTTACAGAGAAGAAGGTTGAGGCTATGGAAGAGCAGATTAAACGCATCAAGGAGGAGGAGGAGGAGGAGGACAAATTGCAGGTGATGAGCCTCACATTTCTCTCTGAAGAGCAAAATGAAATGGCAACAATTGTTAACATTGAAGAACCGATTGTAGAAAAGCAAACATTGACACAATCGATTGAAGAAAATGAGATTTTGACAGAACAATTGACTGAAGAAAAGGACACATTGATGACTTTCGTCAATTGTTCCATCAATTTGACAGAACCATCGATTGAAGAGCAGAAGGATAAAGATGTGAGGATGACTTTCGTCAATTGTTCCATCAATTTGACAGAACCATCGATTGAAGAGCAGAAGGATAAAGATGTGAGAGACCAAATGAAGACAACGGAGGACAAGGTCCTGGAAATGGAAGAAATTGTGACGCAGGAACAACATAAAGAATTTTGGCTGGGCGGAACGAGTAAATACACGAAGAACGAGATTAGAACTGAGAACAAGAAAGACATTAAGGAGGAGAGGGCGAACGACAAGAGATTACAACCGTATGGTGACGTGAGCAAGTTGAAGACAACAGAGGAGAAAGAAGTGAAAGCGGAACAGGAGCTGATGCCAAGGCTCAGCGTGAAACAACACAAAATTCTGCCGATCCGAGACGTTAAGGCGAAGACCGACGACGTGGAAATGGAAAAGATTAAAACCAGTGCCGAAGAGAAGGAGGACAGGAGACTCAAACCGATCCAACCGAATTATGACATGAACAGGACGAAGACAAGAGAGAGCATGGACCTGAAGAAGGAAGAGACGAGTAGACAAAAGAGACCTTCTACAGACCAGTCTGCTGAGCAGAAGATTGAAGAAACCAAGGAGACGAAGCTGGTCGAGATGACACCAATGAACATGAAACGAGTCGTTGCAGAAAAGGAGTCTACGGGAGAACAGTCACACTCTGCTAAGCCGGCCATCAGAGGATGTTGGCCTATGATAACAGACAACAGCAATCCCATGTGGAAAGCGGGCCCTAAGAAAGAGAGAAATCAGGTGAACAGGGTGGCCACACCCGAGAACACAGTCCGGACAATGGAAGAGGACACGAGTAAAGTATATAACGTGCAACAACTGATTAGGTTACGGGAGGCTATGACAGAACAGTTCCTCTCTGACGAGCGGAAGAAAAAGGAGCGGAGGTGACCATCTGTGGTAAACGACCGATTGTGTTCAGGGGAGGGTGTGATAGGGTGTAACAGGGGAGGGGGGAGGGAAGCAAATGGAAGGATAGGAGACACGAGACACCAGTACCAGACGGTAGCGTAGCACTGGTCCGAACACACTGGTCCTACCCCAAACCCTTACCTTAACAGCACGCGGACGCCACAGGGTGAGTCTTACCCGGCCATGGGGTGAGTCTTAACCGCCCACATCATAGTCGGACTAACAGGATGTCGGACTAATGCACACTCCCCGTAGTGGACATGAGCAAGACAAAGACAAACGGAGGAAAAATACTGTCAAAATGGGAGAGGAGATGACATTGGCGGTAAACAGCTGAAAAGTAGGCGGGCAGTTAATCTCTGCTGAGCAGAAGATTGAAGAAACCAAGGAGACGAAGCTGGTCGAGATGACACCAATGAACATGAAACGAGTCGTTGCAGAAAAGGAGTCCACGGGAGAACAGTCACATTCTGCTAAGCCGGCCATCAGAGCATGTTGGCCTATGATAACAGACAACAGCAATCCCATGTGGAAAGCGGGCCCTAAGAAAGAGAGAAATCAGGTGAACAGGGTGGCCACACCCGAGAACACAGTCCGGACAATGTAAGAGGACACGAGTAAAGTATATAACGTGCAACAACTGATTAGGTTACGGGAGGCTATGACAGAACAGTTCCTCTCTGACGAGCGGAAGAAAAAGGAGCGGAGGTGACCATCTGTGGTAAACGACCGATTGTGTTCAGGGAAGGGTGTGATAGGGTGTAACAGGGGAGGGGGGAGGGAAGCAAATGGAAGGATAGGAGACACGAGACACCAGTACCAGACGGTAGCGTAGCACTGGTCCGAACACACTGGTCCTACCCCAAACCCTTACCTTAACCGCACGCGGACGCCACAGGGTGAGTCTTACCCGGCCATGGGGTGAGTCTTAACCGCCCACATCATAGTCGGACTAACGGGATGTCGGACTAATGCACACTCCCCGTAGTGGACATGAGCAAGACAAAGACAAACGGAGGAAAAATACTGTCAAAATGGGAGAGGAGATGACATTGGCGGTAAACATTGGCAGTTAATCTCTGCTGAGCAGATGGATGTCCGAACAAGATCAGAAAACAAGGTCCTAGAAAAACAACAACTTTGGAACGAGTGGAAGTCCGATAACTTGTCTACATTTGCATGCAAACAAAGGGTCAAGCAGTTGGCACTGTCCGTAAAGGCTCTCTGAGGCACGTGTTAACCACCGTGCGCTTGTTTGTGTGTTTTCCTTTTGTTACTATTCTTACTTTTTGTTGCTGCTGCAATACATGAGGACCAGGAAGTGGGGAAAAACACTAGTCTCACACTGAACGCTGTTATGAAGTCCGCAAGTGTCGTTATGAAGGTATCCTAGGGTAACGGGTACAGACGATGTACAGTGGGAACACAGCTATTGTCCCGGTCATCCCCAACAGAGTAGGAGTGTGTCTGGCCTGCTGGCCTGATCTTTCTACTAAGCAAGGTTCGTGACATGAGATTTAGCCAAATTAGTATTTTTTGAAAGTTCCTTGGATTTTGGACATGCAAATCGCCATGGCAGTATTTGATAGTTTTTTTTTGTTGAAGGGTGAGAATGGTCTGTCTCACTTTGTTTCTGGCACCCCTCCAAATAAATACATAAATACATAAATAAAACAAAAAACACAATGAGATAGTTGAAATGTTTTACCATGGTACTGTTGCTTTATGTATGTCATTCTTAAGTGATGAATTGTAATTTAATTAACTGCCCAAGATGGAGATCTCCGTCTTTTCAAACTCATCTGTTGACTGCCCAACATGGAGATGTCTGTTTTTAATTGTTTGCTATCGGCGAGTGACACACTACTGTCTATGAGCGTCTATTGTGCTAACTTTCGAAACTACTTCCGGTTGGTCCGGCAGCAAAAGTGTTCCCCCTCCATTATAATGAACGGGAGCCATAATCTTCTCAGATCACAGATTACGATTCTAATCAAAACATGCATTTTAGAGGTTCTTCTGGAGGCTGGAACCTTGACAGTCAAACGTGCCATTGAACTAAACGACGATATAGTGGCATCACAAATATCATCCCCTCCCCCTTTATTATCATACAACCACAGCTGTGAGTGTGGCTTCAGTTCAGGTGGATCACTAGGCATAGGCTACTTAATGACCTGGTGGGTGTGGCCACATAAAAACAACATACTGTACACTTAAAAAACAAAAACAAACGTCCTCCTTATATATACAATAATAATAATACGCAATGATCATGTTTAGGGTGGAAAAAAATCATGGCACCCCATCTTTAACAGAATAACTCCAGTGAGCCATAGTTTAGTTTATTTATTTAGCACATAAAAAAAGAATAGAAAATACATATCAAAGAACAAAAATACTGTGCAGGGAAAGGAAGAAGCCAGCTTAGGAAAGTTGCTTAGGTAATGAGCAACATTGATTGATTGATTGATTGATTGATTGATTGATTGATTGATTGATTGATTGATTGATTGATTGATTGATTGATTGATTGATTGATTGATTGATTGATTGATTGATTGATTGATTGATTAACAGTTTGCAGAATTACAGTACATTTCAAGTAACAACTCAATACAAAAACTGTTAACTGTGAGTGGACGATACCATAAAGCATTACACTTGTTTACAATGGGGCCCACCATTTTCAATTCATCAAAACATTTAGAGACGTACGAATATACACAACTATATAGTCAAAACAGGAAATCATCATAGGAGGTAAAAAGGACTGG
Organism: Electrona antarctica; assembly: GCF_951216825.1. Taxonomy (NCBI): domain Eukaryota; kingdom Metazoa; phylum Chordata; class Actinopteri; order Myctophiformes; family Myctophidae; genus Electrona; species Electrona antarctica. The sequence continues at coordinate 39,604,894 of NC_136802.1, read as the reverse complement.
TCCGAACACACTGGTCCTACCCCAAACCCTTACCTTAACCGCACGCGGACGCCACAGGGTGAGTCTTACCCGGCCATGGGGTGAGTCTTAACCGCCCACATCATAGTCGGACTAACAGGATGTCGGACTAATGCACACTCCCCGTAGTGGACATGAGCAAGACAAAGACAAACGGAGGAAAAATACTGTCAAAATGGGAGAGGAGATGACATTGGCGGTAAACAGCTGAAAAGTAGGCGGGCAGTTAATCTCTGCTGAGCAGAAGATTGAAGAAACCAAGGAGACGAAGCTGGTCGAGATGACACCAATGAACATGAAACGAGTCGTTGCAGAAAAGGAGTCCACGGGAGAACAGTCACACTCTGCTAAGCCGGCCATCAGAGCATTTAGAGACGTACGAATATACACAACTATATAGTCAAAACAGGAAATCATCATAGGAGGTAAAAAGGGGGAAAAAAACATATACAGTGAGGGGAAAAGGGGTGGGTGGGGGATTCAGATTTTACGGGGGCCAGTTTCGAATTGCAGCCGTCCGTAGGTGCCCTTTGAGAGCTGTTTTGAAGGAGTCAAGGGATTTGCATGTCTTAATGACTGTTGGTAGGGCGTTCCACATTTTGGTGGCATAGGAGCGAAATTAATTTAGTCCCTTGTTTTTTCCGAATCTGGGTTGCACATGGTTTGGTGAACTCCCTCTGGTGGACTTCATTGACATTAAGGAAGTATTTAGACAGGTACATGGGTATCTTAGTGAAGTATTTTAGACAGGCACATGGGTATCTTGGTGGTGTAGCGAATCTTGTGGACCAGACCCATTGCAAGATGCTGTACTCTGTCGTCAACCCTAAGCCATTCTAGCCTGTCAAAGTGGGCAGGGGTGAGGTCGGTTCGGGGAGTGAGGCCAAGTAGTAGCCTGACCAGTTTGTTTTGGGACGTCTGGAGCCTTTTTTAAGGGCCTTAGAGGTGCTGTGGTACCAGGAGGTGCATGCATGGTCGAAGAAACCTTGTACGAGGGCTCCTGTTAGGGTCTTCGAGGTGTTTTTGTTGACCAGTGAGGAGATCCTGTATAGGAATCTTGTTCTTTGGTTGACTTTTTTGATTACGTTGGTGGCCATTTTATCACCGGAAAGATTTGCCTCCAGGATGGAACCTAGGTAGGTAATTTCATCTTTTCGTGTGATAATATTGTCACCCACTCTAATCAAGAAGTCATCAGCCTTGCTGAGATTACTATTTGAACCAAAGAGAATGGATTCAGTTTTTCCCAGGTGTAGAGATAGTTTGTTATCAGCGAGCCAGGTGCAGATTCTACCGAGCTCAGAACTGAGGGCCTTTTCAACCTGCAGCTTGTTCCTGTCCGAGACCAGCAGTGCTGAGTCATCTGCGAACAGGAACAAGTTGCAGTCACAAGCTGATGTCATGTCGTTAACATATATTAGGAACAGTAAAGGCCCTAGTATGCTTCCTTGTGGAACGCCACAGCTCACTTGGAGGGTGGGGGACAGTATTCCGTTCACCTCCACCATCTGTTCCCTCCCCTCCAGGTAGGATTGCATCCAGCTCACTGATGTGCTATCAAAACCAATTGCTTTCAGCTTGTTTACCAGTATGGAGTGGTTCACAGTGTCAAATGCCTTTTGGAGGTCCAGCATGACCATGGCGCAGTATTTGCCAGCATCCACCTCTTGTTTGATGTGGTCGCTCAAATAGAGGAGGCATACATTATTATTTTTGTGGCAAGATACTTTTCAACCTGTTCATAGACAATTTTTTCCATCACTTTTGAGATGGAGCTAAGAATAGAAATAGGGTGGTAGTTGCCAGGGTCTAATTTGCTCCCTTTCTTGTGCAGGGGGGTTACTTTGGCCAGTTTGAAATCTTGGGGGACCTGTCCCTGTTTGATGGAGAGGTTTATTATGTGGGTGATGATTGGAGCTGTGGAGATGGCCGAGTCTCTGAGAAATTTGGAGGGAATATTGTCATGGCCAGTGGCCTTGTTGAAGGGCACACAGTCTTTTAAGTACGTCCTCAGTTGTTACCATTGTCAGTTTAAAATCATCTTTACAAACACCTAGGTTTTTGTAGAAGGCTTTGATGTGCTCTACACCAAAACGCCCAGAGTGGGAGGGCAGTTTGTTAACCAGCATTGTTGCAATGTTTGTAAAGAAGATGTTTAAGTAGTTGTCTACGTCAAGCTTGTCAGTGATGAGGGTGTCATTCGATTTTATATTTATGTTAGTAAACCTGGTTTTTAGTTTCTGACCGCAGCCTAGCTGGTTGTTTAGTAGCTTCCAGAGCTCCCGAGGATTGTTTTTGATTTCCTCTGCCTTATCATTGATAGAGTTGCTTTTAGCGGATTTAGTCATGGTAGTTACAATGTTTCTTAGCTTGTTTCGTTGTGTTTTTAGGATGCCCAGTTGGGTTTGGAGATCACTGTCGACGCGCTTGGCTAGCTTGGACTTGCATTTGAGAAGTTCAGAGCATTTTTTGTCTCGAATTCATCCATGGTTCCGAGCGGGTTTTGACCCTGATGGTTCTCAAAGGAGCCATGGTGTTTAGTACTGATTTGTTTTTGAAGCCAAGCCATGCTTCTTCGACTAGTGTGCTCCTGAGCTCAAATCCAGACTCTCCAGTTCAATGTTAAAGGCCTCGCTAGAGTAGGTTTTGAGGACCCTAGATATGACTGTTTTGTGACAGCCTGACTTTTGTTTTTGTTTTTTGCGGGTACAGAAAATCATAAAATGATCACTAAGCCCGCATACAATAACACCTTTCTGAATTTGTCCGAGGTCAGAATGAGATCAATGACAGTTTGAGAAGAATCACACACTCTTGTGGGTTGGGTAATTAGCTGACTGACACTATGCAGATCACAGAACCTACTGAATGTACAGTTGCTTCCTTATGTTGCATGTCTGTATTAAAGTCGCCAATCAGGATTTTCTCTACACATTCCTCCCCAGCTAAGCACCCCTCAAGTATATCATAGAACCCAAGTTGGGCAGGCGGTCTGTAGACGGTGCCCACTAATACCGATTTAGCATTTTTGAACCCCACACAGTTTCAATTTCATCATGCTATAAGTCAGTACGAGTAACATATTCAGTGTCTTTGTGAATATACATGCACACACCACCACCATGCCTGTTTCTGTCGTTTCTGATGATAGAATAGTTCTCTATTTCAATTTCTGGATCTTTGGTAGACTCATCAAGTTTAGTTTCAGATAAACGATTAAGTCCATCTACAGCCGTGTTGTGCCCCCTGGATGGAAGTGGAGACTCTTCTTCACGTCTGTAGATGGTGCTGTTGACTGTGTCGTGTGCCTCGTTAGCCGTCGACGTTAGTTCCTTCTGTTAATTCCTCCTTCTCCTTGCACGGGACGCGATGGTCTCCTACGGATCCAATATTCGCGACCGGGACCTCGAGTAGGTCTCCGTGTATCTCCGCCGTGGATGTGCAGGTTGGCTGGGAAGGAAGGAAGCCAGCGGTGTGGTTGATGGCCGTCGCCTGGCTAGTGGAGATCATTGTTGAAGTTGTTGTGTCGACGGAGCCTCCATGGTTCTCCGTTACCTGTCCACAGATGAGTAGCCTTGCCGCCTGTAGACGTGTCGTCGCGGGGCCAGGATTCATCTGGATGTCGCCAGCCAGTAGTAACAATATAAGACAGAAAGATCTTCTTACGTTATTGCTAAGCTGGGGCCTGTTTCGTCGGGCTAGCAGGGAATGAATTGCTCCAGTGCCGTGCCCAGGATGCTTTCCCGTGTTGTCTTTGTTGGTGGCGCTACTGCGGTAGAAGTCACTATGGGAAAGTTGTTGTAATTCCCTTTTTACCGGTTCGTTTTTCTCCGTATCTCCGTCCCTTGGGTGTATTAAGGTAGGTGTGTGTGTGTGTGTGTGTGTGTGTGTGTGTGTGTGTGTGTGTGTGTGTGTGTGTGTGTGTGTGTCTGAGACGAGTTAAGGAATGTCGTTCCCATCGCGATGCGTTGGGAATGTGTTTAGTTATATGAACGTGTTGTTTATTTGAGTAGTCAATATAGGTTTGTAATTATTGTACACGTTGAGAACGGGTGTGAGAGGAGAGGAGCAGCAGGTCTGACGACAACACTGCAGTCAGACCGCACGGCCAGTGAGAGGCAGCTATACTGCTGCCCGCTCTGTCGGAATTACGAGCCGATCCCAGCAGCCCCACCATAAATAAGTGCTACCATAGCAACCGTGATGATGTGAAAATACTCTATCCAATCATTGTGGAGCTGTGACGCACCACATTGTGAGAGCCTGGGGATGTTAAATGAATGTGCCCTTGCTGCAATTAAACATTTAGTACATTTGCACCAGTCATTGCTTTGGCACAACAATTTAGCAAAGATGGTTAACGTACAAGAACTGATAAGAGATAGAGAGGCTATGATAGACCAGATGCTCTCTTCTGAGCAGGGCAATATGAAGAAAAAGGGGAAGGAGAAGACGCCAATGACCAATGTCATGAAAGGGAAAAATAAAGACCTTAAGAAAGAAAATAGGGAGAAGGAGAGACTCCACCATAATTCTGCAGACATGAACGAGTTGAAGACAACCGAGCACAAGGACCTGGAACTGGAACAGAAGATGATACCACAGGTTAACGTAAAACAACTCATCAGAACAAAGGAACAGCTGCACTATCCTGGCCAGAGGAATGAATGCATGAAGACAACAGAGATTAAAGACGGTAAGGAAAAGAGGACAGAGGATGGGGAGAAATGTAAGGAGGATCTGCACCAAGTGGTCTTTGCAAAGCAGACTTTTGACAGGAAGAAAATGAAGAAGACAACAAAGTACAAGTTGGTGGAAGAGGGAGAGGTGATGAAAGGACTAATTAAGTTAAGGGACGATTTGAAAGAACAGTTGCTCTATAGTGAGAAGAAGATTAATGAACTGAGAAACGAGGTGAAGAAAACAGAAAGCCACGTCACAAAGATGACAGAGGAGATTACTAAAGTCATAGATCAGATTAGAGAAACGGAGGCTGCTGAGCAGAGGGGTAAAGACGCAATGGCGACGAAGACGACAGAGATGGTCCCAAGACGGGAAGAGGAGGCGACAACCACGCAAAACATGAAGCAACTAATTAGAGAAAGGGAGGGTGTGACGAAACAGTCTATAGAGCACATGGGTAAACATGGGAAGACGAAGACAGAGAAGAAGGTCCCGAAGTCGGAAGCACAACCTACACAGGAACAGAAGAGGGACGACGGGAACAGACCGAAGGACGCACGCTCGCCCTCTGCCGAGCGAAAGAGTAAACACATGAAGAGCAAGACCTCAGAGAAGGTCCCAAACATGGAATCACAACTTCCGCACATCAAGCAGGAGAGGACCGAGGATCAGGAGAAATGCACGGCGGATCTACACAGTTTTACTCTTGCAGAGAACACCACTGGCGTGAACACCGGCATGATGCCAACAGAGAAGGAAGGGGAGGTGACGGACATGACGCAACCCATTCAGGAAAGGGTGCCTATTTCACAGCAGGTTAGAAAAAGGGAGGCTGTAATAACAGATAAGTTGTTGCCTGCCCTGCCCGATCCCACCTAAACATGGTGAAATAACACGGATTGGCAATTCCGTACATACACTACTAGAAAACCCCAGAATATGTACATATTACACTGAAATCCCCCCCATAGACCGCAACGGAGGGGCGGTGTCTCAAGCAAACTTGCCATGTTTGCTTGACATGGCGAGTGTGCTTACTGTAAATCGCTCTGGATTAGGAGCGTCTGCTAATGACCAAATTGTAAATTGTTCGATTGAGCCTACTCAGCCCTGTCCGAGTTATAACTCAAAGCACAGTATCGTAAATGTCAACCCGATCTCACCCAAACATGGTGAAAGAGAAAAGATTGGCAATGCGGTACATACAATACTAGTGAAAGCCACGCCTCCGTTGCGGTCAAGACAGTATATGTATGGATTTTGGGGTTTTCCAGTCATATATGTACGGAATTGCCAATCCGTGTTATTTCACCATGTTTGGGTGAGATCGAGCTGCCACATGTCATTTCTGAAAGTCAGGCGTTGGGAGGGGCCAGCGCCCCCTCAAAAAGGTAGACGCCTCCTCCAGCTCTGGGGCATCTGTATCTCGGCCGTCATTTCGGAGGAGGCAAACTTCAGGGGCGTCACAGAAGGGGACATTTGGCAGGCCAATCGGAGGCAGGTGAGGGCGGATCTTTTCATAATCCAGGGTGCGTTTGGATGTAGTCAATGCCATCTGGTCGTTTGTTTATTCGAAGGCACCCTATGTTCTGACAAGTCCCAGGAAAAGACGTGCTGTGATTGGCCAGTAGTCTCTTTAATGAATTGCATTTGTATAGCGCTTTTCCAAGTGCTCAAAGTGCTTTACAATGGTTCATTCATTCATACACTGGAAGGTGAAGCGGCGAACAGTCGACGCCAGCGTCCTCACTTCCCACATTTACACACCAATGGTGGCAAGCTCACACCGACCGACTCATTGGAGGCAATGTAGGGTTCAGTGTCTTGCCCAAGGACACTTCGACATGTGTACAGGAGGAGCCGGGATTCGAACCGCCGACCCAGGGATCATTGGACGACCTGCTCTACCTCCTGAGCCACAGCCTTTGAGTGGCAGCTTGCCTCCCCAAATATGGTCGGCCGCGATACAGGTCCCTCCAATGAACTGCTGCTGCAAATCAGCTATCGAGGTTTCTAGATCTATGCTCCAGATCTCTAAGTCCTTCTACAGTGCCACATGGACACACTTGTTCCAGTCCACATCCACTGAAGTCGACTAAAACTATGATGGAAAAAATGTCGACTACCTTTTTTCACTAACAAAAACTAACTATAGCGTTTGTAGGTCGGCTATTTTCAGCATGCAACCAAATCGGCCATTACGACGCCATTGAGGCATTTCTGTCGACAAAATCAGCTGCAAATTTAGTCGACTAAAATCCTATGGTATTTAGTTGCCTAAAATAAGCTAAGAAGCCTAACATCCATCTAACAGTAGAATATCTGTACAATGAAACTATAAGTACCGGTATATACAGTATATTCAATGAAATTTTGTTCAATTAGAATATGACTGAAACTGAATCAGAATTTGCTGTCAAAATGAACACACCCACTGAACCCTTTGTACTCTGGTGCCAGTGCTACTCAAACGTTTTTCACTCAGGTCACCTCCAGGGACGGATTAACCCCCACGAGGGCCCCTGGGCCGGTAATATTTGCAGGGCCCCCATAGCGCGCGTGTGTGCGCGACATTTTCGTGTTTTTCCGTGTTTTTATCATCTTTTTAACCTAAATTGAACAAAATCAACAGCCAATGAAGGGCCCCAGGAGCCCTTTTCAGGGTGTCAAACCTAGTACCTCATGGTCTAATTTCCCCGAAGGGCCCCTGAGAGCCAAGGGCCCCTGGGCCACGGCCCCACTGGCCCAATGGCTAATTTGTCCCTGGTCACCTCTAAATAACTTATTCAATCAATCTTTATTTCAGACCCAGGAGGATCCATATAACAAACAATACAATATAACCGTAAATACAAAATAAAAAGGTAAATAAAATGCACATATCCCACACTGTTCAGTTTCTGACCTACAAACATGTGCGCCAGTGGTTCCACAATCTCGATGAGAACCTGAGTGAACTGTATGGTCCGTTATTACAGCAATGATGTCGTTTATTGACTCAGATGCCCTACACATGAACCTGTACATAAGGTTACGTAGTACAGCAGAGCAGGTAGGTACTCTGATACTAACACACATTTGGCTAGCACTGGAGCTTCTTGGCACTCTCAACAGCAGCCTCATACAATCATTATAGGCCTCTGTGAGTCTTCTGATGCTGCTTTGTCTATAGCGGCACCATAGGTGTGCAGTATACAGCGGTGTACAGAATGTTCTAAAGAGCGATATCTTCACAGGAACCGAGCACATGCTACATTTTGCGACACAGCATGTTTGCTTGGGCATACAGCTTCTGTCGCTTTCTATAGATGTCCTGAGAGATCAGAGATGATATGGCCCAAATAAGTGATCTCGCTGCACACACTAAGAGCAGTGCCAGCCAGATGGAAGTCAGGAAAGACTGAATGCCTGTCTTCCCTACTTCGGATTATCATTATTTTACTTTTCTTAGCGTTGTATTTTATATTAAAATCAAGACCATACTGTGAGCATACGCCCAGAAGCTGTTGGAGACCAGCACTATAGAGCGTCGCAGTCCCGCCCCCTACCATGGACCAGGAAATGAATCCCAATGCATTTTTCCCATAGACATTTCAAAAAGTATTTATTTAAAGACGGTTACGCCACGGCCAAAGCCAACTCGAGTCGTGACAACTCATGACAACACAAACAATATTTTGGACCAAACAAATAATTACAAAGAAGAAAAACAACAAAAAAGTGTTGTAACCTGCCGTTTTTTTCTTCTTTCTAATTATTTTTTCGGGCCCAAAAATTGTGTTTGTTGTCATGATTTGTCACGACTCGAGTTGGCTTTGTCCGCGGCGTAAACGTCTTTAAATAAATACTTTCTGAAATGTCTATGAGGAAAATTAACGGAGAATCATTTCCTGGTCCATGGTAGGGGGCGGGACTGCGACGCTCTATACGGACTGAAAATGACCAAATCATCTGCATACATCAGGTGGTTAATTAGTGAGTCACCAACCCTATACAGTACACCCTGTACCACATGTATTTAAAGACAATGATAAGTCATTCATATAAACATTAAAAAGAAAAGGAGATAAAATTCCCCCCTGACGGACACCATTGGTCACATGAAAGGGAGCAGACACCCCTCTTTGTATCAGTTTAGAAAATAGCTTTTCATGATTAATGCGATCAAATGCATCAATGAAAGATACAAACATTGTAGAGTTCTGCCTACCATATTTATCTAAAATCTCTTTGAGAGCAAAAATACACAAATCAGTGCCATGTTTTCTTTTAAAACCAAATTAATTATCAGCAGACAAAATTGACCTCTCTAATATACTCAGTATAGAATTGTCTCAAGTACTTTGGACATAACGCTGGCCAGGGCTATTGGCCTATAATTATCTGAACTGTTTACCTTACCCACTTTATCTTTAATGACCGGCACAGAAAGCATGGAAACAGGTAAAAACCCATGAGTAAAAAAACCTCTAACCACCAGAGGGCAGTGTCCTACTGGCAAGTTTGAGATGTTCCGCTGTTATATTGTCCAGACCGCAGGCCTTATTATCTCCTAGCTTCAATACTGCTTAAATATTTTCCACTACAAACAGTTCACTTTTTACACAGTTGAATAGCTCTGAATACTGCTTCTTCCATAGCTGTGAAATCTCATCCGAACGGCACCTCTGAATTACATTAGAAGCTCATGTCATATATTACGCTAAGTAAATATTAGGGCCGTCCCCGACTAAGGATTTTTATAAGAAATAAAAAACCTAGTCGACTAATGACAATCCTAGTCAAATCCAGGCTTGTTTTTTCTTTTCTTTTTTTTGTTGTTGTGGGGGCTGGTGAAAGTTACAGGTACGGTGTGTGTGATATTAATTGTGAGCTTAGTTTACCATAATCACAGGGATCCGTAATCATATTATTTAATCATATTCAAGGGCCTTTGGAGAGAAATGAAACTCCATTCACTTTACTGCAGAGGAGAGGTGTGTCTGTGTCCAGCTTGTTGACGCTCGTTAATGTGTCAATGAAGGCAATTATGTTTCTGCAACTGTCAAATAGGTCTTCTACATGTATTCTAACTAATACAATAAAAAATCTGTGGCACTCAGCATGTCACCCTAGACATAATTTAGCTCTTGGGGAAAACTAATTGGGGAACCCTGCAACAGAGAATCATTCCATTTGGGCTGTGTGTCTGATTTAACATAATTGCTTGGTTTCTCCCGATACATAACCATTTTTAAACAAATATTTGTTAATTAGTATAACAAATTAGGCCAATCTCTAAGTCGAATCATGCAAAAACAATACATTGACGATTGGTAGTCGACTAAGATTTTTCGACTATTCGACTAATCAAGGTCATCCCTAGTAAATATGCAAATCTTTCCTCGTAAGATATAACATGTCACAGAGGAATATCTGTTTCCACTGGAACAGACTGAAAATAATTCAATTCAATAGCCTTTATTGTCTCCGAGGAGAAATTTGTCTTGGGCACCAAGAGACAGCGTTAAACATTAAATACATACATTTGATGTTTGATGTTTAACCACTTGAACCACGACATCCCTATTCTGGGGGAACGTTCACCAAAAATAGCAGATCTACAAGCTTACAGTGTGTCACGCCATCAAGTACAGTGCAACTCGGGTCTGTTTTTATTAAAACATAGAGGGTCTAAGTGGTTAAACCGAAGTGACATTGAGAAATTACAAATATTATCAAAGTATTATATTATTTTAAGGCACCCCTGGACTGAGATTGTTGAAGGATTTAAGAGCGTTTGCATACATGATTTATTTTAAAGAAAACACATCTCTACTGTTTACCTCTTCCTCCAATGGGAAAAGGTGTTATAAAGGCCTATTCATACTCCACTTTCAGGTGATAAGCAACTTACTTCATTGGTGATAACTTATCACCAAATGATGATAAAGAGTCGAGGCCATCCCTCTGTTTAAGATGCACAACCCCCGTGCCTACAAAACCAAGGGGACCGACCACCCAACTTCTAGACCAATCAGTGGATGAGGTGATAGCCCAGAGGAAAAGGTGAGATGTCAGTCAGTAAAACAGAGATATGTGTCGGGTGAGCGGTGTCTTGCTACTCACCGCGGTGAGTGACGTAATGTTGTAGTTTTCTAACCTTAGAAACTACACTGCGGTTCTTATCACCTAAAACTGAAGTATGAATGGGCCTTTAGCAGCCCCGCCATATAGAGTCCATTTGACCTCTGCTACCATAGCAACCGTGATGATGTGAAAATACACTGTCCAATCAACACACAGCGGTGATGCACCAAATTGCGAGAGCTTGGGGATGTTAAATAAATGTGCCTGTGCTGCAATCTACCATTTAGTAAATTCACACCAGTATTCATAGCTTTGCAACAATCTTCAGCAAAGATGGTTAACGTACGGGAACTCATAAGAGATAGAGAGGCTATGACAGGGCAGATTCTCTCTTCTGAGCAGAACAATATGAAGAACAAGAGAAAGGAGAACACACCAATGACAAATGTCATGAAAGGGAAAATTAAAGACCTTGAGAAAGAGAATAGGGAGAAGGAGAGACTCCGGAATAATTCTGCAGACATGAACAAGACGAAGACACCCGAGCACAAGGACCTGGAACTGGAACAGAAGACGACACCTCAGATTAGCGTAGAACAACTCATCAGAACAAAGGAACAGCTGCACTCTCCTGGCCAGAGTATTGAAGACATGAAGACAAAAGAGAAGATTAAGGAAAAGAGGACAGAGGATGGAGAGAAATGTAAGGAGGATCTGCACCAATTGGTCTTTGCAGGGCAGAATGTTGACAGGAAGAAAATGAAGACAACAAAGTACAAGGTGGTGGAAGAGGACGTGGACGACGAAAGGACACTGATGAAACGACTAATTAAATTAAGGGATGATTTGAAAGAACGGTTGCTCTATAGTGAGAAGAAGATTAAAGAACTGAGAAACGAGGTGAAGAAAACAGAAAGCCACGTCATGAAGACGAAAGAGGAGATTATTAAAGTCATAGATCAGATCAGAGAAAAAGAGGAGGAGAGGAGTAAAGATGCTAAAGTGACCAATACAACAGAGATGTTCCCAAGACTGGAAGAGACAACCACGCAAAACATAAAGCAAATAATTAATGAAAGGGAGGGTGTGACGAAACCGGTTAAATATGGGAAGGCGAAGACAGAGAAGAACTTCCCGAAGTTGGAAGCACAACCTACACATGCTAAGGAACACAGGAGGGATGACGAGAACAAATGGAAGGACACGCGTTCGCCCTCGGCCGAGCGAAAGAGTAAATACACAAAGAGCAATATCACAGAGAAGGATGACAACTGGAAGGAGGATCTACACAGTTTTATCCTTTCAGAGACTGGCGTGAAAACAAAGTCGACAATGAGGGAACCCCTTCCCTCATTGTCAGACATGACAGACATGAAGAAACATGTTAAAAGAAGGGAGGCCGAAATAACAAAGCAGTTGTTGAACAGCAACATTGAACATCCTAAAAAAGAGAAGAGAAAGGTAGCTGGGGACCATGTCCCAAACATTGAATCACACAAGATTGACATCAAGGACGAAAAGAGCAAATGGAAGGACGGGAAAGGCCCAAGGGAATCGACAAGCAAAATTAAGTTACGAGAAAACCGAGAAAACAAACTGGTGACGGCCGAGCAGAAGCTGAAATTCCTGCGGAACAAGCTGAAGAAAACCGAGATGCAGCTCCATGCCATGGAATTGGCCGTTAGACAAATTAAAGGTGGGACGGAAGAGAGAACCCGACGGATGTCTGGAGAGCAGACCGTGGACATGAGCAGGACGCAGATGACAACAAAGAGCAAGGGCCACCTGAAAGTGGCAGAGGACTTTCCATTGCCGGTTAACGTGAAATATATGATCGTGATAAGGGAGCATATGACAGAACAGTTGCTCACTATTGAGCGGGCGATTAAAGACCTGAAAACCGAGATGTTTTTAACGAAGTGTGAAGTGCTGAAAATGGAAGACAAAATCACAAACATTAGGGGTGATGGGGACATGGGGATGGTGGGAAAAAACCAGCCGATCTCTGCAGCAGACATTAACAAGAGAAAAACGGGTGCGATGGATAACCATGACGAGAAGCTCATCGACGTAAAACAAGTGGTTAGAAAAAAGAATGCTCAGAGAGACAGAGAATTGAAGAACCAGGGCAAGTCGACAGAGTCTTCACCCTGTCGTTCACCAGTGGATCTTGATGCCTTAGGGAGGACACGTTTGCGTCGTTTGCGTCGTTTGCGTCGTTACTCACCAATCTCGGTTAGGACATCACCAATTTCGAAGTCGCCAATTTCGCCAAATTCGCAGTCGCCTTCACCTTATCTCTCGTCAAATTCGACACCACCTTCACGTTGTCACTCGCCAATTGTGAGGTCGCCTTTACCGTATCGCGCACAAGTGTTGGTGCAAACGCCTTCGCCTTGTCGTTCACCAACGGGTCTTGGTTTTACATCTTCGCCCATCCCGAAAATGGAACCGCACACTAAAGGCCTTTTAAGGAGGTGGCAGAAGAGCAACAAATGGGAGGAGAGACTCCGACTGAGCCCTGCAGGGCAGAATAATGACATGGCCAAAGAGACGACAGAGGACATCGAAACAGATTTGACATCAGTGACTAACGTGAAAGAACAGGTTAGGTTACGCAGGGAAATGGAAGGGAGGAGGGAGGATATCCAACGGAAGACAACGGCGACGAAACAAGTGATCAAAGGAAAGATGGCACATGAACAACCAAAGGACGAGACAAAGACAACAGTAGGCAACGTCCTGAAAATCAGAGACTTCGCGGAAAGGAGAGAGCACGGGACGACCGAGAACAAGCTCCTGAGTGGACAAGAGAGGACAAAGATAACTGACGTGAAAAAACTGAGTAAAGAGCAGAAGGCAAAAGCAGAACGGTTGTTCATTACGGCGTTGAACATAGCTAAACAAAAGGAAGAGGCGAAGAGCAAGACAGCAGTGAAGAGTGTCCCGAAAATAGAAGCTGTGAGTGCAGTCAATGAGGAAGCGGGGACACGGACGAGTACGCCAGAGAACCAGGACCTGGAAAAGAAAGATGGGGTTAAGAACATTAGGACATTGACCCCACAGAACCAGGACCTGGAAAAGAACCATGGGATTAACAACATTACGACTTTGACGCCAGAGAACCTGGACCTTGAAAAGAAAGATGGGATTAAGGACATTACGACTTTGACGCCAGATAACCTGGAAATGAAAGATAATGTTAAGGACATTACATCAAAGACACCAGAGAACCTGGAAATGGAAGAGAAGCTTAAGGAACAAAGGATCAAGGACAGGAACACGTGGCAGGAGAGGCTCCAAAAGATCTCACCGGGGCCGACGGACAGGAACTGGGAGCAGAGGCTCCAAAAGCTCAACGCAGAGCAGAACGAGAAGATGAAATCGATACAGACGAAGATGAAAGTGGAAGACAGGATCAAGAACATTAAGGATAAACGGATCAAAGCGAAGACCGAATGGGATCAGAAACTCCAACAGATCCAGATCCCTGACGAGCAGAAGAATACACTCTCGAGGACCAAGATGAAGACGCCACAGAACAATGTCCTGGAAATCGAAAAACTAAAAGACATTAAAGAAGTGCGGAGGAAGGAGTGGGAGGAGAAGCTCCAACTGCTCTCCGCAAAGCACGAGGACATGTACAGGATGCAGTCAACGGGGAAACAGGTCACGAAAATGAAAGACGTGAAGGGGATATTTAACGTGAATCAGCTGATCCGGGTGATGGAGACCTCTACGGACCCGAAGGGTAAAGACGTGAACGGGAAGCTGGATGACAAAATTAAAGGTGTCAAGGAGGGCCGGAAGGAGCAGCGGAGTAAATTGGAGGAGAGGCTCCAGCAGATCATCGCCGGAGAGTACACCAAGACAAGTGACCAAACGAGAGACGAGATTAAAGACGCTAAGGAAATGCAGAGGGAGGAGGGGAAGAAAGGGCCGGAAGAGACACTCCAACCGGGCTTTGAACAGCAGAAGGATGACACGAACAAGACGACACCGGAGAACCTGAAAGTGGAAGAGGAAATGGCAATGGTTAACGTGGACCAGCTGGTTGGAAACGAGGAGGCTATGAGGGAAAAGCTGTTCTTGAACAAGGCAAAATCACCAGACAAACTGAAAAAGGAAGAGGAAATGGCAATGGTTAACGTGGACCAGCTGGTTGGAAACAAGGAGGCTATGGGGGAAAAGCTGTTCTTGAACAAGGCAAAATCACCAGACAAACTGAAAAAGGAAGAGGAAATGGCAATGGTTAACGTGGACCAGCTGGTTGGAAACAAGGAGGCTATGAGGGAAAAGGTGTTCTTGAACAAGGCACAATCACCAGACAAACTGAAAAAGGAAGAGAAAATTACATTGGTTAACGTGGAACGTATCATCGCTATGAGCGAAAAGCTGTTCTTGAGCAAGGCGAAGTCACCAGAGAACCTGAAAATGGAAAAGGAAACGACAGCGGTTAACATGTACCGGCTGATCGGAAACCGGGAGGCTATGAGCGAACAGCTGTTTTCGAACACGGCGAAGTCACCGGAGAACCTGAAAATGGAAAAGGAAACGACAACGGTTAACATGGACCGGCTGATCGGAAACAGGGAGGCTATGAGCGAACAGATCTTCTCAAACACGGAAAGGTCACCGGAGAACCTGAAAATGGAAGAGGAAATGACATCGGTTCACATCGACCGATTGATTGAAAGCAGGGTGTCTATGAGCGAACAGATCTTCTCAAACACTGCAAAGTCACCGGAGGACCTGAAAATGGAAGATGAAATGGTATCGGTTAACATGGGCCGGCTCATTGAAAACAGGGAGCTCATGAAGGAACAACTGCAGCAGGACAAAGAGTTGAGGAATGAGATGAAGCAAAAGGTACTGAAGATAGAAGAGGAGATGAAGATCATGGGCAACGTTAAGAAACTCATTAAGTTCAGGGAGTCTATGTCGGAACCCTTGATTACTCCCGAGCCCAGGAAGGAGGAAAGACATGAAGAGAAAGACACAGACGAATACTGTCCCTGACAATGGAGGGCGAGGATTATAAACAGTGGAAACTGAGCAGTCTCGCCAACATTGTAGGACCGGCTGCCACGGTCAAATTAAATTACCCCTTTGAGCTTGGTTAGCGACTCCCCCAATGATCTCACCCATGCACATTTCCCACTTTGTCTTGTAATAAATGTTTATCAAGCATGTTTACACAACAGGACTAAACGGACTAAGCTGTGTCCGGGCCAGCAATGAATGCAAATAGGCTGACACTGGATTTGACTGTGTAAGCATTGCAAATGGTGATATGTAGCCTACAGCGTGAAATGTGTATTTACATGTGTGGAGAGAGAGAGAGAGAGAGAGAGAGAGAGAGAGACTCTGCTCAACGTTCAGATGAGTTTGATATCTATGGTAACTACGTCTTGTAAACAGATGTGTACATGACAAGGGCTTCCCATACTTCACGGCCCTATGCCTGTTCTTTTTTGTTAGCTTAGCAAGCTAGCTGGTGCGACAAAGCAGTGTTTGTCAATTGGCAAAACCTATATCGTGCTTAAAGGCGTGTCCCTGAAGTGTGCTAGATTTCTGAGACATGAAATGCCTTTGTAATGAACGGCAATGTGTGGCTATAGGAAGGCTAGGCACTCTGGTAGCTTAGCAACATTTACCAGTAGCTAAAATAACACATCAGATGAGTCGAGTCCAGTTTGCAGGACATGCAGCTATTAGTGCTGACATGATGCGTTATCTACCGGGATGCTTCTGTTTGGTTACAGAAGCATCCCGTACAGTTGAGTTTCAGTCGCAGTTTCAGACACTTGATGTTCACTAATGTACATACTGTGGGTGATCTTCCTCAGCTCACCTGGACTGGACATGACCAGGCAGGAGTAGCTTTTTAAGAAAATCAAAGTGTCCTGTTGTGACGGAGTGCATGTGTTTGGTCCGACTAGTCATTGGTCCGAAACACGACAACCCACCTCAAACCCTAACCTAACCATAACCGCAAGCACGGGAGCAGGCGCTAGTCCGAGGTGCGGACGCATGTCGAACCAATGCTCCGTCGGACCATAGTATGCCTCCCGTTGTGACGAAGGACAAAACGTTTTTTTTACCCTGGCGACTAAATTCATTCTAAACTAGTAATGCACTCTGTCGAGCTGCCAACTTGTGCTTTGCACACAAGTTGGCCATGAATGGCGTACTTGTGCACGCGCAGAGCGCACAACTTACCTCCGACTCCTGTCAATTTACCGTCCCTCCCCCCTTCTGCCACCGGTTTGACACCCCTGGTCTATTCTAGACCACCCAACGTGCGAGGATGTCTTGCCTACCGGTATGTATATTCTCTTTCCCAATGTAAATTGCAAGCTTCTTTGGCAAATGGGCAAATAGAAACATTATGTCAATTTAATTTGCCATAAGCAGACTCCAATCAAGTTATTGAAACATCCGAGTTATATGTCTATATGAATCCCGTTCGAGATATCCACTACAATGGGTTCTAAATGTTTAAATTGTGCTCTATATATAAGTTTGAAACTCAAAATTGGCTCCGTATGTTGGTGCCGTTGCTCGGCCAATCTGGGATTGGCTGATGACGTAACTATGTATGTTTATGTAAAAACGGTGGTTCCTGATTGAAAAATACACAATCCCTGATTGGCCGAGGGAGTCACCGACATACGCAGCCGAAAACAGTACTTGCGCACTGCTCGCGCAAGTAACAACCAAGAATGTATACGAGTCGAACACTTGAGTGGTGCTAGCCGATCCACCGCGTGGCTTTCTATGTGCTATCTATCTATCTATCTATCTATCTATCTATCTATCTATCTATCTATCTATCTATCTATCTATCTATATTGATACATATTGTTATCGAAAGTAATTCGGGAGACACAGTAGTTCTTGACATCTTCAGTTTATTCAGTGACAGTCAGAAGCAGAGAACCAACGCCCAGAGTCCAGCCAGCTACCATCTCTCTCACGGTTCTCTGTGTCGTCCTTCTCTCTCTCTACTCCGCTCTCTCTCCCTTTATATTCTTGAATTACATAAGTGATCAATCTTTCTGGAAAGTTGCGTAACTCCAACGTTCCCTGTCTATAGCCAAAGTATGTGTTTACCAGACTCTCTGTAGCCTAACTTAAGGGCTAGTACACAATATCACGCTGCTTAGTTGCACCAGATTACACAATGCTGCATGGGTTAGGGTTGTTGGTGGTATTCCCAGACATTCTTGTTCTTAATAAAGTCCAGATGTAGACTTATACAGCCTCTCTCTCACACAGATAGAAGTATGAATTTGTTTATGATTAGCAATACATCTCTTGAACACCAGGCTTGCATAATTATGTCCAATTATGGTAAAAACCATATCAATATATTTCATAAAAAGTCTGAACCATGCTAACCTCTGAAAATAGCAATCAGTCTCTTCCAATAGAGATTCGCCATGCTCCAACACTGGACTCTTTTAAGGCTGCTGCCTTGAAAAGACACTTATTCTCTCAGGTTTATGGCATATAGTTTTTGATTGTTGTTAGTACATTTTGTAAAGCGTCCTTGGGTTCATGAAAGGCGCTATATAAATTCAAGCTATTATTATTATTATTATTATTATTAAGTACATTTACTTAACCCTTAATCCGCTGGGATTAATAACATGCCAGGATATCGCCCCATTCAACCCTTATTTTGAAGATCCAACCGGATGTTGCGTCAGCTTGTGTGTTGTCGGATCGATTGTTATTGTTTCACAAGCCGAGGAGGAGCATAGGCCGGCGCCATTACTGCGACCGCCAGGCTCCGTGCAATAAGCGTTGTTTTGACCAGAAATGCCGCCTGGGAGGGGATTTGGAGACAAAAAGCGACTGAAAGCGTGCGTGCGCGTGCACAATCAAGATGGCGCAGTCTAGTGTCTAAGCTAACAACAGATAAGTAGCCCTTCCACTAGATAGGATCAAACATATTTATACAACTGAATAAACATACGCAGGCTACGTTTTTTTAAGCGGGGAAACGGTTAAGTACTGTACTTACTGTACCTCACAAAAAACATGCAGTAATCCTGGTCTCTATACTGCCTCATCCTGGCCAGCCAGGGCGCCTAATGGAGGGGAAAGGAACTGGTTGGAATAACGTGTTACTTCCACCAGAGAAACTCCCCCCTGTCAGGTCAGGTGATAATGAATGAATGAATGATTGAATGAATGAATGAATGCCTTTATTGCAGACTCAGGGTCCATAGAGAAACATACAAAACACAAAATACAATATACATCCAATAAAAAACAGTCCAAATGTACATGTTAGACAGGCATTTGTGACAGTTATAAATAAAGGCTTTTAAGCCAATGTTTTCTAAGGCTAGAGGAGTATCTAGTGCAACTTTTGACAGGGTTATTTATACTGACTATGCTATTCACAGACTCATCCAAGCGACACATGAATCTATGCATTAAGTTCCGGAAAACAGCTTGAAAAGTATTGACTCTTGCAGCCACAAGCATTTCACTTGCACTGCACCATCTAGGCTTTTTGAGTAAAATTCTCATGGCATCATTATACGCTACTTGAAGTTTCTGAATACTTGCTTTTTTGTAGCTTGACCACAAGTGGGCAGTGTAGAGTGGTGTACAGTAAGCTCTAAATAGAGTAATCTTAACTGCTTCTGAACACATACTGAACTTGCGTGCGAGGGTGTTCGTCTGTGCATACATCCTACGACACTGTCTGTGTATATCATCATCATCTGTCAACTAAAATGTCCAAGATATTTGACTTTACTACAGACACCGAGAGTGTTAAAAGATAGTTTAAAATCAGGAAATGTTTGACTTTTGTCCTCTTTTGCTACACTGCAACACTCTTACTGGCATTATATTTGATATAATTTTCAATGCCATACTCACAAGATCATTACCCAGCATACAACCAGTGTTACAAGCATTCAACTGTTTTGACAGATCATCCATATATAAATTAAAAAGAATAGGCGACAAAATTCCTCCCTGTCTGACCCCATTGGTGACCCCAAATGGGCCTGATTCACTATTGCCCCACTTGACTCTCATGGTTTGGTTGGCATACCAATAGGCCAAGATCCTAACTATGCCCCCAGGCACCCCTCTTAGGCTTAGTTTAATAAAAAGCTCTCTATGATTAATACGATCAAAGGCTCTCGACGCATCAATACAAGACATAAGGACTGTTGAGTTTTGCCCTCTATTTGTTTACAATTTCCTTCAAAGCATATATACACAGATAAGTGCCATTCTTGGGTTTGAATCCAAACTGATTGTCTGTGGAGTCAATGTACTCATTTATCTTGTCCAACAGAATCCTTTCCAATACTTTAGACAGTATGCTGGCTAAAACTATAGGTCTGTAATTGTCAACGCTACTAACTTTACCAGCCTTGTCCTTTATAACTGGGACTAATAAAACAGAGAGCATGGAATCAGGAAGTAGGCATATACCATTGAATCATAAAACCAGTAAAACACAATCCAAGGAGAGGAGATAATTTTACACTGGCATATTTAAGATGCTCAGCAGCAATGCCATCTAGGCCACTAGCCTTATTATTAGAGAGATTATTTATTAGAGTCATCACTCTTGACGTTGTATGATTGATACAGTTCACTTTGGACACAGTTGAAAAGGTTACTATAGTGCTTGCGCCATACCTCAGCTATATGTTGTGCCCCTGATGTTCCATCTACAGAGCATGGCAATGACGCTTTACTTTGATTTAAAAGTCTCACTTCTTTCCAGAAGTCAATAACGTCGTTGTTTAATAGTTTCTTTGCCATGGAGTCAGCCCTCATGGTTTGTTCATTTTTTTTGAATGAATCTTACAGCATACTTAAACCTGGCATGGGTGAGCTTTTTGTTCTCAAGCTCCTGCCCTTGTCTAGGTCTACCGGCCCTGTCCCAGGTTTTATAAGCTTCCTGGGCTTCTGAGACGGCACCACTTGCACACAAGTGGTGCACGCGCACCACAGTTTGGGAAAGCCTGGTCTGGAAGATTGGAGACGGGACAGGGACGAGAGGACAGGTGGTAGGTCTAGTATGAAACAGCGTTCACGTGTCATCATGAACGTGTGCAATGATAGTCAACAGACCAGCGCGTTCATGTGTTTGGGCCAGCGCTGCAATACCAAATTTGGCCACTATGTCCATTTCGCCTCAGGGTTTCCTCCGGGTGCCGTCTCTATTAATATATACTCTAAGATCTGGACCTGTTATACAAAGAGGATGTCCCTGTTTGATGGGAATTGTCTCATGGTAACATCTCACTGAAGCTGACGCATCACATCCAGCTCTGTCTTGGTATTACTGTTCAAAACATGAATGACAAACAACAAATAGTTTTCATTAAGCTTGCTATATGTTATTAGCAGGGGGGTATTGTATACCTCATGTTGTGGTAGTGTTAGGGTTCCTGATAAATCATTCTTGATAGCTGTTATTAGGACTCAGGACTCAGCCATTGTATTTCTACAATGGCTGGAATTACAACTATTGTAATTCATTTTATTACATAAAAAAAGTGATAATATTAGGCTACATAAACATGTTACTTTTATATACAGCGACTCTATAGACCAATTATTTGTTTACAAACATTGGGACTGGGCGCACAGGTAACTGTTTCATGTAACAGATCTCCAAACCTGTTGTTTTGGGGAGCACTGGTTTCAGTCCATTCAACCTCCTCTTGTGTGTTGGCTAGTGAGGTGCACCCTAGGAGACATTTATACTTCAAAGCGCAACAGTATTGCGCACAGAGAACAGCTGATATACAAGATCACATCGCATCGCGGATGTGACTGTTGTGAGCTTAGAGGTCTACGTTAGAGTTCTCATCGGGCCTGAAAATTAAGGCCCGGCCCTACCCTACCCTAACTGGGTCGGCCCGAGGCCCGGCCCGACCCTAACAATTACCATAATGTCAGGCCCGAAAACCCGAAAAAGCCCGAGTGAAAAAAAAGAGAAAAATAAAAATGCCACTATATGGCCGCGGCGCCGTGGATTATTGAGACGACCGTGTCAGAGAACGCACTAATAGTCTAGTCGCCGAAATAAAGGATTTATGTAACTCACGTTAATTGGCTGATAATGTTCCATTTCCAACATTCTAATGGTTTCCAGCAATTTCCAGGGGTGAGTAAACATCTTCTGAATCAAAGTAGCAGCGATCCTGAAGTGACGCAGTTAATTATGTCCAATAGGCTACTGTCCCGTTAACAAAGTGCAACTTTTTCATCATTCACCGTTGTGCAACAGTCCCGAACAGAGCTATACAATATTATGACAATTGTCAACTTGGCTATAATCTACTAGGTTACATCGTTTACATAATCATTGCCTCTCAAACCCACATACCACGCGTAATGTTCGTTGTCTAACCAAAAGAACAGACATACAAACCATCAACATGCCGCTCGATGGCGTGTCGAGTCTGTCGACAGCTTGCAGATCTTTTATTTTGGGCAGTGGGCACACAACGAGGCGCGCTGCGCTGCTATGGGGAAATTAAATAGCTGTACAGCGCGCTGCGATACGATTTGTAAACCAAATAGCTGTAGCCTACAGTGTGACTGTAACATTGCTTGGTCATCATGTAACTATATTACGTGTATGCAGGCGCTTTCATAGTTATATGGAGCATTTACCGTGGTGACGTTGATTAGGTAGCCTAATTTAGCTTATTCACCCAGCTGGGTTCAACGAGACAGCAGTGTCTCGTTTAGCCCCGACGTTTCCAAAACGAGCTATTGCGGATGAATCGATGGTCTTATAAAACATTTAAGCATATGGCAAGTTAACTTAAGTTATATAGTTGATGCTGAGCAGTAAGCAGCTCATTTGGTTGGCAAACCAGAGGCCAGCCAGCGGTAGCAAGTTCAACAACCACCGTTCTATTCTGTCACTTTGGTGCGCTGCGCTGCTGCTGATCATCGCCTCCTCCTCCTTCAGTCACATATTATATCGCCTAAACTGTAAAAGTTAATCGCCAACATTCACCAGCTCAGCCCTCTTCATATTAAATAAATAGGCTACATTACACAAACAACAGAATTGTTATTTTTGTTATAATAAAATTATTAAAAAAAAAAAAAAAAATCACGGAAAATCACAGAGCCCGAGGCTCGGCCCGGCCCGACTAATTATCGTGCATTTTGGGCCCGGCCCTACCCGAAAATGTCGGGCCGGGTCGGGCCGGGCCGGGTTCGGGCAGAGATTGAGAACTCTAGTCTACGTGTGCGACACCATCGCGGGACGAAGCATAAATTATACTTGATGGGCTGCAGGTGCGCGTGCAGCCATGGACAAACAAACATCATGAGCGCACCTCCCGGTCTTATGACAGCGACTGGAGGTGTGGTTTTGAGGACAACTGCTTTGAATTGCTATTATTGTTCAAACAACAGAAACCAAGGATTATATATTTCAAGGGCGAGAGATCACAATAATTTTTCGTCTGTGGTACTCAACTGTTAACATCATTTCACTGTCACATGTGCAAAGTAGCAGGGGGAATTATTCGGTGTGCTGAGACCATCAGGCTTCTAATTCCTTCCGTCGACACTGTAACACACAAGGGCAGCAACCAGTTCATCCGTTCCACAATAATTTACTCTAGTGATGGTTCCACAGATAGACAGCCCAGGTTTTACCCTGGGCCCTTCTGATGATGGCATGTAGTGTTGCGGCCTCTCTACCATCTCCTCCGTTCTTAGGCCAAGTTCACCTGGCTGAACTTGAACTCTGAGCAGTGTCTCATAAAATATTCTAATTCATTGAGATAGGATTTCTTGATTTTCATGAGCTGTACGCCATAATCATCAAGATTAAAACAAAGAAAGGTTTTAAATACTTCACTTTATGCACAATGAATTGAGAACATATGAAAGTTTCACTTTTTGAATTAAATTACAGAAGAAAATGAGCTTTTACAAAACATTCTAATTCATTGAGATGGAGCTGTATATGAGAACGGACAGCTCCGTCCTCCACCTATTCATTTCAATTAAGTTGCATGAAGCACCCAGTAGCAAGGTTATAATAGTTTTGGATTTTTCATTATAGTTTAGTTTTTACTTTAATAATTGTTTCTAATTCAGTTATAGTTTTAATTTGTTTTTAAAGCAGGTTTGTGACAACGGCTAGTTTTAGTTTATTTTTGTATTAGTTTTAGTGTTAGTTTTATAGTTGTAGTTCTTGGTTATTTATCAGGTGCATGATTCAAAATGGTCAGAGAAAGTATAGGTTTATTGTGTATTAAAAACTCAACAAAAGATACCATTTTAAAACATATATTGGTGTGTGTGTGTGTGTGTGTGCGTGTGCATGTGTGCGTGTGTGTGTCCACACATCCAGAGCACACATTACAGATGTTACTTTATGTCTTCTTTTGGACACAGAGCTAACGAGGAGTCATCCAAACAGCACCAGAACGCAGCATAGAGGGGTTCGGTGAATGTGTTCTGGAAGGTGTACATGTGTGTCCGTATGTCACCGTGTGTCAGGGGAGATGCTGTAGAAGGACAGAATGCCAGCGGACCAGTCCAGATGCACTCCCACTCTGTTGGAACCAGAGGGACAGAAGGGTAGTTGAGTTTTTTTCCTGTCGTGACGGACAATGTACCTTGCTCCCTGGAGACCATACAAAGACGTTGGAACGTCGTAACCTTCCAAACTCCAGGAGTTGGCATTGTGTCCAAACAGACAGTCATCACTGAGTGTGACCAGTAGTCAAATCTGTCTGGATGGTCAAGATACGGCTGCTTCTCTTTCACATGTGTCGCCATCGTGTTGTTCTTGGACAGAAAGAGGCGTTTGTTTGCAGTGTTGGGGTCCAGCGTGAGTGGACAGTAATGACTCAAGATGGCCTCCATCTGGTTGATGCTCAGGACCGGGCTTCCTGTCGCCAATTGCCTCTCCATCTCCATCTCTCCTCCTCCCACTTGACCTCCACGTATTTCCTCTCTTTCTTGATGACTTCCATCTTCTCTTCCATCTGCACCACGTTGAGAACCAATGCTGTAGAAAACAACTCTACCTTTTGATCTCTGCCACCATATCAACCGTGACGTCGTGAAGATATGTCCAATCAGAGCCCAGCTCTGATGCACCAACCCGGGAGTGTTTGCAGACATTCAATAAATGTGTCTACGTGCACTATTAGATATTTACCAATGATAGCTCATTCGGTGAGTAAATAAGCGATGGTGAATGTCAAAAAAGAAGTTAGACTTAGAGAGGCAGCTACTAAGAAGTACCTCGCTGCTCAGAAGAGTCCGAACATGAAGAGCATAAAGAACATTCCGGAAATCGAGGAGAACTTCGGAGACGTGGTGCAAGGGATGATGGCGAAGAGGAGAGAGACGGAGATGATGGCAAAGAGACGCATGGAGGAGGACAACAAGCTGAGGGAGGAGAGCATCCAGCGGATGTGCGTAGAGCAGAACCACGACATGGAGTCCACAGAGAACCATGTCCTGGATATGGAAGGCAAGATCGAAGACATTATTTTAAAGATGAAGACGACGGAGCACAACGTGATGCAAATGGAAGAGGAATTGGACCAACTGAACCAACTTATCAGAGAAGAGGAGGAGGCTTTCGCCTTTCGGTGTGTTGCCACATACGACCAAGTCATATCCTGGGATCACTGAAAATATGAGAGAAAGTGTTTTGTCGTTGTCTCATGTTGTCCTCCACCATCAAAGTCATGCAAAACTGCTTCTTTTAGCTGCGAATGGAGGACAAGATATGGTACTACCTGTATAGTGTACACCATGGTCAAGGTCATCATCTTAATCTATGCACCTGAAAAAGTCACTAATAAGAGGCATGTCCAAAGAAGCCCTAGTGTTTAAAGCTGTGTTCGAAAAGCTAAATCTGTGAAAATATGTATCCATGTTCAAGTGACTTGGAATTGTTTTGAAGTGTTTCAGTTAGGCCTACAAAAAGCGTAATTTAAAATATTAATTGCAAAGTGTCCATCCTAATAAATGTATAATTATGGAAAATGAGACTAATTGTTATTGCTTTAATAATTAATTACTATATTGTATTGATCATTTGTATGCATATTTCTAATGTAAAGCATCTTATGAGTTAATATTTAGCAAAATAAGTTAAGTGACTATGGCACCGCAGTGTAAAGAAAATGCTCTGGTCACTACCGTAACACTGGTTGTTTTGTCAAAAATAAAAAATAGTGAGTTATCAACCAATATTTTCAGATCATGATTGGTTAGGTGTATGTGTAATGTATCATTGATGCTGAAATCAATATAATCAATATATACATTTTACAAAGAAATATAGCATTTAGATTTTGATTAATTTGAATAATTCAACATAAAAAATCTGTTAAAATATACATTTTAATCAATATAATTGTGGTGGTGCAACCACTCCAAGGAACAGCAATGTCCCTATGTCCGTCCATCCCTATGTCCCTATGTTTAGGGTACCAATAGGGGCAAAAGTGGTGCTGTTGTGCTAGAGAGAGAGAGGGAGAGAGATGTCTGATAATTCCACAAAGTAAAGGTGGTTGCACACCGGCCGCGTTTTTCTGAAAACCGATGGAGAAACGCTGCTAAAAATCAGAATTAGCATCCGATTCGCGCCAGGTGTGTGGAGACCTTAACTCTGTCATTTCTCGACCGTTTCGGACGCGGGCGGCTCGCCGGAACCCTGCATGGGCACGTTCCTGTGGGTCTGGAAGTTCCGGGGACCCACCGGGGACCCCCACACGGAGTTGCACCGCTCAGTTCACACGGGTGTGATTTTAAAAAATGGCCTGTACGGGGGGAATGGAAAGAATATACAAATAGATTAAAAATAAGTATCTTTATTCTAAAATAATCCTGTTTCGGTAGTGACAAATTTTGGGAGAGTAAAGATATTCCAAATTAATATGAAAATACAATATGATAATGTACTGTACCTTTACTAAATATGTGTTCCTTAGATCTGTTGCAACATGAATATGGTCAAAGTTTTTCTGAAATAGCATATGGATTTCACAGAATTTCCAACTCTGATGTTTGTATATATATATATATATGTAGTTAGTTATCGCTTTTGTTTTTTCATTATAGTTTTTATTTTGTTGTCTTCAGTGACCACAGCACTTTGTGTCCACAGTGCTGAGGACAAAGCTCACATTGACCTGTTGGAGATGTTTCCGGATCTGTTTGGAGGAGTTTACAAGTACGCCAAAGAACAAGACTGGAACTTAAGGACCTCCCCCTGAAGGACATGTTTACAACAGAACATGTTGTAAAGTCCCCGAACCCTGAGAGAAAGACCAGTCTCAGCCTATCAGTCAATGACTCACCGTGAAGGACTTGGAAGTTGGGACTCATCATGAGTCCAATAGACTCATGATTTTTATTCAGGCAGGCCTTTGCATTTGGGATTACATATTTGGTCTTGTAACACAGGGGTTCTCAACGTTTTTGGCCGGGGACCCCCGGAAATGCTTTGGCAACGTCTCGGGACCCCCGCCCCGCCCCCTCCCGACCCCCAATATAAATTGACTGCTACAATAACCTTAAACCATTTTGGGCGGGAACCCCTTTTGGTGTTTTAAGCATTGTTATAATTTAGCTATTGAAAAATAGCAGATCTACAAGCTCATAGCGCGCCACCGAGTGGCGCGCTACGAGCTTGTAGGTCTGCTATTTTTGAAAAAAAGTGAAAATAAAATTTAAAAATAAATATTTATTTTTATTTTTATTTTGTTTTAATAATTTGGGGACCCCCTAAAATAATTTGGCGACCCCCCGAGGGGTCGCGACTCACGGGTTGAGAACCCCTGTTGTAACATACTGTAGTCCTGTATTTATTTATTGATTTTCACCTGTGCCGATTCAGTTTTTTTTTGTCTCTTTGCTTTATTGTTTTATCGTTGACATGTTTTGCTGTTATTGTTGTGAAGCACATCGTGGCACTGATATCTGTGAAAAGGTGCTCTACAAATGAAATGGTATATATTCATCTACAAAGCTATTCGTGGTGATCCGTTCTTCCAAATTCGAATCGGGTAGGAATGGTCTACACATGTCTCTATCCGGCCCCTGGTCGTGGAACGACCTACAGACCAGACTCAAATTGACCTTGCAAATTCCAGTTTCAAAAGGATCATTGTAGATTTACTCACCAAGATTTGATGTTTACTAGCCTCTTTATTGGTCTATATGTTTGTACATCTTGTACATTGTGTGTATTCCTACTTCATGTAGGATTATTGGCCTCTTTTTTACCCCACATTTAAAGTGTAACATTTAAAGTGTATCACTTTGTAGCTACTTTTAGTCTTTTTAACTTTAATTTTGCGGTGTGTCATGGACAAGGCTACTATTG
Source organism: Electrona antarctica (assembly GCF_951216825.1). Lineage (NCBI taxonomy): Eukaryota > Metazoa > Chordata > Actinopteri > Myctophiformes > Myctophidae > Electrona > Electrona antarctica. Next base: position 39,576,741 of record NC_136802.1, on the reverse strand, counting down.
TTGTTTGTTTTGTAGTGTATGTACGCACAAAACGTCCATAGACTGGCTGCCACATGACGTCACGGTGACAGGGGGCACCCACAAAGTCAGGCGTTTTGGCCATTTGGTTAAATCTGTACACTTGCAGACAGCCTAACAGGGGTCCTGGACCCCTGTCGGTCACGGGACCCCACATTGAGAACCAATGCTGTAGAAAACAGCTCTATCTTTTTATCTCTGCTGCCATATCAACCGTGACGTCGTGAAAATATACCCAATCAGGGCCCAGCTCTGATGCACCAACCCGGGAGTGTTTGCGGACATTCAATAAATGTGTCAACACTGCCGTTGAGCACTATTAGATATTTACCTGTAATGATAGCTCATCCGGTGAGTAAATAAGCGATGGTGAATGTCAAAAAAGAAGTTAGACTTAGAGAGGCAGCTACTAAGAAGTACCTCGCTGCTCAGAAGAGTCCGAACATGAAGAGCATAAAGAACATTCCGGAAATCGAGGAGAACTTTGCAGGCGTGGTGGAAGAGATGATGGCGGAGAGGAGGAGAGAGGCGGACATGATGGCAGAGACACGGAGAGAGACGGAGATGGAGATAGAGAGACAGATGGAGGCAGACACAGAGACAGAGAGACGCGAGGAGGACGACAAGCTGATGGAGGAGAGCATCCAGCGGATGTGCATAGAGCAGAACGACGACATGCAGTCCACGGAGAACCATGTCCTGGATATGGAAGGCAAGATCGAAAACATTATTTTACAGATGAAGACGACGGAGCACAACGTGATGCAAATGGAAGTGGAAATGGACCAACTGAACCAACTTATCAGAGAAGAGGAGGAGGCTTTCGCCTTGGCGCAGCACCTGCTCACGGCCGAGGACCCCCGTGGTGGACTCATGACGATGAACCACGTGGTAGATCTAAATCGGCTGCCCTCGACAGCCCCGGATCCCTGGGCACTGCCCTCTACCGAGACTCACACCTGGGCAACCCAAGAGCCTTGGGCACTGCCCTCTACCGAGCCCAGGACAGCCCTGGGTCCTTGGGCACTGCCCTCTACCGAGCCCAGGACAGCCCAGGGTCCTTGGGCACTGCCCTCTACCAAGCTTCACACCTGGACACAACAGCCGTTGTGTACCGAGCCCACCCGTGAGGATGGGCACCTGGCGGGAGCAACATGGGAGCCTTTGGCGGAACGGCCGCCCTCTGCCCAGCAAACGAGGAAAACGCGGCCCAGACGCGTACCGAGGACAGAAGAGGACATGAAGATGAACGTGAAAAAGCTGGTCAGAGACCGGGAGGCACTGAAAGAACAGCTGCGCTCCACCATTAAGACATCGGATGACACTGGGGTCTGCATGGAGGAGGGGCACCGGAGGGACAGGAGACTCCAAGTGGTCACTGTGCAAGACAATGTGGTGTACAAGCTGACGCCGGAGGACCGGCTGCTGAGAATGGAAGAGGAAATGAAAATGATGGTCAACGTGAGACAGCTGATTCGACAAAGGGAGGCGATGACGGAGTTCTCCACCGACGACCAGAGCATAACCATAATTGAAACGGACATAACCATTCCCGAAATGGACTTTCCAGGTGGGGGGTTCAACCAACCTGAAGACAACGATGAATACATTAAGAGTTATCAAAATGTCAATCCGAGGTTGTACAAGCCGAATGGCTACCAATCAGACGACAACATAGGACCCATGAGGTGCAATCAGAATGTCCACGATTCAGAACACAGTGTTCAAAACATGAGGTACAATCACAACGTCCAACAACCTGTAGAGAACGTCCAAGACATTCATTCCCAGAATCCGTATTCTGGGGTAAAACTCGAGGAAGAGCAGAGTGACGAGGAGGAGGAGGAGGAGGAGGAAGAGGAGGAGGAGAAAACACAGGAGGAGAGACTTCAACAGATCTCCACGGAGCAGAACGATGAGACGAACAAGACAAAGGCGGCAGAGGACAACAAGCACGTGTCAGCGGAGGTCAACACGAAGACGAGACAGCCCGCCTTGTTCCTGACAAAGGAGAAGGTACTGGAATACGCCAAGGACAGGCGGACGGAGGAGAGGAAAAAGAGACACCAAATGATACCTGCGAGGCAGAACAATGACAAGACAAGGACAACGGAGGACATGACACCCATGGTCAACGTGAAGGAAATGATTAAGAAAAGGGAGGAGGCGTGGCAACAGGTGCTCGTTGCTGAACAGAAGCACAGGGATTTGTTAGACCAGCTGCATAGACCCCGGACGCCGATGTTGTGGGAGCCGACCATGTCGCCGACCATTAAATCACCCGTAGTAGAGGAGCTGGAAGAGACAATGGTGAAGACGATGGATAACGTGCACAAGCTGGTCAAGGAAGAGGAAGCCGTGCAGCAGGAGATGATCGAAGCCGAGAAGCAGATCCAGGGACTCAAAGACGAGGTTAAAGCAAGAGAGCTAGACGTGTTGAAATGGGAGAAGCAGATCACTATTATTAAAGACGATCGGAAGGAGGATGTGAACAAGTGGAAGGAGGAGAGAGAACATGAGGAAGACATCGTCCGAGACTCCAGCGAAGAGGAGACGTCGGAAGACGACAGTGGAAATGAGGAGGTGCCAACTTTCCCGTCGCCACCGGGCATCGAGTCCCCGTTGCCACTCCCGCCAAGGTCGCCGTCACGCAATAGGTTGCCCGATAGGCCCCCGATCTCCCCTAGGCCCCCAATCTCCCCTAGGCCCCCGATCTCCCCTAGGAGACTGAACTCCCCTAGGCCCCCGATCTCCCCTAGGAGACTGAACTCCCCTAGGCCCCTGATCTCCCCTATGAGACTGAACTCCCCTATGAGACTGAATTCCCCTAGGCCCCCGATCTCCCCTAGGCCCCTGATCTCCCCTATGAGACTGAACTCCCCTATGAGACTGAATTCCCCTAGGTCCCCGATCTCCCCTAGGCCCCCGATCTCCCCTAGGAACCTGAAGTTCCCTAGGCCCCCCATCGCCCCTAAGCCCCCGATGAACCATGTGATATCGAAGTTCAAGATCGAGAAGGCCGTGGCGGAGCGGATCGAAATGGCGGTGGAACAGATCAGAGAGTTGAAGGATGCAATGAAGGCAACAGTGGACAACGTGGTGCAGATGGAAGAGAAGATGGAAGTCATCAAGAAAGAGAGGAAAGACGTGGAGGTCAAGTGGGAGGAGGAGAGACAGCAGCTCCAAGAGATGGAGAGGCAATCGGCGACAGGAAGCCCGGTCCTGAGCATCAACCAGATGGAGGCCATCTTGAGTCATTACTGTCCACTCACACTGGACCCCAACACTGCAAACAAACGCCTCTTTCTGTGCAAGAACAACACGATGGCGACACATGTGAAAGAGAAGCAGCCGTATCTTGACCATCCAGACAGATTTGACTACTGGTCACAGGTTCTGTGTAGAGAGAGTCTGACCAGACGCTGCTACTGGGAGGTAGAGTGGAGAAAGCAGGTGTCTATAGCGGTGGCATACAGTGGAATCAAACGCAGAGGACTCAGTGATGACTGTCTGTTTGGACACAATGCCAACTCCTGGAGTTTGGAAGGTTACGACGTTCCAACGTCTTTGTATGGTCTCCAGGGAGCAAGGTACATTGTCCGTCACGACAGGAAGAAAACTCAACTCCCCATCTGTCCCTCTGGTTCCAACAGAGTGGGAGTGTATCTGGACTGGTCCGCTGGCATTCTGTCCTTCTACAGCGTCTCCCCTGACATACGGACACACCTGTACACCTTCCAGACCACATTCACCGAACCCCTCTATGCTGCGTTCTGGTGCTGGTTGGATGACTCCTCGGTAGCTCTGTGTCCAAAAGAAGACATAAAGTAACATCTGTAATGTGTACTCTGGATGTGTGGACACACACACACACACACACACACACACACACACACACACACAAAAGCATTCATACCGTCTCTCTTATATCCTCCGGAAGACGATACAAATACTGAGAGAAACCTTCTTTAAATGTGATGATTGCAAAAGCATATTAAATGAGCACATACAGACCGGTTCTATATGACAGATACCATTTGAACTTGGACCCCCCAGACCAAGTGTGAGGCCAAGTCAGCTTCACTTCTTTCAGCTGCTGAGAGCCTGAAGCTTGTGGCTGACGGTAGATCCCAGATCAAGAGGGGGTTTCGAGATCTGACCGAGGTTCATGACCTGGTCAGATGCAGCTACACGGACATGAAGGAAGAAGTGAAAAACCGACTTGAAGTTCAGCCACTCGTGTGGCCGGTTGCTTCTCAAAGAGAGCCCTGTTGGGAGCGAGACGATGGTATTGAGGCCCCAGAAGCAGCCAGTGGGGCTCGGTGATGATATTGATGTACCGCATGCTATTTGTAGCACTTGCCCTAGTCTTGATGACCTTACAGGCATATGCAAAGGCTCAATGTAGACATAGCACTCTATAGTGTATACTCATAGTTTCATTGTACAGATATTCTCCTGTTAGACGGATGTTCTTAGCTTACTTATGATTCTTGATTGACTATTTTTTATGCATTTGATCTATTACCATGTGTTCTTGCTTATCGTAAATCGCTCTGGAGTGTCTGCGAAATGCATCCAGAGTACTTGTAAACTGTAAATTGTATTGAGGCCCCGGAAACAGCCAGGGGGGCTGGGTGAGGGTACGAGGACGTCTATAAGTGGTTGAAGTAGAGGAACAGGAAGGCAGTCCAAACAGTTCTTGTCTTCCAAAGACGACACTGTTGACAGACGTTCTGCTTACAATGACAAGAACATGTCATATTCTCGCTTTCTAGTTCTCTTTTTTTCCCTTTTTATATTATTGTATTTTTGCATGTGATAGTGACCATGCGAGATATACAGGTATTGTTATATTCATTCTTAATTGTGTGCCTTTATGAGATCAGTGTTAAATGTCTTTTTTTAAATCTCCGTCACACAGACTGGGGGACAGAGATAATGTTTTTGCTTCCCTGTGTGTCTCTCTGTTTGTCTCCCTTTTTTCACAAAACGATGCACCGGCATTAGCGTCAATGCAGGCCTAAGTTTCTCCGCCCAAGCTCTTTCAAATGTGCCTCATGGTGAGACTTCACTAGCCTGCTTTACATGTTGGCCTATCTTGTGCTGCGGTAGGTCCATACAATCCAACATTTATTTTTCCTCTAGATTCCATAGACCCTGACAGATCTCCTTGTATATATTTATACCATACACATTTCCACCTGATTAGATTTACCTCCTCTGTTTTGCATTTTCTTCTAGACTCGCGCCAACTCCTACAGGTTTTGTCCAAAGCTCACATAAATCCCTGCACATACTTTTCTCGAGTAATGAGATGGGCATGTATGATGCAGACTTTTGATATTGCATACCATGGCTATAATTGGCTTCCAGTTTTACAGGCCTATTTTACATATTAAGGAGCCTCTATACAACACATGTCAGCCCATAGGGGGTGCTACAGATGCATCAAATGTCAGTGTTTGTTGCAGAAACATGTTTTTTTTACCCATTACCAAATTAGCTAATATATCCGCGGCGTCTGGTCAATAGAGCGCGCTAGGGTGCCGCCCCACTATTCCCAACGTCCTCCATTGAATAAAATTACTTTGAAATATACATTAACTTGTATATCATTGTTGTTGGGTAGACACCATGTATCTCCATAATTCACCCCCCTTTTTCTATAAATAAAAACTACACTGGATCTATTGAAAGGAAATGTAAAAAAAAATGTAAAGTAATGCCTTTCCCATTTCCCTTTAAAGTAAAGGTTTTGGACATACAAGGTTTCCATCAGTGGTGTACAAAGTACCGTTTTACTTAAGTAAAGTCCATAGACTTGGCTGGCAAAAAAACCCACTACCTTAAACAAACATTAAAGTCCATAGACTTGGTTGGCGACCGGTTATTTTGAATTAGGCTCTAAACAAACATGGAAAGTCCATAGACGTGGGCGTGGCTGTCATGACCTAATTTCGGGAAATTAGGTCACGTGTGGGCTAGCGCACCTCAAAAAACAACTGGAACAAAACAATCTCCAACCCCAGTAGAGATAAATACCAGATGTTTGATCTCTATTACCATATCAACCACAATGTCGTAAAATAAACTTGTCAGCCTTGGGAGAGTTAAGCGACATAAATACGCCGCCGTCAGAGCTGTATCGAACCATTCGCACCGTTACCCAAATCACAGACGTTTTATTCAAAGTAATGATGTTTAATGTGAAAGAGTATGGCGTTGGCGTTGCCTCGGTGGCGTCGGCGGTCATGGTCGGTTACTGTTACATGCAGAAGAGAGAGAGAAGACAGAAAAGCCTCCTGAAGGCCATGCAGGACATTAACCAGGTCTTCGCCAAGGAGAAGAATGACTGGGAGGAGACCAAAGACAAAGTGATCGAGAGGCTCCTCTCGCAGGAAGAGAAGGTCAAAGACATGGAGGAAGAGAGGAAGACCCGAGACGTCAAGCTCCTGGGAATGGACAAGAGGCTGGAGGAACTGGAAGCGGAGGAGAAAAGGAACCGCCAGGTGATTGCGACCCTCAGGGAAGAGAGGATGGACGAGACAAACACACTGATCGCCTCCCTCCAGGAAGAGCTGAGGAGGGAGAAGCGGGAGAAACAGGAGGAGAGGAAAGAAAGGGAAGCCTTGGCCGACAAGTGGGAGGAGGAGAGACTCCAGCTGATCAGAGACAAGGAGGCTTTGGTGGAACGGTTCCTCTACGCAGAGCGGCAGAGCGAAGACACGAGGAACCAGGCGAAGGTGATGGAGACCCACGTGCTGGAGATGGAAGAGAAGATGAAATGCCTGGAGGACGAGAGGAGCACATGGGAGCAGGAGAGGCTCCGACTGATGCCCGCAGAGCACAATGACGACATGAAGAGGAAGACAACCGAGAACAAGGTCCCCGTGCAACCGGAGAAGATCAAGAATGTTCAACTAGTGAACAACCTGAAAACTCGGTTCTTTGAACTCACACTGGACCCAAATACAGTCAACAGAAACCTCTCTCTGTCTGAGAACAACAGAACTGTGACGCGTGTGGAAAGGAACCAGTCGTATCCCGATCACCCAAACAGGTTTGACATCTGCAAGCAGGTCCTGTGCACAGAGGGTCTGACCGGACGCTGTTACTGGGAGGTCGATTGGAGCGGCTCCATTTCGATAGCGGTGACATACGGCGGAATCAACAGGAGGGGGCGGGGCGACGACAGCCTGTTCGGGCATTACGACAAGTCCTGGAGTCTGGACTGTTACGAGGTGCCCCAAGGCAGCACGTGCAAAGTACCCGACAGCCTGAAGGTCTGTCACAACGGAGAGCCGACTATCCTCTGGCCTCAACAGGACCTCGTCCGTCCCTGCTCCAACAGGGTAGGGGTGTATCTGGACTGGCCCGCAGGCACTCTGTCCTTCTACGGAGTGTCCGCTGACGTGCGGACACACCTGCACACCTACCGGTCCAGGTTCACCGAGCCGCTCTATGCCGGGTTTGGCTTCAGGCCTTATTCTTGGTCCGACTCCTCGGTGTCTCTGTGTCAGATAGAGGTACAGTAGCGTGGTGTCTCTGTGTCAGATAGAGGTACAGTAGCGTGGTGTCTCTGTATCAGAAAGAGGTTGTATGGTGCATTTACATAGTGCCTTTATCCAAGGCACTTTACATAGATTGTGCAGTACATTCACCCATTCACACACACATTCATACACCGATGGCGGAGGAAACCATGCAAGGCACCAACCTGCACATCAGCAATTAGGGGATCAGAGTCTTGCTCAAGGACACTTCAACACTAACTCTGGGGGAGCCCGGGATCGAACTGGGAACCTCGCAGTTCCCATCCGAAGTAACATTGTCTCTGTCTGTGTCAGAGGTACAGTGACATGGTGTCTCTGTCAGCCTGGGCACACTTGAACTTCCATGCGTGGACAGAAGAAGCTGGGTTTTGCGTCATTTCCGTTTTTTTAGACAGCTGGCGGATGGAAAAGAAGCTCCACCCACGCGGCAGAATGCCGCTGGGGCAAGCTTTTCCGGGAATCTGGCCGACGCGGCAATCTGCCGTGTGGGTGGAGCTTCTTTTCCATCCACCAGCTGTCTAAGAAAACGGAAATGACGCAAAACACGGCTTCTTCTGTCCGCGCATGGAATCTAAAGTGTGCTCAGACCCAGAGTCAGATAGACGTACAGTAACATGGTGTCTCTGTGTCAGATAGAGGTACAGTATAGTGTCTCTGTGTCAGATAGAGGTGGTTACACAACAGCATTCCTAACCCTAACCCTTAAACCGCACGCGGAAGCCACGTAGTCCGAATGCCACTCTGTACCCAGATAGATCGGTTGAGGTCCAGCAGTATCCAACGTACATCCCCGGGGAACACTCAGTGCTTCTGAAATGTGTTCATGCACGTTGATGAAAACTGACATAAGATTAAGAACGATATGAGTGAATGATACATTTTAGATATCTGGAAAATTACTTAAAAAAAAAAAAAAAACACAAAACAAAACAATAACATGGAAACTTTATAGTGTTTACAATTGCTAACTAAAACAACAGACAAATGTCCTTAGTTTTCATCTTTGTTTTTCATATTTTACACGTGGATATTAAATTCATCTTCCGATTCCTTTTAGCCGTGCCAGACAGTCTTACTCCAGCTTTTTAATTGTTGCCCCTGACAAATCACAAAAGACAACCAAAGATATTGCTGCAAGCTGCGATAAGACAGGGCCAAGCCATAAATGCAATAAAACAACTAGAAAAGCAGTTCCTGCAGAAACCCGCAATGTATATGATGTAGCCTACAGTAGAAAATGTATTAAAGCTGAAGAAAAAGTTAAAAATAAATACAACCAAAATGGACTGTTGGCCTGGCGCCGTGATGATGGATGGTGACGTATTCACTGCCGCCCCAGGAAGCAGAAGAGGTTTGAATGGGTTGTTATAGCAACCACAGATGTGTGAACCTAGAATGATCTGACCCTTCATGCAGGGCTGGCGGAAGGCACTGGCAAAGTGGGCAATTGCCCAGGGCGCCAACTACAGACGGATGGATGGTTTGTCCGTCTGTCCGTCTGTCGTGTTTACGGTGACAGTTGTCACTCATGCTGTTAAGTATTGTTGATAACAGTGTGTTCACATCTTTCAGCCAGTCTGAAAGTGCTGTATGCTGTTCATGCTTTGAAATCTAATAATACGCTGTTGATATTTTATGAAGGGGGAAGAAAGGCCGAACATTTTCGATTGGGGGGGCGCCTCAGGGGGGGGGGGGGGTTGCCCTGGACGCCAGTTAGCCCAGCCCCGTGCCTGCCTTCATGCAAAAACTTTTACAAAAGAAGAAATTGTAAAAAGAAAGATCACACCACATCTTTTTTGTGTTTACACAAACTCAGAATTGGCCATTCATTATCAATGGCATTTAATGTTTCCAAGCATATCAATAACTGCATAAAGCTGAACATTGAAGTAGATTTCTAACACAAAGTATGTGGAAGTAGTCCTGTGCCAAAAAAGTGTCTGTAGAGAACTAGTGTGTGCTCGCTGGAGCGAGCCCACAATAAAGAAAAGAGCAAATCTGGTTGTAGACTATGACGTCACCTTTTTTTGTTACCCTGATTGGCTGAGGGGTTAATTTGTCTGTCAACGCTTTACTCCCGCAGCCAAACATGCATTAGGTTCCTGACTCCACACAAACGAATGGAAATGTGATTTGCAAGGGGGGGGGGGGGGGGGTGGTTACCAGGCTACGAAAATCCCAGGAGTGGAAAGTGTGGATGATATACTTTATCAATCTCATCTATACAATCATATACTTGCAAGATCACTGTGAGAAATAATGGTCAGAGGTCCTTTGACAAAATGACCGTGAGATTCAATTCTTGACCATTTCCCATATGAGCCTCTACCATATGGTCAAATCTTGTGACAGCACAGAATGGCACAAGCAGGCCATGCATGGCCTACTTTGTGCACAAGCAGAGCGCACCAGTCGTGCCACTGCTGGTACGACTGCTGCTCTGAGGAAGAGGAAGAGGAAGAGGCTCTAGGACTCAGAGCAGCAGTCGACGCCAGTCGTACCCAGACAGACAGCAGAGAGCTCTAGTACTCAGAGCAGCAGTCGTACGTTGGAACACATATACATTATAGGCCTACATACATACCCCCTATTGACCTTATACCAACCTTGAAAATACTATTTTACGTCATCAAGAATGGTGGTCCCTTAGTACATTCCCAGCCGATCGCATAACTGATAACTGATAAGAATGGTGGTCCCTTATTGGCCGGTGGACAACACCGACATACATACATACATACATACATACATACATACATACATACATACATACATACATACATACATACGCATCGCAGTACTTGCGTGCTCTGCTTGCGCAAGTAATGAGGGGCATTTTCCCCTTCTGGCTTGACCCCTAATGAAATAGACACAAACCATACACTTCTCATCTCTATTAAACCTGACATTATTCTCATTCAGGGGGTCAAGCTGCCTACAACATAGCTCTCAACCAGTGGTCCCGGGACCACCAGTGGTCCTTGGGGGAGGGGGTTCCACCAGTGGTCCTTGGGGAGGGGGTTCCACCAGTGGTCCTTGGGGAGGGGGTTCCAGGTGGGGTCTATAACAAATATTATATATAACTCTTGAGAGTGTAAAATGCTCTCAAGAGTCCAAGGAAGGCTCTGTAGAAGTCGCCCCTGCACGTGAAATGTTGGCTATTTTGGAGGTTTTGTGCGGTTTTTGGGTGTTTTTTTTTGGCTACACAGCGGACAGCGCCCCTGGCTGACTTAGCGCCCTAGGCGGGGAACTGTTCCGCCTGCCCCTCGGCCGGCCCGGCGTATGGGTCCATTTGGTTTGTGTAAAATGGTTTCATTTTACACTCATACAATGTAAACACCACTGAAGTTGATTTGACTTTTCACTAGAAATTGTTTGCAGTTGCGACGCCGTTATGATCCAGCAGATGGCGCTAAAGCAACATCAATGCCAACCAGTAGTGCTCTAACCTCCATTTCTCGAAATGAACACAGGACAAAGTGTCCGTGGAATATCTGAAGATCATTTAGAGAATTTTGTTTTCTTTTTTCTTTTTTTAATCTTCGAATATGTTATATACTAGTTAAATTACATTTTATTTGCCTAAATAATGGTGAAATAATCCAGGAACAAATGTAAGTGGTGGATGGATATTTGAAAGAGACAAGATTTTGTCATATATATTTTTTTTGTCATCTTTAAGTATTACTAAAATAGAATCTAAGCATTATTCCTCTATGTTTATTAGTGAAATAACCATAGACTAGGAAATAACCCTGCGCGACATACTCCGCTACAGGAGGTGGCGGTAGCTGCTATAGGTACAGTATGTATGTGGTTATCCGGCCGGCCTGGCGAAGAAGCCGGAAGTGTAGCCAGTACGCATGCATGCAATGTACGCATGCGCGCGACGGCATGGAGGTTGCGGATGTTGAATCAGCGTGTGTGTATTATTATTATGGTTCGTTCAATTAATTAACACCTAAATAACCAATGTTTTGAGTCACAATGAGCTCATAGACACGAACACACACCGCACAGCTAATGACGGCCAACGAGGATCAAGAGGTAAGCGGAGGAACGGCCATTTTTCCCCTCACTGTATATATTTCTTTTCCCTTTTTACCTCCTTTATGATGAATTCCTGTTCTGTCTATAGAAGTGTCTATTTGTACGTCTCTAAATGTTTTGATGATTTGAACATGGTGGACCCTATTGGAAACAAGTGTAATGCTTAATTGGGTCGTCCACTCACAGTTAACAGCCTTTGTATTGAGTTTGTGCTTGAAATGTACTGTAATTCTGCAAACTGTTAATAAATTCTTCAATCAATCAATCAATCAATAAACCCACCAAAGAATAACTACCTACCGGAATAATGCTAGACTGCTGAAAATAGCAGATCGGTGCCATCTATACCAGCCTTGTTCTGGCCGGGCTAGCTCTGCTCCATAGCCCTAATGCACAATTCTGCCTTAATGCAAGGCAGAATTAAGCATTAGGGCTATGGACCAGAACTATAGTTCTGGGCATAATAGCCCCATATGTGTCCTCTCCCTACGCTCATGTCCTCTCCCTACGCTCATTCTGTAGCTCCGGAGCTACAGAATGAGCGTAGGGAGAGGACACATGGGGCTATGGGCATAATAAACATTAGGCAGTACGTGGTGTAAAGTAACTACAAAGTACTGTAAGTACATTTAAAGTTCTATTTTCAAAATATATTTTTATACATTTGAAAACTTGGGGCATTCTTAGCTCTGGTTCATAGCCATAATGCTATGCAAGGCAGAATTAAGCATCAAGCAAGGACCAGAGCTAGGACATTCTGCATAACTTATTTTGGTACTTTACCCCTCTGTACTTTACAGTACTTTTACAGTCGCAGTTACAGTACCCTCTGTACTTTACAGTACTTTACAGTACAGATGGGTCAATGCAAATGCAATGTAAAGCTATAGCCTACGATTTAGTATTTTTCGATTCTGACGTCTGCTCTCTACGAGAACCTAAGTGATCATTACTCATGGTGTTTTTCTCTTCTGGCAGTTGGATATAAGGCGATTCCATAGTCTGATCATTTCACATCTCTGCCTTGTCAGGCAGAGATTCAATGGCCAACTTAGTGGTATACTTATGCAGCTTGGTAAATGTAAGCAAAACCTAAGGCATGGCAAAATACTGGGCAAATCATACTGCAAAAAGGGTTTTCTCCACTGCTCTTGGAGGGCTCGACCCATTTCTATTTTAGAAAAAAGAGGCTTCAAAGTTCAAACCTCCCAGAACAAACAAATCCGACTGCTTCTAGGCCTAGGGCCCATGACCCACCTTCATGCAACGCATTGTGATGGCATAGGATGGCTCCGGGTAGAAGACAGTCAAGCGGTTGAAAATGGGACTGCCATTCAAAATTGTAAATACCCCCTATGCCCTCAGGGCCCATTTATTTAACTGATTACCTCACAAAGGTGAGCAACTCCCAGAGCCACAGCACTAGAGGGAGCATACACATAATGATCTGGTGCCACGCTGCCACCCACATTTAGAACTAATGGGTAAATCCACTTTCCGCAGCGCTGCCACTCGGGTGTGGAATGCCCTGCCCCCTTCCCTCAAAACAAGCAAATCACTGGCTTCCTTTAAAACTGGTCTGAAAATGCACCTATCATTGTCAGCGGGTCAAAAGGAGAGAAGGTGATGGCCCCAACCTCCTTATACCCCCCTCCAATTGATATTTGTGTATTTCGATGTATTTGTATTTCATAGTTATCATGTCTTTGAGATATCTCGATTGTCATTGTTGTGTTTGTGAATGAATGCATGGGACCCGAATGGAAACAAGACCGCAAGGTCTTTTTTCGGTGCCATCCTTTTTGTCCAATGTGCTTAAACCCATTTAGGCCTGACCTCAAAATTTAAAAAAAATCTTCTAAATCCTCCAGTTTTCTGAAATAAATATTTTCACGATTTTTCAAAAATAGCAGACCTACAAGCTCGTAGCGCGCCACTTGGTGGCGCGCTATGAGCTTGTAGATCTGCTATAACATAATGTTTAAAACACCAAAAGGGGTTCCCGCCCAAAATGGGTTAACTGTACCATGTACTGTTTGCATTTTCTATTGTCTAATACAATAATCAATCAATCCTGACATAAAACCTCTTCTCTGAGCTAACAGCAAAAGGTGAGGTTCCAAATGGGGCCCAACGGGTCTTTAAAAAAAATCACACCCGTGTGAACTGAGTGGTGTAAGGTATTATATAGCCTGATCAGCTGTGGTCTGACGTAATGTCTGACGTAATGAAATCACACCTGTGTGAACTGGGTGACCATAGCAACCATGCTCATTTTTTGGTACGAACAGACACGTAAACTAACAAAGCCAGTTGTAGGAGTGGTTTACACCACTCAAAAAATATATATATATTTCCAGGGACTCCAGGGGTCCCTGAGAGGGTTCCAGGGGGTCCGCAGCTAAATGATAGATTAGATAGTGGACCCTAAACATAACTCTAACTAGTGTACAAATGTAAACCACATGGATGGACCCTTACAGGTCTTTAATTTAATTTAATCATATCTATCGTAAATGTTGGGTAGAAACGGAGGCTGATGTTAAAGCCGCGTCACACACATCATATCCTGCTCTATTGATGTGGCACGATACAATACGATTATCGGGAAGGAATGCGATACGATCATTGCCGTATCGATTAATCGAACCCACCCCTAGTTTCTAGTATAGCTAGTAGCTACTGTTGTCGTGTGTGTTTTTACCAAACCTTGTGGTGTTGTTCTAACCTCTGTCGTGTCCACAACAGATGGAGCTGGAGGCTCTGCGCTCCATCTACGAGGGAGACGAGTGCTTCAAGGAGAACAGTTCCGTTTCTTTCCAGTTTAGGGTGAGTTTTATCATAACGTTCAGTTCATGGTAAGGAGGACAGTCAGTTATTATCCTTCATTATGACATCCATTATATGGATTTCAGATGAATGTGTCCAGTCTATAAGGACCTTTAGTCTACATAAAGTGCTATATTTAAAATACTATCTAAGTCTACATGAAGTGCTATATTTAAAATACTATCTAAGTCTACATAAAGTGCTATATTTAAAATACTATCTAAGTCTACATAAAGTGCTATATTTAAAATACTATCTAAGTCTACATAAAGTGCTATATTTAAAATACTATCCAAGTCTACATAAAGTGCTATATTTAAAATACTATCCAAGTCTATATAAAGTGCTATATTTAAAATACTATCTAAGTCTACATAAAGTGCTATATTTAAAATACTATCTAAGTCTACATAAAGTGCTATATTTAAAATACTATCTAAGTCTACATAAAGTGCTACATTTAAAATACTATCTAAGTCTACATAAAGTGCTACATTTAAAATACTATCTAAGTCTACATAAAGTGCTATATTTAAAATACTATCTAAGTCTACATAAAGTGCTAAATTTAAAATACTATCTAAGTCTACATAAAGTGCTATATTTAAAATACTATCTGAGTCTACATAAAGTGCTATCTAAGGGGCTAGTGCTACGGGCATTTGGAGATTGTGGGATAGTCGCCTGGCTACACGATGACTAATGTTGAAGTGACAATGTGATTGTTGCCATTACAGAGAACTAGAAGGCTTGTTGATGTGTGTTTGTATTGTAGATAGGAGAGCTAGAAGACTCCAGGGCCTTCATGTTGGACGTGTCGTGGCCAGAGGCGTATCCTGAGTCTGCCCCTCAGATGTCCCTCGATGGCTTCTTTAACAACAGGATGTAAGTTCCACCTATACCTGCATGTTCATAGTATAGCGTGTGAAAACGTGTACGTCACCAAGAGGGGGGGCGGCGTCTGAAAAGCCAGGGACGGCCCTCTCGTGGGCATTAAATTCTAGCCCACATCACTCAGAATAGAGTGACGGTGGTATGTTCTTGTAAATATTGAGCTCGTTCTTGGCGATAACATAGTGAACAAACACCAGGATGGATAGAAAGAACGTCGGGCCCAAATGCATTACAAGGACAAGGAAAATGTTGTGAACAAACACGGCTGTGCTTAGATACTTTGTTGAACATTATGTCTCTGCGCCCGTGCGCCGTACAGCCGAGATCCAAGCCATTCTACGTCTTTTTGTAAACTCGTCTATCTGGGTTCCTTGGTGCTGTCTCCATGCTGGAAAGCTGAACATCTAATTCCGTTTTCTGGCTCATTTCCTCGACGCGACCTGCTGTGGCACTTATTTACTGAGCAAGTCTGCACCATTGTGAAGTCAGTTTAAAAAAAGAACGTATACAAGCACACGGATAGTTGCTCAATGTAAACAAACCAGACAAGCCAGCAAGTATGGCGGCCGCTACCACGTGACACATATGTTGGCGCCCCCTCCAACAGTTTTGGTACACCCTAACTGGGCTCCTGGACTAGGGCTGGAAAATTGAGATGTGAGATCAGATATCGTCTTGGACATCTTAACAACATTGGGTGATTCAGAGCGTTTTTCACCAACCTTTGGAAAAATCATGGAATATTTTGCGTCGCTTCATTCTGTGCACGGGTGCCCTCACATGACGTGCACAGATGTGCTAGAATCGGAATATAACCCATTTTGAGGCGGGAACCCCTTTTGGTGTTACATACATTGTTATAATTTAGCCATTGAAAAATAGCAGATCTAAAAGCTTATATGAACTTGTAGGTCTGCTATTTTTGTTAAAATGTGCCTCAAATCTTTCCGAAAACTGTCACGATTTAGAAGACGTTTTTTTTTTTATTTCGACGTCGGGCCTGAATGGGATATTTATTTTATTTTATATATATTTTTTTTTATATCACTTTTTTTATTGTGTTTTTTTCCATTAAAATACAGGACATACAAAGACACAAAAGGAACAGTGCAAAACATAAAATAAGGTCAAAACAGATTTACCCGCCCGCCCTGAGGGGAGAATTATAGAGAGATGCAAAATTGAGTGTGTATAACAGTAATAAATATAGCTGCAAGCAGCGATAAAGCGGGACCAAGATAGAAGAAGAACAATGCGCAATGAGAACAACACGCACAAATGAGACCGACGAGCTGAGTTGTCGGTACCGGGATTTGAACTCGCAACCTTGTGGACCGAAGGCGGGAGCTCTACTGACTGAGCTACACAGAGACAATCAGTGACTATATTGTAAACAGTAAAACCATGCAGTGATTTGGTAACAAGAAGGTGTGTCCTCATTTTGGGCATGTCTTTATCCATTACTACAGTGTGTTTTCACGCACAGTTAAAGTGTGTGTGTGTGCGTGCGTGCCTGCCTGCCTGCCTGCCTGCCTGCCTGCCTGCCTGCCTGCCTGCCTGCCTCTGCGTGCGTGCGTGCGTGCCTGCCTGCCTGCTTGCCTGCTTGCCTGCCTGCCTGCCTGCCTGCCTGCCTGCCTGCCTGCCTGCCTGCCTGCCATTCTGCCTGCCTGCGTGCGTGCGTGCGTGCGTGCGTGGCTGCATGGGTGTGTGTGTGTTAGGCAGACAATCGTTCATAACCATGGATTTGGATTGAAGATCATCTCTTTAGTTTTTGTGGTGTTTAACATAAGGTGGCTATTATCACACCAGTCTTTAAAGTTATTGATCTCACTGATATGGCCCACAGGGCGTTCAACAATATGTACAAATAAGACTGACGAGCTGAGTTGTCTGTACCCGGGTTTGAACCAACAACCTTGCGGTCCAAGGGCAAGAGCTCGACTGACTGAGCTACACGGAGACAATCAGTTACTCCATTGTTAACAGGAAAATCATTCAGTGTTAGTTCAGCATAAGTACTCAGACTTTTAGAAATTAGCAGATCTACATGCTCATAACATGTCCCGGTACGGTACGGTACGGTACAGTACGGTACAGTATGGTACAGTATGGTACAGTACAGTACAGTACAGTACAGTATGGTGCAGTACAGTACAGTACGGTGCAGTACAGTACAGTACAGTACAGTACAGCACAGTATGGTACAGTACAGTACCATATGGTACAATACGGTACAGCACAGTATGGTACAGTACAGTACGGTATTACACATTGCACTTATTACACTATTACACTACTATTACACTATTACACTAAATACACTTATTACACTATTAAAAAATTTGACTCAATACACTATTTCAATATTACACAATTACACTATTTCAGTTACTAGTATCTCTATTATTGTGATGCCATGTCCTAGTGCCTGATGGGTCAAATGTAATCTACTTCAATATTTATATAGTTGAGTCATCACAAATCTTGCAGCACACAATGGATACACTGAGTTGTCTTTACCGGGATTTGAACACACAACCTTGTGGTCCAACGGCGAGAGCTCTACCAACTGAGCTATGCAGACACAGTCAGTTGACTCATTCTAAACAGTAACATCATTCAGTATAAACTTTAGTGTGTGTGTGTGTGTGTGTGCGTGCGCGCGCAATTTTCATTGGCTCATAAAAACTTCATTTTTTCACTTAGAAAAAATGTGCTACGATTATTTGTCCGTATCGGTCCAAAGTTCACGTGTAGAAGTTTTCGTGCATTTTGAGCAAAGATTCTGGGAGGAGTTACATTTGAACTGTTTTTCATATAATTCAAAATGGCGGGTGATCTAAAGGTCAGAGGTCAAAAGTCAGAACACGAAAGTTGTTCGGCATGAGGAGACACATATGTGTATCAAAGTGTCATTGCCAACGGTCAAACGGTTCATGAGATATGCACGTTCAAAGTTTGCAAGTTTGCAAGTTTTGCATCAATTGAGTGCTATAGCGCCACCATTTGGCCAATCATGATGGGCTTCTCATAGTCACCGTTTGGCATGGTCCTCTATCATGTTGACAAGTTTTGCGCAAACCGACTGCACGGTTCAGTCAGAACAGCTATTTTTGGCGGAAGGAGAATAAAATAAAGTACTGATCATATAATTCAAAATGGCGGGTGATCTAAAGGTCAGAGGTCAAAAGTCAGAACACGAAAGTTGTTCAACATGAGGTTACGCATATGGGTATCAAAGTTTCATTGCCAACGGTCAAACGGTTCATGAGCTATGCACGTTCAAAGTTAGCATTTTCAATTGAGCGCAATAGCGCCACCATTTGGCCAATCGTCTTGGGCTTCGCATATTCACCGTTTGGCATGGCCCTCTACCAGATTACCGCGTTTCGCGAAAACCGACTGCACCATTCAGTCAGAACAGCTATTTTTGGCGGAAGAAGAAGAAGGAGAAGGAGAAGGAGAAGAAAAATAAACACAAAAACAAAGAGTGACCAAAGTCACTGCGTGACTTCTTGGTCCCTAATAATAATATTGGAAATTAAAGATAAGGTAAGAAAAACATACAGATAGATTTTTTTTTAAAGGTAGAGAAAGACAAAGTATATATTTAAAAAAAAAAATAAGTCAAACAATCTCAGTGAGAGAGTTAATATATGCGAGGAAAGGGTCCCAGGTTCTGTGGAAACCATTCAAGGAGCCTCTGACTGCACATTTTATTTTCTCTAAATGAAGAAGTGATGACAGGTCTTTTAACCAGGATGTCGTGGGAGGGGGGGGGGGGCTAGGGCTCTTCCATTGTAGCAATATGCGCCGTCTAGCTACGAGAGAAGCAAATGCGATCAAATCTTTCAGGCCTGAATGGGATAATTATGGTCCATATGTGACAAGCCGTTGGCTGTGATTGAGATTGCGTGCTTTGCCGTGCTGTACACAGTTGTCCATTGGAATGCATTGTATTGCTCTTTGGGGAACGGCGATCTGCAGGCTGGAGTGGAGTTTTGCGTCTCTCACAATATCGATATTGAGGTATTCAATAACGGCAATCCGTCAGTGAGGCCTTTTTTTAGTATTCTTTTATCCAACACCTGCTATTGTATTGGATGTGGGATGTGCTTGTCTTTTTATTGTTTCTTATCGTGGGCTCGAGTAGCGAGTCCACTATTGTTATCGTAGCCCCCCCCCCCCCCCCCCCCCCCCCTGGGCTGTGACGTCATGTGCGTCAACCAATAGGAAGACAGAGGGAGGGGTTGTGTGACGCCATGTGGCATAGTTAGTTAGTTACTTTATTGACACAAATGTATAAAACATTGGGTCCAAACAATAATAAAAAACCCATGAATCAAAAACTTTAAAAGGTACAATACATTCAAATATACAATACACAATACAGAATCCCTTTACAACAGGAGCTTTCTATTGCGCCACAAGTGACAGGCAGCCATGTAGCATACGCAAAGTCTCTCTGTTAGTGCCCACAAAGAGTGAGCTCAAATCAATACCCTCATGTCCATATTTCACTCTGATATCTTGTGTGAGGGCACACACCAGTATGTGCTGTTCGTTTTGTATACCAGTCTCACATTGGCAAAACCGCTGTTCAGGTGGTATGCGGCTCCATCTTCCCATTTCCACACGCAGTCTATGAGCGGACAACCGAAACCGTGTAAAGGTTATCCTCAAATAGTCCTCAATGTAAGGTGTATGGTGCTGGTATAGAGTGGGTGAATAAATAGATCTGGGTTGATGGCCCTGGTATGTCTTATATCTTGTTCCCTCTTTGGATTGTAATTTATGAATCATGTCCCTTCGGTCACTCTCAATATGATCTTGTTTTTCCATTATCTCAGATAAATGAGAATACATGACTTGGTTCTCCTTCTTCAGCAATTGAAGAACATACCACAAGGGGTCATCAAGCATGCCATTTCGCTGCTGTATGTTGGTGAAGAACCTGGCTTGCTTTTCTCTCACCAAAGCTTGCACTGAAGGCAGTCCTGCTTCTAACAGGCAGGTTACATTAGGGGTAGTAACCCTTACCCCAAGTAGGGATTTCACTCCAGACATGTAGAGAGTTTCAACAGACTTTAAGGGGATTTTCAACCAAGCCTCGGCTCACACCCATACAATATAGCTGATGAGAAAGCAGCCTCAAAAACCTTGCGTTTTACACAGAATGGAGCATCATAGTTGGTGGACAGGAAGATAATCAGTTTGTTTAGGTGCTTTGTCTTCTCCTTTACATGTAGGGCAAGTGAGTTTCGGGCATTTCCATCAGCAGTGAAGATGGCTCCAAGATATGTATAACTGTCACAATGCTTCACTGTAAGGGAAGCAAGCTGAATAGGTTGCCTGTCTTCATCAGATCCCGATATAGCCATAAACTTGGTTTTACTTTCATTAACAAGCATGCCATATTCGTCACAATATTCCTCCAGATATTTCAGTTTTTCAGTCAGCCTTTCCCTTGATGTTGCCAGGATAACAGCGTCATCCATTAGCATTAAAACATGGAGCCATTTTAGGAAACCATCGTCCCCACATTGTTTCAACTTTCTGATGAGCATGTCGACAAACATTACAAACGGGAAGCAGGATGTAGGGGATCCTTGCCTCACTCCAGTGGATGCTGTTATTGTGGTGGATCCCAGGATACTTGTTGTCACACTGTACATTGACATCAGGGCCAAGATCATAGTAACTCCACACCCCAGGCTCTTTAATACTTTGAACAGTTTTCCTCTTGGCACCCTGTCATAGGCTTTGGAATGGTAAATGGTAAATGGTGCATTTATATAGCGCCTTTATCCAACGCGCTTTACATAGATTGTGCATTACATTCACCCATTCACACACACATTCATACACCGATTGCGGCGGAAGCCATGCAAGGTACCAACCAGCACATCGGGAGCAATTTGGGGTTCAGTGTCTTGCCCAAGGACACTTCGACATGTAGCCAGGAGGAGCCGGGATTCGAACCGCCGACCCATGGATCATTGGACGACCTGCTCTACCTCTTGAGCCACAGTCTCCCCAAAACGTCTATAAAGGCAACATACAGTTTCAGCTTCTTTCTGACACAATGTTCAATTATAAGCCTAAGTGCCACAATGTGCTCTATGCAGCTTGTTCCATGTTGAGCTCCTGCCTGCGCTCGGAATGGCTTATACCAGCACATCAGTCTGTTATTAAGCACATAGTCATATACTTTTGCTGCACTATTGATCACACTTATGCCCCGATAATTGTCACAATCAAGTCGATTACCCTTCTTAAATAACATCATCAGCAGGGGCCCAGTTAATTGGATAGCCAGTTAGAAATATGGAATTAATATATATATATATATATTCATACATCATGATCATCGAGTAAACATGAGGTCAGTCTATTGCTCTCCCCAGGTTGGCAGTTGGAAGTGTAGCGCCCAGGATTACATTAGATAATTGACACTGGGTGAAAGAAAATGGGTTGCAAAATCAAAAATATCATCTTCGAGTAGAGAGCTACTCGAGCCCACACTGTTTCTTCAGGAACAGTATTTTCTAGTCCACGGTGATATCATGAATGTTTTCGACCAAACTGTGCATGCATTATGTTGTGTTATACCTTTTATGGGAAGACGTGTTTTGTCATTTTAAATGCTGATACTGTTACTGTATGTATTAATTTATTGGCCTCTGTTTAGCTGATTGATATGACATAGAAATATTACTATTTGAGAGCTTCAAGATTGAGGGCCGTGGCCCGTGATCCCCCCCCCCCCCCCCCTTCCCCCCTAAAACATGATCATCAGGTGCTATGGTTATACTAGTAGGAATGTTTTTTTTCCCTAAAATGTGTACAGAAAGTGTTAAAATTATGTTTATAGACTCCTATCCGAGACTCCCTCCAGGTGGTCTCGGGAACAGTTGGATGATGATCTGCTCTCGGGAACATTACGCAGCATTCACACTACCACAACATCTGCCAAGTGGTCCCGACTCCCATCGTGGCACTCCATCTTTAACCCATTTTGGGCGGGAACCCCTTTTGGTGTTTCAAGCATTATGTTATACTTTAGCTATTGAAAGATAGCAGATCTACAAGCTCATAGTGTGCCACCGAATTAACTTGTAGGTCTGCTATTTTTGAAATATCGTAAAAATGCGGCACAAATCTTTGAATAGGTATATATTCTTCTTTTTATTTCGACGTCAGGCCTAAATGGGTTAAGCCTTTGGGTTAATGGTTATCACTGATAATTACTTTATTTAGACGTTCTGTGTGTGTTTTCCCTTCTCAGAGCACCGGAGACCAAGCAGCTGATCCTGACCAGGCTGGAGGAGCAGGCGGAGAGCAACCTGGGCACCGCCATGATGTACACCCTGTTTGAGTGGGCCAAGGACAACCAGCTGGACCTGATGGAGAACCACCAGCCTGTCAGCAACGCTGTGGTACGTTACTCTATAGAACCACCAGCAGTGGCGTATCCAGGAATTACGTTTTGGGCAGGCAAGATGTGTTAATTGTTGTCTC
This sequence comes from Electrona antarctica, assembly GCF_951216825.1. Lineage (NCBI taxonomy): Eukaryota > Metazoa > Chordata > Actinopteri > Myctophiformes > Myctophidae > Electrona > Electrona antarctica. Next base: position 39,553,873 of record NC_136802.1, on the reverse strand, counting down.
CCCGCACACAATCGTAGAACTAAAGGTTTTCAAAGAGATATACCTGCCAGACGAGTATATACAAAGGCTGAAAGGCATGCATTTACATTCCAATGGGTGATTGAGGGTTGCACTCTACCGCAACGGCCAATCAGCTGTCCATTAATAGTTCTCAGGTCTTGTTTTTGTCCTCTTTTTTTTTGTCTCATTGTATGGATTTTGGCCAGGCCAGAAATGGATTTGGACAGGCGGACGCCTGCCCTCGCCTTATTGTAGATACGCCTCTGACCACCAGCCTGTGGTACGTTACTCTATAGAACCACCAGCCTGTGGTACGTTACTCTATGGAACCACTAGCCTGTGGTACGTTACTCTATAGAACCACCAGCCTGTGGTACGTTACTCTATGGAACCACCAGCCTGTGGTACGTTACTCTATGGAACCACCAGCCTGTGGTACGTTACTCTATGGAACCACTAGCCTGTGGTACGTTACTCTATGGAACCACTAGCCTGTGGTACGTTACTCTATAGAACCACCAGCCTGTGGTACGTTAATCTATAGAACCACCAGCCTGTGGTACGTTACTCTATAGAACCACTAGCCTGTGGTACGTTACTCTATGGAACCACCAGCCTGTGGTACGTTACTCTATGGAACCACCAGCCTGTGGTACGTTACTCTATGGAACCACCAGCCTGTGGTACGTTACTCTATGGAACCACCAGCCTGTGGTACGTTACTCTATGGAACCACCAGCCTGTGGTACGTTACTCTATGGAACCACCAGCCTGTGGTACGTTACTCTATGGAACCACCAGCCTGTGGTACGTTACTCTATGGAACCACCAGCCTGTGGTACGTTACTCTATGGAACCACCAGCCTGTGGTACGTTACTCTATGGAACCACCAGCCTGTGGTACGTTACTCTATGGAACCACCAGCCTGTGGTACGTTACTCTATGGAACCACCAGCCTGTGGTACGTTACTCTATGGAACCACCAGCCTGTGGTACGTTACTCTATGGAACCACCAGCCTGTGGTACGTTACTCTATGGAACCACCAGCCTGTGGTACGTTACTCTATGGAACCACCAGCCTGTGGTACGTTACTCTATGGAACCACAGGCTGATTTAATCAATTTGCGCTTGTTTCTTAACCCATTCTGGGCGGGAACCCCTTTTGGTGTTTTAAGCGTTACGTTAAACTTTAGCTATTGAAAAATAGCAGATCTACAAGCTCATAGCGCGCCACCGAGTGGCGCGCTACGAACTTGTAGGTCTGCTATTTTTGAAAAATTGTTATGATTTAGATTGTATTTTTATTTATTTTTACGTCACGCCTAAACGTGTTAATAATAAAAATAATAATACAAATTTGGCGACCCCCCCCCCAGGTTGAGAACCCCTGCTGAACCACCCCAGCAACGGGGGTAGACGATAAGCCACATTTGCCACTGGCCCTCATTTTGGTCCATGCTTTGCATCAGCGCCGGTGCTGACGGTGTGACTGGTGTTTTGCAGACGGCCATCTCGGACAACAACAACATGACCAGTAACGCCCCGGCGGCGGGAAAGAAGAGGGAGAAGAAGGAACAGCTGTCCAAGTCTCAGAAGAGAAGGATCACCAGCAGAACAGGCGAGTGACACGTTGTGTGATTTAGCCCATTCTGTACGGGAACCCCTTTTGGTCTTTAACACATGTTGTGCCCAAAACGTCTGTGGACGTCCTGGGTATTACCGCACGTGCATAGCCCAAGACGTCTGTGGAGGTCTTTGAAAAAATATATATATATTTTTTTTTATTTATTTTTTATTTTTATTTATTTTTTTATTAATTTTAACACGTGGTGCCAAAGTTTGTGTTTTCGCCATTGAGAATGCATTTGGCGTTTAAATTAAATAACTCAGAAACTATAAAACATTTCAAAGTAAAAAGTTCCAGCATGTGTCTCCACAGTCAGCTGAATTATAAAAAATGTGAATGGATTTTCTAGGTGAAAGTGATTTTGGGCAGTTTTGCGTGGGCTCTCAATGTGTTAAGCATTATGTTATACTTTAGCTATTGAAAAATAGCAGATCTACAAGCTCATAGCGCGGCACCGAGTGCCGCGCTATGAGCTTGTAGGTCTGCTATTTTTGAAAAATCGTGTAAATGTGCCTTTTTTTTGAGAACCACTGATACAGAAACATAAGGTTTTTCAGAAAACTGTCAGGATTTCGAAGACATTTTTAAAATGTCGACGTCAGGCCTAAATGGGTAGAGCCTGTCTGTCATTTTGGACGATTATAAAAAACTCTGAGGCACGCTTTTGTTTTCTCTCGGCTTGATTACGGCATCGTACTTTTTTTTCCCTGGCCTCTCAAAGACAACAACTTGAAAGATTAGAGATTACAATTTCAAAACGAGTTCAAAATGCAGCAGCCAGAGTTTGAACTAAAACTAAGATGAGAGAATACTCCAGTTTTAGCTTCACTGCATTAGCTCCCGGTTGTTTTTAGGGTTTATTTTTTTTGAGTGGTGTAAACCACTCCTACAACTGGCTTTGTTGTGCAGAAAAAATGAGCATGGTTGCTATGTTCACCCTGTTCACCCGGGTGTGATTTCATACAACTGGCTTTGTTTGTGCAGAAAAAATGAGCATGGTTGCTATGTTCACTCTGTTCACCCGGGTGTGATTTCATTACGTCAGACATGATTTCATTACGTCAGACAGGCTAAGACCTTACACCACTCAGTTCACACGGGTGTGATTTTTTACAAATATTGTACTTGTTTATAAAGCTCTCAATGGTCTGGCAACTTCCTACCCCTCTGACTGCCTGCCTATACTTGGAAGTTACGCGCGGAACGCCCACTGAGTGGCAAAAAACGACTTTCTGGCCTTGACAGCCCATTCATCCAAACAGAAAGGTCCTGTCTGATTGCATTAGACAATGTCAAACTCACCAACATTGCAGCTGAACGAAAAGCTTGAATTATTCTCTTTCTATCTGCAAAGTTTTTGTTTCATGAAAAACCACCATAGAAACATTATGAGCTACTTTCTGTCAAGAAATGCCCTGCATTTGATTATTTTTCCAAGTGTCAGAGTTTGGAAGTGCTTGTTTTCACTAACATTTTGCTGCCTCCTGCATTATGTGACATTTAGAAGGTGGTACGCAGGACGGTTGAGTGATTTCCAACGAGCGCCAAACTCCAACACTCCATGCTCCTCAATGTTTTGCCACTCAGGCTAGATGAGGGGGGCGTGTCCTGATGGGAAAATCATGCATGTGCATACTCTCTATATGTCCCAAAACGCCCCCTCAGGTCCTCCACTACTGGCCTGCTCGATGTGCCTAAAAACACAGTGAAGCAGCATTCTGCTTCTACGGCCCGAAGGCTTGGAATAAATTGCCATTAGACCGAAGACAGGCAGCCTCTGTAGACACATTTAAAGAACATCTCAAGACATATTTCTTCACTCTTGCTTTTAGTTCATTTTTTATTATTTATTGTGAGGACATGTTATTCATGTCCTCATTGTTTTCCCAGATTCGCTGTTCTTTTTTTTATTTCTATTGTTTTAATGTTATTTCATCTTTTTTCTTTCTTTTGTTGCTCTGTAAAGCACTTTGAGCTTTACAAAAACCGGAAGTGAACCTGAAGTGAAAAGTCCGCTCCATCCTCCTCCAATAATAATAATAATAAATAATACAACTTTATTTGTATAGCACCTTTCATGACATGAAATGCAGCTCAAAGTGCTTTACAGAGCAATGGAGAGGGAAAAAAAGAAAAAAGCAAGGCATAAACATTAAAAAACAAGAGCAGTAATGCAATACAGTGAGGACATGAATAACAAAAAAATAAAAAAAACAAATCAATTAAAAGCAAGGGTGTAGATGTGTAAATAGATTTACTAAAAATGCATTTATCCTGGATTCTTTCCCAGATGCCCTATGCCCAGCTTTGTGTGTCTGCGTGTACCATATTTGTGATGATTTGATTGGCTGAGCACTATAGGGCCGGGCCTTAATGTTCGGGCCTGTTGAGAACTCAAGGTTTTCGCCAGCTGCCGGGCGCGGCTGCGCTAATAACTTTGGGGCGGGCCTATCTAGAGTTTGAATGGACAGGTATCGGTCAAAAGGGAGACATCGAAGAGGAAGGACGGGTGGGGGAGGATCAACATATGGAATGTCAGAACCGATCAGCTCCATAGAGCAGTGTTTCCCAACCTGTGTGGCGCGGCACTTTACTGTGCCGTTTGATGTGTCCAGGTGTGCCGCCTGATTTGACCGAAAATAACACTAACCCTCCCCCGAAAGCAATATTATAGCTACTGGGCTGCAGGCTTCCTATTGTTGCGCCGTTGTTGTTGTCACATGTCTAACCATTAGACGTGCGATAACGACGGAACAATAGACTCTAACGACCCTCGGCCATTGAAATGTTAATGCAAAAGAGATGCATCCAGAAGACGCTACATTTCGCGCATATGCACGTAGACAGCAGACACATACAGTCCTACATGTCCCGACCCAAACACTGAGGAGGTAAAGTAAACGTGACGTTGTTGTGATTAAACATAATGTGCCACGAAAAATAGCTGTCCAAGTGTCCATACATGATCACCTCGTTCGGCCAACACAATATATCTCCCTCCCTCCACAGAAGCGCAGTAATGCCTGATTTATTCTTCGTCGTACACGTGTTCCATGCTGAAAATGGCTGATTTACAAGCTCACAACGCGTTGCGGACGCAACGCGTTGTGAGCTTGTCGATCAGCTATTTTTAGCACGTGGAAATATTCAGGCTGTGAGAACTGAGACCCTTCACAATAAAAGCATGCAGCTTTCACAAGTTGGCCCATAATAAAGACAAGGAAAAGGATTAAAGGCGTAGTGAAACGGAAATGGTGGACATTTTATTTTGAAGTTTCAAGTTGAAACACCGCTATGAAGTTTCTGAACCAATCAGAGCGTTGCATCCCTTCAGGGGATGGGACGGTAGCTAGGGACGGGTAGCTATGCTACGCAGGACAGCGTGTGGAAGTTTGTTTACAAATCAGATAGTCTGCCAGCTTTACCAGTTTACACTTAATGTGGCTTATTTCTACCCTATAATGTTTTCAGATACATTTTTAGCGTGATGATTACGTTGAAACCGAGTAATACACTCTCTGGATGTTATCTTGAATGGGAATAAAAACGGAAGATTTCTGTAATCAGTAGCAGCTGTGCAGCCTGTGCTGGACGGATGCGGAGATATGGGGAATTAAACTGGTGAGCTTCATTTTTATTGGCTTTTATCGATGTTGGCCTCGACACGTCATCACGCAGCACGTTTTCGTTTTCAGGAAGTAATACAAAATATTGTTTTATGGACTTTTAATATAAAAACACACAAAAATGAGAATTTTCACAGTTTTTTGGCATCCATTGTTAGGTATGCCCATATGATGACCATGGATATGGTCTTAAAGTGTGAAAAACGTATTTTTCTTTTCACTACACCTTTAAGAATTAGGTGGCATTTCACATTGCATATGAGCTATTTTTTCTCCAAAATGTTTTTAGGCTATGAAAAGTGTGCCCTGGGACAAAAAAGGTTGGGAAACACTGCCATAGAGATCTAAGGTTTGAGGTCAGATGTAGAGTTTCTGGCCGGCTCCATATATGCAGATCTAGGTGATGATCCAGTCTTCATGTATGACTATCCAGGGTTTGTTGAGGTCAGTGTCGTGATCTTCATATGTGGAGCCGGCCATATATGGAGCGTGTCACGAGGCATGACGGACTGACGGCCATATATGGAGCGTGTCACGAGTTGTGACGGACGGGCTGACTGGCTTTGCAGGTTTTCATAACCGGTGGTCGCAATAATGTTTACGTATGCCATTATCGCAAAACATGATGTCATGCGTGTGTCGTTTCATGTCATTGTTGATGTAATGACACATCTGATGTCAACGTTTTGTGACGTCAGCCTTTCATAGAGAGAAAAGAACACGGTTCCTTGCCACACCACTTTATTAATCTGCTCGCCTCGGAGGACTGGGAATCGGGTTCCCTTGTTTTTGTTTAACGATGTAACGGCGTCCGTTTGTTTACATTTGTAACACGAGTTACAAATGGACACTGTTATCAATGATCATTAGACAACGGGGTCGTTCTTCATGTACCAATATCGACAGCCAGTGCCAGGATAGCGGTTTCACAGAGACTAGTTTCGTTTCATCGGCTCCCATCGACATGCATGCTGGAAGTCTGCGGGAGACATTAGAAGCCTTGGAATTCTCCTCAAAGGGACGACTCAAGTATGATGCACGCTGGCTGGAAAGGGGCGAGGACGTTTTAGCGGGTTACAACGAGCCTTCCAGTTTGCTCGCCCTCTCCCGGCTCATCCTGAACAGACGACTCTGTCCCCGATCTCAGATCGAGCCCTGCTCTCTCGGATCATTTTCCCGTGACTCGATTCCGCGCGAGGAGTGCCGGTCGCCACGCTCTGCGAGCTCATTATCGTTTACCACCCTTCAAGAAAATGGTCTTTCAACGCCACTTGTGACCCCTTCCGCAAAGACAGGCAATGAACGGGTTTCTGGTGATGTCCGGAGGAATGCTCCAGGAGATGGTCTTGGCAGTCCTTTCCATCAGAGACATGCTGTCTCCCTGCTGTCTCCCAGAGCGACACGAACAGTGGGTTGCCTCCGCATCCTGGAAGAGAAGCACCGCGCCGAGGCCAGCGCCGAGCTCGCTCTGAGGCAGGAGACGCAGCAGCGGCTGTCGGCCTCAGCGGCAAACATCGCGTACGAGCAGCTCCGACGTTTCGAAGAACGGCTGGATCTGAAACACCGCCAGGAGCGTCAGAGCGAGACGGACGCGGCGGACCGGGAGGCGAAGGAGATCGCCGGGCGCCGCGAGAAGCTGAAAGAAGAGCAGACACGAAGGACGGAGATCCTTCAGCAGCGCCTGCGGGAAGCGGAGCAGCAGCGCCAGCGGGAGGAGGCCGAGGCGGACAGGCGGAGGCGAGCGGAGGAGGAGGGCAGAGAGAGGCTGCGGAAACTTAACGCCGTCCAGGAAGAGATCCTGAAACTCGGCACGCTCATGGAACTGAAAACGGGTCCAGCCGCCGCCTCCGACACCCCGTCCTACGTCACCCGTGCTAAGCAGCTCTGCTCCCAGGTGTCCGAGGTTGTGCGCGGCGCGACCGGCGCCGGCGAGTTCCCCTCCGACGAGGACGTGGCGACGGTGAAACTGGCCCTGCAAGAGGTGAGGGACCTCGTCAAGGCGATGCAGGAGGCCTCCGAAACCCAAGAGATGAAGAGGAAGGAGGAGGAAGAGGAGGCACAGCGGAAGAAGCAGGAGGAGCAGAAGAGGAAGAAGGCGGCGTCCGTTTCAGCCCCGGAGGAAGCGCCGCAGGGGAATGGTCTGCAGGCCAAGGACGGCGGTACTCTCCAGTGGTACCAGGAGCTACAGGACAACGCCGCGCACTGTGAGAGCTCCTTCCGGGACTTGAACGACCCCAAAGACCTGCGGACCAAGACGCTGAGGAGGGAGCTCCAGAAGGCGGCCGCCATCCCGGTCAGCCAGATCTCCTGCGTATCGGGCTCGACGCTCCGTAATATCTACAACAAGCTCGACGCGCTGCTGCGCGGAGCCACCCTGCCGTCGTCGGCCTCTGCCGGGACGTCCTTCTCCGCCTCCCACCACCCCGCGGGGCCGGACTACGTCGCCTACAAGCTGGCGGAGAAGTTCGTGAGACAGGGCGAGGAGGAGGTGGCGTCGCACCACGAGGCCGCCTTCCCCATCGCCGCGGTGGCCTCGGGGCTCTGGGAGGCGCACCCCAGAGTGGGCAAGCTCTTCCTTGCCCACCTGCACAGGAAGTGCCCTTACGCCGTGCCCCGCCATCCCCCTCCCCCCGCAGCGGCGGTGGGCGGGACCGCCTCGGCGGAGGAACGCCAGAGGCTGCTCGGCTACCGCGTGGACAGCGGCGGCGTGGAGGGCCAGGACGCCTTTCTGAAGAGGATGTCCGGGATGATGCGCCTGTACGCCGCCATCATGCAGCAGAGGTGGCTCCACGACGGCGGGGGGTCCGCGAGTGACACGCGTCCCCCCCACCCGCACGGCCTGAACCACGCGTGGCGCTGGCTGGCCCAGACGCTCAACGGCGAGCCGACGCCAGACGTCACGGCCACGCTGCTGCTGGACGTCCTGGAGGTGTGCGGCCACGCCCTGGAGAGGCAGTACCAGGGGCAGTTCTGGAAGATGCTCCGGCTCGTCATGGAGGAGTACCTGCCCAGGATCGAAGCCGCTGGTGCTGTCGCCACGGGCCACGCAGGCGCCGTGGTCCGGCTCAGGGAATTTCTGGAGACGTCGCTCAGGAGCAGACGCGTGCTTCTGCCCAAAGGCCAACTCAGCTCGGCTTTCTGGAAATCCTGATTGGTAATGTCACTGTTCCGACCTGCTGTTATAGAGGGTATGCGCGTGACATCATCGTACCTGGAAGGTATGCGGGAACGCCCACTGAGTGGCAAAAAACTACTTTCTGGCCTTGCCAGCCCATTCATCCAAACGGAAAAGTCCCGTCTGATTGCATTAACCCATTCAGGCCTGACGTCGAAATAAAAAAAACGTTCTGCTCTGAAAGAATATATATTCAAAGATTTGTGCCGCATTTTTACGATTTTCCAAAAATAGCAGACCTACAAGTTCATAGCGCGCCACTCGGTGGCGCGCTATGAGCTTGTAGATCTGCTTTTTTTCAATAGCTAAAGTATAACATAATGCTTAGTTAAAACACCAAAAGGGGTTCCCGCCCAAAATGGGTTAAAAGCTATAATATGACACAGATGCGTCCTCAGGTCTAAATGGGTTAAACAACGTTAAACTCACCAACATTACAGCTGTACGAAAAGCTTGAATTATCCTCTTTCTATCTGCAAAGTTTTTTTTCATAAAAATTCCACCATAGAAACGTTATGAGTAGGGCCGGGACTTTAACGCGTTAATTGAGATTAATTAACTACAGAAAAATTAACGCGTTAAAAAAATTAACGCATTTTAATCGCACTATTTTTTTCACCGCGGAACGTTGTCACTGGACAGTTTTCAGATGGACCGGCGCACCACCGAGTGAAGTGTCCATTGTTACAGGGAGTGGAAACCACCCCCCTTTAGAATGGTATGCCCCAGCAGCATTGGGGGAACAATAACACCACCAGACAGTTCACCAGACCGGGGGAAGCCACTGAGATCACTTTGCTTGTCCCCTTGGATTGGAAATAGGATTTAAAAGGCTATCCGATGATAGCGTGGATTACAGCACAGTTGTGTGCAATTATTCAATAAAGAATTCACATATCACCAAAGACCGCACCTCGTCAAGCCTCCAGTATCGGCTCGATGCGAAACATGTTGCACCGAGCCTAGCCTGGAAGCTAACGTCAACAACAGTAGCTCTGGTCCTTAGCGTAGTTAGGACTCAGGAGGAGTTCTATGGTACTTAATTTGATCCTTTCCCCTCACACCCACGGAAGTGCAGGCTGTGCAGCCCCTCGTTTTTAGCACAAAAAAATATGTGAAAGCCTACTTTCCTCCTTCTAACACTATGGATCAGAGCTAACGTTATTCCAACTACCAGTAGCAATTCAAGGACCCGACCAGATGACATGGTTTCTAACTAAACGGTTATGGCCAAATAAAATGTAAAATCTGTTAATGGCTGTTACTGTATGTCCACGGAAGAAACACAGAGGTGCTTTGTTATGGTCATGTCACATATTTGCTGCACCAAGCCCCCCCCAACCCTGTGGAATGCATTCCTTAAACTCTCAGAGACATGCCCCCACCATCCAAACCTTCAATATTGCTTTCCCCAGCTATTTCATCTATTTAATTCCTTAGTGTTTTTCCTCTAATAAAGTTGTTTTTGATTTATCATGTCCCCCTTGTCAAGCATTTTTGGGTACTCAGAAAAGCTTTATATTAAATTATTAAATTTGAGATATTATTATAATTTATTACCCCTATTATTACTACAAAAACAATGTTTTATTGCTTAAACTTATGTATTCACTATTCATTGATTCACTAGTATACCAAAATCCATTTGAAAAAATAGCTTTCTCACTGTTCTCGGGTCAAATAATGATATGCGATTAAAATGCGATTAATCGAGATTAATTAACTACAAAGCCTCTGATTAATTAGATTAAAAATTTTAATCGAGTCCCAGCTCTAGTTATGAGTCAAGAAATGTCCTGCATTTGATTATTTTTCTAAGTGTCAGAGTTTGGAAGTGCTTGTTTTCAATAACACAACATTTTGCTGCCTCCTGCATTATGTGACATTTTGAAACAGGACGGTTGAGTGATTTCCAACGAGCGCTTCCAAACTCCAACACTCCATGCTGCTCAATGTTTTGCCACTCAGTCTAGATGAGGGGGGCGTGTCCTGATGGGAAAATCATGCCTGTGCATACCATATATATATATATATAAACTCTAGATAGCTCACCCGTGCTGTTGGCCAATGGAGAGTGACGTCGTTACGTGGCGGCCATCTTACCTCGGGACACATAACATTGTGTCTATGGGGCATGTACTCTTAAATGACCATAACTTGCTCAATTGTCAACCGATTTTCAAACGGTTTGGTTTGTTATAAACGTCAGAGACGTCCGCATACTTATATGCTTTTATACGACGTTCATATAAAAACATTATATTAAGCAGATAAGTGTCCTGAATCATAGTCACGTTGACAACGTTTGTAATAAACCAACCCGTTTGTAAATCCGTCAAGATTTGAGCGAGTTATGACTGTTTCTGTTTGAGCTGCCATTGAACATACTGTACTGTAGCCCCGAAGTAAGATGGCTGCCGGGTGAACGACGTCAGAAACTCCGCCTTGAGCCATCTAGTGTTTATATATATCTATGGTGCATACTCTCTATTCCAACCGATTACTAACCAGTGTTTCCCCTAGCCAGTAGCTGATAGTGTGGGGGGAGCTTTCACCCATGCACGATCGTGCAGCGTGCCTGCATGTGCCGGACCCGTGCACACGCGTGCAGTCTTTTTTTTGGCCTTTTATTCCGGGCCTATTTGCGACTGCCTTCTTAAAATCATACTGTGGTGGCTGGTGATGATTGTGTGGTTGCCCGCCACACAATAATGCATAAAGGGGAAACAAATTGAGCTGTATTTGGGTAAAGTGATGATAATGTAAGCACACATTGAGCTGTATTTGGGTAAAGTGATGATAATGTAAGAACACATTGAGCTGTATTTGGGTAAAGTGATGATAATGTAAGAACACATTGAGCTGTATTTGGGTAAAGTGATGATAATGTAAGGACACATTGAGCTGTATTTGGGTAAAGTGATGGTAATGTAAGGACACATTGAGCTGTATTTGGGTAAAGTGATGGTAATGTAAGCACACATTGAGCTGTATTTGGGTAAAGTGATGATAATGTAAGGACACATTGAGCTGTATTTGGGTAAAGTGATGATAATGTAAGAACACATTGAGCTGTATTTGGGTAAAGTGATGATAATGTAAGCACACATTGAGCTGTATTTGGGTAAAGTGATGATAATGTAAGGACACATTGAGCTGTATTTGGGTAAAGTGATGATAATGTAAGAACACATTGAGCTGTATTTGGGTAAAGTGATGATAATGTAAGGACACATTGAGCTGTATTTGGGTAAAGTGATGATAATGTAAGGACACATTGAGCTGTATTTGGGTAAAGTGATGATAATATAAGAACACATTGAGCTGTTTTTGGGTAAAGTGATGATAATGTAAGGACACATTGAGCTGTATTTGGGTAAAGTGATGATAATGTAAGAACACATTGAGCTGTATTTGGGTAAAGTGATGATAATGTAAGCACACATTGAAGCTGTATTTGGGTAAAGTGATGATAATGTAAGGACACATTGAGCTGTATTTGGGTAAAGTGATGATAATGTAAGCACACATTGAGCTGTATTTGGGTAAAGTGATGATAATATAAGAACACATTGAGCTGTATTTGGGTAAAGTGATGATAATATAAGAACACATTGAGCTGTATTTGGGTAAAGTGATGGTAATGTAAGGACACATTGAGCTGTATTTGGGTAAAGTGATGATAATGTAAGCACACATTGAGCTGTATTTGGGTAAAGTGATGATAATGTAAGAACACATTGAGCTGTATTTGGGTAAAGTGATGATAATGTAAGGACACATTGAGCTGTATTTGGGTAAAGTGATGATAATGTAAGGACACATTGAGCTGTATTTGGGTAAAGTGATGATAATGTAAGGACACATTGAGCTGTATTTGGGTAAAGTGATGATAATGTAAGGACACATTGAGCTGTATTTGGGTAAAGTGATGATAATGTAAGGACACATTGAGCTGTATTTGGGTAAAGTGATGATAATGTAAGGACACATTGAGCTGTATTTGGGTAAAGTGATGATAATGTAAGGACACATTGAGCTGTATTTGGGTAAAGTGATGATAATGTAAGGACACATTGAGCTGTATTTGGGTAAAGTGATGATAATGTAAGGACACATTGAGCTGTATTTGGGTAAAGTGATGATAATGTAAGCACACATTGAAGCTGTATTTGGGTAAAGTGATGATAATATAAGAACACATTGAGCTGTATTTGTGTAAAGTGATGATAATGTAAGGACACATTGAGCTGTATTTGGGTAAAGTGATGATAATGTAAGCACACATTGAGCTGCATTTGGGTAAAGTGATGATAATGTAAGCACACATTGAGCTGTATTTGGGTAAAGTGATGATAATGTAAGGACACATTGAGCTGTATTTGGGTAAAGTGATGATAATGTAAGGACACATTGAGCTGTATTTGGGTAAAGTGATGATAATGTAAGAACACATTGAGCTGTATTTGGGTAAAGTGATGATAATGTAAGGACACATTGAGCTGTATTTGGGTAAAGTGATGATAATATAAGAACACATTGAGCTGTATTTGGGTAAAGTGGTGATAATGTAAGGACACATTGAGCTGTATTTGGGTAAAGTGATGATAATGTAAGGACACATTGAGCTGTATTTGGGTAAAGTGATGATAATGTAAGGACACATTGAGCTGTATTTGGGTAAAGTGATGATAATGTAAGGACACATTGAGCTGTATTTGGGTAAAGTGATGATAATGTAAGGACACATTGAGCTGTATTTGGGTAAAGTGATGATAATGTAAGGACACATTGAGCTGTATTTGGGTAAAGTGATGATAATGTAAGGACACATTGAGCTGTATTTGGGTAAAGTGATGATAATATAAGAACACATTGAGCTGTATTTGGGTAAAGTGATGATAATGTAAGGACACATTGAGCTGTATTTGGGTAAAGTGATGATAATGTAAGGACACATTGAGCTGTATTTGGGTAAAGTGATGATAATGTAAGGACACATTGAGCTGTATTTGGGTAAAGTGATGATAATGTAAGGACACATTGAGCTGTATTTGGGTAAAGTGACGATAATGTAAGGACACATTGAGCTGTATTTGGGTAAAGTGATGATAATGTAAGGACACATTGAGCTGTATTTGGGTAAAGTGATGATAATATAAGAACACATTGAGCTGTATTTGGGTAAAGTGATGATAATGTAAGGACACATTGAGCTGTATTTGGGTAAAGTGATGATAATATAAGAACACATTGAGCTGTATTTGGGTAAAGTGATGATAATATAAGAACACATTGAGCTGTATTTGGGTAAAGTGATGATAATGTAAGGACACATTGAGCTGTATTTGGGTAAAGTGATGATAATGTAAGCACACATTGAGCTGTATTTGGGTAAAGTGATGATAATGTAAGGACACATTGAGCTGTATTTGGGTAAAGTGATGATAATGTAAGCACACATTGAAGCTGTATTTGGGTAAAGTGATGATAATATAAGAACACATTGAGCTGTATTTGGGTAAAGTGATGATAATATAAGAACACATTGAGCTGTATTTGGGTAAAGTGGTGATAATGTAAGGACACATTGAGCTGTATTTGGGTAAAGTGATGATAATGTAAGGACACATTGAGCTGTATTTGGGTAAAGTGATGATAATATAAGAACACATTGAGCTGTATTTGGGTAAAGTGATGATAATGTAAGAACACATTGAGCTGACACTACATACCAGATGCAAATACTGTACTTTTTACTCCAGTGCAATTATTTGAAAACCTTGGTTACTAGTTACTAGTAGATTTTGATTATTAACGCGACATACATTGACCACTTCAGCCCTATATACATTTTGACCATTTGAAAATAGCCAATCTACTTGTAAATCTGCTATTTTCACAATATTGTCTAGACATTTTACCCATTTGAAAACTTGTGAAATGGGACGTGTGTGTGTGTGTGTGTGTGTGTGTGTGTGTGTGTGTGTGTGTGTGTGTGTGTGTGTGTGTGTGTGTGTGTGTGTGTGTGTGTGTGTGTGTGTGTGTGTGTGTGTGTGTGTGTGTGTGTGTGTGTGTGTGTCCGTCCTTAGTACAATTGTTCACAAACTTTTTAGGTCGATATTTTGTGTTTTATTCACAATATTTCACAATATTGTTTAGACATTTTACACATTTGAAAACTTGTGAAATGGGACATTTTGCATAGTGTGTGTGTGTGTGTGTGTGTGTGTGCGTGCATTTGATTGACTGCGCATGGGATGTGATGTACGGTGATGTACATCAGTGATTTTTTGATACTTGTACTTGTAACAGGGTATTTCTGCATTGCAGTATTGATACTTTTAACTTTAAAAACATTAAACATGCGAGTACGTTTTCCACCCCTGTCCATAAGTGTCCATCTGTGCTCTCTTCATCAGATAACAAAGGGGAGCTGCCCAGAGGCTGGGACTGGGTCGACGTTGTCAAGGTATACCGTCTTCTGCATTTACCTTCTCCACCCATCTTTGATAGATAACTTAACATTATTAACCCATTGAGACCTGGGACGCATCCATCGTCACGTTAGCGTTTAACACTTTGATTGCTGGAAGATCTCAACAGGCCTATTTGGATGTTGCTGCCGTTTAACATTGCACAAAGGCCTTGTTCGGGGGCCCACAGTAAAATGTTTTCTTATAGCGAGAATCACACGCCTACATCAAAAGAAAGCTGAACTTGTCCACTTCAATTAAAAAAATACGTTTTGATTTTACCATGTTCCATTCTGGAGATATTGACCTTTTTGCAACACCTGCATTTGCCTGGAAGTGGTTATCTTGAACAGCGAGCAGAGTTATGGATGGTTTAAAGTCAGAGACATTGACAGGCAGATATAAAATTGAACCCAATAAATATCCTATACATCCTATACACCGAATGAAAGCCCTGAATGTGTACTTTTACGAGGAAAACAGTAAACATTGATCCCATCTACAGTTAGACAGTAATTGGTTATTGAATGCAGCTTGTGCCCACCAGATAACTTCAGAGAAGACATGGACGTGAACTCCTCAATATTCACAAAATAAGGCCTATAGCGACATATAAATACTATATACCGTATGAAACAGAAGACTCTCTGCTTTCATAAGGAAAAAAATTGTACTGTAATAATAAAAAAATCACACCCCTGTGAAGTGAGCAGTGCAACTCTACTTCTCTACTTATTCACTACAGCTCGCTATATACGGACTGAGGCAGAAAGTCATGTAAACCTTTTATTTACAGTTTGGTCTGTAAACTTCTACTGTAATAATAAAAATCACACCCCTGTGAAGTGAGCGTTGCAACTGTTCTGTACTTATTCACTACAGCTCGCTATATACGGACTGAGACAGAAAGTCATGTAAACCTTTTATTTACAGTTTGGTCTGTAAACTTCTACTGTAATAATAAAAATCACACCCCTGTGAAGTGAGCGGTGCAACTGTTCTTTATAGTTGCGCGGTGCAACTGTAGAGAACAGTTGCACCGCTCACTTCACAGGGGTGTGATTTTTATTATTACAGTAGAAGTTTACAGACCAAACTGTAAATAAAAGGTTTACATGACTTTCTGTCTCAGTCCGTATATAGCGAGCTGTAGTGAATAAGTACAGAACAGTTGCAACGCTCACTTCACAGGGGTGTGATTTTTATTATTACAGTAGAAGTTTACAGACCAAACTGTAAATAAAAGGTTTACATGACTTTCTGCCTCAGTCCGTATATAGCGAGCTGTAGTGAATAAGTAGAGAAGTAGAGTTGCACTGCTCACTTCACAGGGGTGTGATTTTTTTATTATTACAGTACAATTTTTTTTCCTTATGAAAGCAGAGAGTCTTCTGTTTCATACGGTATATAGTATTTATATGTCGCTATAGGCCTTATTTTGTGAATATTGAGTTCGGGTCCATGTCTTCTCTGCAGTTATATCTGGTGGGCGCAATGTGCATCCACCCAGTATCCAATTTATGACAAACTGTACATGGGATCAATGTTTACTCTTTTCCTCGTAAAAGTACACATTCAGGGCTTTCATTCGATGTATAGGATGTATAGCATATTTATTGTGTTTATTGTTATATCTGCCTGTCAATGTCTGACTATAAACCTTCATAACTATGCTTTCTTTTTGATGATGATTGCCGCCTCGCCTAATCTATCTCACTGCTTTCATTGTTTTGATCGCAGTAACATTGGGGGGGGGTCATGGGCACATTGGGCAGCAAAAGTCTTGATCCGTACGGCTATAAAAAGTCCCATTCCACCGTTCGGTTCAGAACTATAGTATAACGGTGAGACGCGTTGTCATCAGCTGATTTTGTTTTTCAAGCTAGTGTAGGGGAACATGCCTGGGCATGCTAGCCTGGCACGGCCAGACTCATAGCGAGGGTTCACTGATGTTTCCTCCGGGGAAGAATCTTCAGTGAATCCCCGCTATGCCCATAGCCTGGCCAAGCCAGGCTATGGGCATGCAGCTTGGGGGCGATGGAGGGGGGAAAAAGCGTCACCCGGCTGTGATGTCGACGAGAAGGAAAAAATGACTTCCACAGATGACAACACCACGGTTTAGGTCGCGGAAAAGTTCGTTATACATTACACCCGGGTCGATTACGTCCCCGACGCGTTCATTGCGGTCTTATCACTACAATTATAATGAATAAAAAAGCGTTACAATCACACGTCTGAGCGATCTCCGATTATGACGGCTCTGCATGGCGATACGTGATCCACCAACGGTAGACTGTCTGTTGTCATGGCGGCCCCTCTCGATACTGTGGTTCGTTTGTTAGTTCGTAGTATTGTAGGCTCGGGGATCGTTTGGTCGCTACAGTATGAAGAAGTAAACATGCATCTGTCCATGTGTGTTGCCGATCTGGTGCAGAATCTGCAGATCATGTGTTAGGCAGCGTAACAGCGTTCCGTATGTTTTTTTCCGAGACATGAGCCCCCGTCTCGCAAGGCTCTCCTCCTGCAGGAGAAACAGGAGGGGAGGGGGGAATCGAGTATAAAAGCCAATAGGTGGAGGAAAGCCTGGTGAGGCGAGGTTAGGTGAAATATGATTCTTTTCACACACGGGCTACATCGGCATGGGCGCAGCCATTCTACACTGGTTTATACACGTAAAGCGGTCCGCCCTCCTGTTTTCAGGAGGGGAGGGGTTTTTTTTTTTTTGGTTTTTTTTTCTGATCACGTGAGCGGGACTAAGCAGCAATGATAGGGCGATGGTTCTTCATTGTCCGGGTGGGTAAAAAGATGAATGAAAGTATGCTATAAAAAAGTGATTGAAACGTATTGATACGTGATCCGCACCCGACGTTTGATTAATTGATAACGTATTGATACGCGATCCGCGTTGGGAGTGTTAACCACATTAACCATTAACCCATTTTGGGCGGGAACCCCTTTTGGTGTTTTAAACATTATGTTATAATTTAGCTATTGAAAAATAGCAGATCTACAAGCTCATAGCGCGCCACCGAGTGGCGCGCTACGAGCTTGTAGGTCTGCTATTTTTGAAAAATCGTTAAAATGTGCCTCAAATCTTTCCGAAAATTGTCATGATTTAGAAACCTTTTTTTTTTTAAATTTCGACGTCAGGCCTGAATGGGTTAAGGCAGTCTTCTAAAACATGAAATTAAAAGTGCATTGAATGTTGCTGATTAACTCTCTCTCTCTCTCTCTCTCTCTCTCTCTCTCTCTCTCTCTCTCTCTCTCGCTCATGCTCTCTCGCTCCTCAACGATTCATGACGGTCCAGCATGTAAGTACCATCAACTTGATTTTGAAAACACACTGGCAGCCCCGGGGTTGTGGGTTGGGACATTTTTTATATAGTTCATTTTTATTGGCCTAAATGATTGTCCCTACTGTATACCATAGAGTATATAAAAGGATAGAGACTGAACTGGCGCGAAGCTCCGCCCCCTCCGCTATTCATGTCAGTGGAAGTTGCTCAGTGGCGTTTTGAAGCACCCGGAAGACTGCCGGAAGTCCCTCCTCCGGACCTCAACTTTGAGGTCCGGGGTGACGTAGGGCAACCGAGCGCTCAATGTTAAAGCCCAGCTGCACGGGGTTTCCCGGTCATGAATCCACGGGTCCGCCTGTAGTCCCTCCTCCTACCACTAGGACCCAGACCTTCAACGTTGAATAGCCTCACTGGCCCCTTGCTGTATACACACATTTCTGAATCCATTCCAAGCATTAGCTTTGCACAAAAAAAAACACTCCTTGGGCTAAAAAAAAACGGCCATTGCAATCATCACAAATGTGATGAGGTCAGCACATTTTGGGGAATTTGGGCAAGTGGCTATGGCCATTTTTAGCCCAAGGAGTGTTTTTTGTGCAAAACGTATGCTTGAAATGGATTCAGAATCATGAAAACCCCCTAGTTTGACATGTCGCATGCTACATGAAGCATAATGAAAATTTGAAAATCTTGCCATATATAGGATGTTAATGGTATGTATGGTCACATATGAACCGCTATTAAAATAATTGCTCAATGCCGACAGCCGGTCAGATTCATGAATGTATGTATATAGACTATATTTTAGGCCAATAAAAAATACTATATACCAAATTTCCCACTTTAACCCATTTTGGGCGGGAACCCCTTTTGGTGTTTTAACTAAGCATTATGTTATACTTTAGCTATTGAAAAATAGCAGATCTACAATCTCATAGCGCGCCACCGAGTGGCGCGCTACGAGCTTGTAGGTCTGCTATTTTTGAAAAATCGTAAAAAAATGCGGCACAAATCTTTGAATATATATTCTTTCAGAGCGAACGTTTTTTCAGGCCTAAATGGGTTTTACACAAAAGAAGCCTGTCGGTTGCCTGACTGGTGGTGGTGGTTGAGACTATATCTTCCAGTAGTGAACACAAAAGTACGAAAAGAAAAAAAAAGAAAGAACAGACTCTTTAAAAGAAATGATATCACCTAGATAGAGCCTGTCACCCTGCAGTAATAATAATTAATTATCATAATTAGGGATGTCTCGATCACGTTTTTTTTTCTTCTTTTTATTTGCTCCCGATCCGATTCCGATCATTTGAGTATCTGCCGATCCCCCATCCGATATTTATATTTTTATAGAACACGTTTATGCCATAATCCAAAATATCCAGTCTGGTATCATGATATGGTGGTTATAACATTCATACTAGGGATGTCCCGATTATGTGTTTTTTTTTGCTCCCGATTCGATTCAGATCATTTGAAAATGACGCGATCGGCCCCCGATTTCTGATCGCGTGATCGGATCGGGTCGACCTTAATCGTAATCCTCATTTAGGTCACTACGATACAAGAACGTGGACGCTTGTACGTGTCACTGCCTGGTTTTAACTCTCTCCTCTCTCCTCTGCTGTTTCAGCTGAGCAAAACGGGAGGAAAAGATGACGGTTAAGAAGAAGATGTGCGGAGGAGCAGTTTCCCCCCCTCCCATGACAGACAGACCCCCCCCCCTTCACTGACCACGCCACTCAGACGCTCTGAGAGCGCTCTCCGGGTTAAATCGAAATTGGGGTCCCGTACATTTAAAGAAAATCCTATCAAACGGGGTGGTATAAAATGCATATCTTTGAAAAAATAGGTTGAGAATTGCTGATGTATATCAAATCTCACCTCACTTTACAAAAAAAAAAAAAAAAACACTTCAACCCCAGAATCCGTATCAAAGCTTGGTCGATCTGCTATTTTCAGCTATTTTCACAATAACGGAAAGCAGGAGAGACTAGTATTGAGCCTTGAGAGACTTCCGGTTATTCCATACTTAAAAGATGGCCACCTCCACGGCTCATTGTGATGAACACACGCACACAGGCACACACACACGCACACAGGCACACAAGACACACACACACAGACATACACGCACACAGGCACACAAGACACACACGCACACAGGCACACAGACACACACGCACACAGGCACACAGACATACACGCACACAGGCACACAGACATACACGCACACAGGCACACAGACATACAAGCACACAGACACACAAGACATACACGCACACAGGCACACAGACATACACGCACACACTAGGGCATTCACTTCTAGTAATTTTTACCAGTTACGGCCGGGCTCCACCGGGCGCGTCAGCGTCGCGTCTCCGTCACCGTCAGGGAATGTTCCCTTTTTAATCAATGAAGGGTGGCTACACAGCCCGCGTTGACGGAGACGCGACGCGTGCATTAAAATTGAACCGGTGCGTTTTTTGACGCGACGCGACGGAGACGCAACGCGTCCGGTGGAGCCCTGGCGTTAGACTAGTTGCCTAGTTTACTAGTCGACTAGTTGTTTAACCACCTATTATGTTTTTCTTTTTTTTAAATATTTGTACATTTAAAAACTGTGTACATTGGTGACTATAACTATAATCTACCTGATCTTGAGGCCTACAAAATCGGGGAAAAAAAAAACTAGTAAACTAGTCGACTAGTTGCTTAATGCGCTAGCTGCACACACGGTTCTACAAAGTTCAACAACAGTCCTTTCTCTCTCTTCTGGACCCGTGGGTGCCGTTTGTTTTGATTGACGACATTGCTTGTGGCCGCCGCCAGACAGACAATTTACAGTAGACACAATGAATTAAAAATAAATGACCTATACTGTATGTATGTGGACACAATGTTTTTATTTTTATTTCATTTCTGCCTTTGACCTGTGAATCTGCCATGCTTCGCTTAAGCGGATCTCCTGCCTCTCCACCCACTTCAACTTGTCCTAACACTACATTTTAACCCATTTTGGTGTTAGCATTATGTTATGCTTTAGCTATTGAAAAATAGCAGATCTACAAGCTCATAGCGCGCCACCGAGTGGCACGCTACGAGCTTGTAGGTCTGCTATTTTTTGAAAAATCGAAGAACGACTGACATAGAAACATAGCTTTTTCAGAAAACTGTCAGGATGTAGAAGACATTTTTAGAATCTGATCTCAGGTCAAAATGGGTTAATAGCAGGCGAACGGCGGCGACTCTGCCCGATTAAAAACCTCCAAGTGGGCGTTCCTGCTGTCATTACCGTACGTAATGTCAACGTATCACCGCTCCACGTGGAGGGTAAGCGAAGCAGCACAGGAATTTGATTGGCTGTCGCCGGATGATGTCGTCCCAAACTCCCAAAGATGAACTATTTTCATGTTTTTGGGGCGACGTTCCTCCGCCCCCCTTTTCGACTATCGCCTCTTTGCCTGCTATCGCCAGTAGTTGCCGGTCCCATCTTAGAGTATATATGAATAGAGACGGCACCCGAGTTCTCCTCCCATCAACTTGCATTAAGTTGCTCAAAAGCGCATGAGGCGATTTCACTGTGCATTCTGGGATGGATTGGGCCCAAACACATGAACGCGCTGCCGCTGACTATTTGCAGGCATTCAGCGTTCACGTGTCATCGTGAACGTGCACAATGATAGTCAACGGACCAGCGCGTTCATGTGTTTGGGCCCACGCTGCAATACCAAATTCGGCCACTATGTCCATTGATCATTTCTGTGGTTTATTTGGATTCCACGCAACAGTTTGTTTTTGAAAATTGGGGGAATGCACATGGTTTCTGTTACACTGACCTGGAGCTTAAATCTTTGATAGATAACTTTATAACATTATTAAGGCCTCTAAAATAGTGGTTTTCAAACCTTTTCACATCAAGGTCCACTATTTATTCAGCATTTGAGCCACGAACCTCCGTTTGATGAGATTTAGTCTTGCAGATGCAAAACTAAAGATTTTGTCCACAATTCCATGCTGTATTTATGTTGGTACCATTAGGAGAGATAACTGGTCGAAATAACAATTCTAAGGGTCCATTTGGTTTCATTTTACACTCGAGAGTTAAAGATCTACCAAGGGTCCATTTGGTTACCAACTCCATCATTTAGCTGGGGACCACCTGGAACCCCCCTCAAGATCCACTGGTGGTCCTCGGAACTTTTTCATATTGAGGTCCACTATCTATTCGGCATTTGAGCCACAAACCACCGTTTGGTGACATTTAGCCTCTTTGACCCAAGACAGTAGACTAAAGAATATTTAGTTGTCGTTGGATTGGGGGAGGGGCGGGGTCCGCAGCCAAATAAATATAATTTGGGGGGTCCTTGGCAGTTGGCACGCAATGTTTTAGAGGTACTGATTTTGGAAGGCCTTTGTTGAATCGGGTTAAAGGACCACTTCACCACTTTTCAACTTCTCTTCCTATAATTGGTCCTAACTAATTGTTCATGATAAAACACCACAATTTTTTCCTACTCAGTCTGTGTCTCATAGGAAGGCTGTGGGCAGTTCAGAAACCCGTCCACCAGTGACATCATCGATGGTGAATCCAAGCTAATAGAAACGGCAGGCTTTCTTTTCCTGAAAGTTTGCAATGCAAAAGTTGAAGCCATCGTTCTCACGATAATAAAAATCTAAATATATTTTAAAACAAATAAAAAAATTAAAAAAATCTGCCTAATGATGATGTCACTGGTGGACGGGTGTCCGAACTGCCCAAAGCCCTCCTATGAGACACAGACTGAGTAGGAAAAAATGGTGGTGCTTTATCATGAACATTAGTGAGGACCAATTATATGAAGAGATGTTGAAAAGTGGTGAAGTGGTCCTTTAAGACAGAATTCCTGCTTGGCAAAGGACATCACTCACGCAGTACTGCTAGTCAACCACTAGGGGTCCTACCAGACTACTAGACAATGTAAACGTCTCAGTGATGGAGTAAAGACCAGACCACCTCTAATAATTGACTATTGATAGATTGACTGCCTTCGTATTTTTGAAAATTGATTATTCTACTTATTGATTTTTTTTTTTTTTAATTATTTGATAGCTTTATTTACAGTAACGTTCACTGCCATTGTAATGGGGGCACGACGGGTGGCTGGATGCCAAGCTTCACGTAAAGCAAATGTACTGTAGGCTATATATGGTAACACACTATATATATATATATATATATATGCTACTGTATGTGACTTTGTCTGCTTACTATCAGACTAATCATAATTCCTATAAGAAGTGTGATCATGTATCAAATGGTTGTATTCTGACGTATACAAGACATCAACATAATATCTGGCTTTTGACCTTTTTTCTTAAGAAAACAAATGTGTTCCTCCCTGTGAGCTGAAAAACGGAGCTGAGTTTTTATATCAACTATAAATTAATTTAAAAAAAAAAACGTTCATTTCATTGTATCCTATCTGTTCATATTTATTGCCAAACATGTCTAAAGCACACAAAAGTGGTGTCTATTTTTTGGAATATCTGGGGGGAAAATGAAATAAATTGTGTCCTAATCTTCATAGTTTTATCACACGTTTGACCTGTGTGTTACTGTGTTACACCAACATTAGTGACATGGCATAGCAGCTGGTGGACGTGGTTTTCTGGTTCCACTGCAAAATCGGCCATTCATTTCCCCCCATAGATATTAACAAAACGAGGCTATACCAATTTTAAGCCTAGAATCAAGCTATCTAGGATACTGGTGAATCATACCCATAAAACCTTTGATTCTGTGAAAAAATAAACATATAAACAGCTAAACAACTTGTAGGCCTAGTATAATATAATTAAACATTCAATTTTTTTTTTTTCACAGAATCAAAGGTTGTAGGCCCATCATGAATCACCAGGATCCTGGATGGCTTGATTGTAGGCTTAAAATAATTGATATTGATATAATATTTTTGTAAACGCCCACTATATGTTCGGGTCACACTGACACACTCATCATGTGTTACAAGTTTACAAAATTCAAAATGTCACTGTTGTTGGCATGTAGATTTGGTTTGAGAATTAATTTGAATTAGGTCTGATCTGATGCCATTATGCAAGTTAGATTAGCCTTCGTGGTGATAAGAACATTATTCTAATGATTGTGTAGCTCAGATACTGCATGCATTTCAGCTTTAAGTGCCTCGATCGTGGGGTTTCCTCTATTTTTCATGAGTCTCAGAACAGAATACCTGTGTGTGCGTGCGCGCGTGTGTGGGTGGGTGCGTGCGTGTGCGTGTCATGAGTCACAGAATAAGATAGGTCACGTGTGTGTCATGATCGAGTCACAGAATATATAGGTCACCTGTGTGTGTGTGTGTCTGTCATGAGTCTCATATACCGGTAGCCGGTAGGTCGTGTGTGTGTGTGTGTGTGTGTGTGTGTGTGTGTGTGTGTGTGTGTGCGTGTGTGTGCGTGCGCGCGCGTGCGTGCGTGCGCGCGCGTGCGTCATTAGTCACACACAGAATACGATCGAATTCCTGTGTGTGCGCGTGCGTGTGTGTGCGTGCGTGCGTGCGTGTGTGTGTGTGTGTGTGTGTGTGTGTGTCAGTCAGTTGCAGTCAGCGCTGCAGCGATGTGGACCTACTATAGAGGTGCAGGAACTGTTCCCATTCCCAAGAGGAGAAACAAGGTAAGAGAAGTATATACATGTTTGTGGTAATTTGGTATTTATGGTAATTGGTTTAAACAAAACGTTTTTGGTAAAAAAGTGTGTTCAGTACAGATAGTAACAGAACTACAGGGGTCTCTCTAGCTCAGAATATAAATGTTCAGGTGAGTTGCTCATTTCAGCTAATCGAGGAGAAAATCAACATTTGTTTTTATAGCCTACTTTGGCTTCTTGGATAAACAAAATAAAGTAGGCCTATCTCCTTTTGCATGCTAAATGGACACAGGATTTTACACAGTAGAAGATATAATAATAGGCCTACGACTTTATTTGTATAGCACCTTTCATGACATGAAATTCAGCTCAAAGTGCTTTTCCAGAGCAATAAAGAAACAAAAAAAGCAAATTAAAATAATAGCAGTGAATAAGACAATACAGTGCATGGGGACATGGATAACAAGGATTTTAAAAGCAGGAGTGTATAGGTCTTGACGAAGGTATAGTGGGAGTTTGTTCCGGCCGTCTGCTTGTAAGGGTTCCAGATAAATCATATCAAATGGGGGTCCTTGGCCTAATGCATCTCAAACTGGGTGTCCTTGCAAGTTGGGAATTTCTGGTTTAAAGCCTGTGTTATTAATAAAACATGTTTGTAATTTTTTATAAGTGCCTAAATAATAATAAATTACAGTAATATATTATATTACTATGATAGTTTTTTTTTATTTTTATATAATAGCCTAATCATTAGTGACATGTTGCAGGTTGACAGAGAGGCGGTGATATTCCCTGCCATCGCCGACAGTCCAACATCTGTGCATCAGGTAATCTGGTTTAGATATAAAACAGTAGCCTATCAAGTAATGTCATTTAGATATTAGAAACATCTGTGTAGTAATGCCAAGCAAGAGTGTAGAAGTATAGGTCTTGCTTTAAAAGTGTCACAGAGGCTGCCTGTCGAAGGTACAGTGGGAGTTTGTTCCCCGCCGTCGGTCCGGAGAAGCAGAAAGCTGCTTCACCGTGTTTTTTGGTTGCCATTTTTTTAGGCGGGCCAGCAGTGGAAGACCTGAGGAGTCGGTTTGGGACATATTTAGGCAGGCAGTCATGTAGGTAGGAAGGTGCAAATTGTTACACAGTATCTCTACAGTCATGTGTTCAAGACGGATCTGTCCAATATTTCATATTCCATCATAATTGGCTTTCAAAGTTTGCAGGATTGGCCCGTGTTGAACAAAAAGCCTCAAATCATGAACGCAGCGTGCAATTTACGTGAAATCTTTCACAGACTTTCCTACTAGGCTGAGGAATATATCCCACCCTTTTCACATTGGCCTGTTATAGCGCCACCAACAGGTGGATTTTTGCAAAACACATTTTTGGAACAAAAAGCCTCAAATCATCCAATTGCCATCCAAGGCGTAAGAAGAAAGGGCACACTTTTCACATTGACCTATTATAGCGCCACCAGGAGGCCACAACCTGACCTGGCCTGGTGGAGACCTGTGCCCCGAGGGGCACTTTATCTAGTTTATTTGTCATTATACGAAGCCTAAAAGGCAAACCGAAATATAAATTCACTCCAATGTTCAATGCAGAATAATAATAATATAGCTGCAAGCATCGATAAGACGGGACCAAGCAATAAGCCCTTTTAGGCTGCTCAACAGTTACTTACTTACTTACTTATCCCCATTACGCCGGCTGGCGCATAGGGCAGCAACAAAGTTCCTCCACTTGCATCTGTCTTTGGCCATCTTCTCTATGGTCCCCCAGCTCTGATGTTGTTGCTGGAGCTCCTTCTCGACCGTCCTACGCCATGTCGTTTTGGGCCTGCCTTTCTTTCTCTTTCCCTCTGGGGTCCAGTGTAGTGCGACTCTTGGTATAGCATTGATGTCCATTCTGAGCACATGTCCAATCCAGGTCCACCTGCGTTTATTGACTATACTGTGCATGTTGTCTTGTTGGGTGATGTTGAGGAGGTTTATGTTTGAGATGGTCTTGGGCCAGAATATGTGTAGGATCTTTCGCAGGCATGATGTGTGGAAAGTGGATAGTTTATGGATGTCGTTTTCTGTTGTTTTCCAGCATTCTGCACCGTACAGTAGTGTTGAGAGTACACAGCTTTGGTAAATCCGGAGTTTTGTTTTTGTGCTATATTGTTTTGATTTCCAGATTTGCTTAAGTCTTATGAAGGTTGTGTATGCTTTGTTGATCCGGTTTTGAATGTCCTTACTAGCTCCCCCATCATGGTGAATGATGCTTCCAAGGTATGTGAAGTGATTTGTATTCTCCAAAACCTGCTCCTCTATTGTTATATGTGTTGGTGTACTGGTGTTGATGGGCATGATTTTGGTTTTATTGTTGTTAACGATCAGTCCGACTTGTTGGCCATAGTGTTGTAGTCTGTCTGTTTTTTCCTGAAGATGTGTGTGTGTATGTGACATAAGGGCAAGGTCATCCGCAAAGTCAAGGTCTTCAATGGTGGAATGCAGGGTCCATCGTATCCCTCTTGCCTTGTCCTCTGTGGCTCTCCTCATGACCCAGTCTATTGCAAGATTGAAAAGTAATGCTGACATCACACATCCTTGGCGGACTCCGGATTGTACATCAAAGCTGGTGATGCTTGTTCCCACAGTGCAAGAAAAGCCAGTATAGAACTGTTGGATGATTTTAACTATGTGGGAGGGGATTCCATAGCTTCTCATGATCTTCCAGAGACTATCGCGATGGATGCTGTCAAAAGCCTTCTGGAAGTCAATGAAGTTTATGTATAGCTGTCGTTGCCATTCACTGCACTGCTCGATGATGTTCCTGAGAGTGAATATCTGGTCGACGCATCCCTTTCCTCTCCTAAAACCGGCTTGTTCATCGCGAAGTACTTTGTCAACTGCTGGTGTAATACGGTGTATGATGATTTTACAGAATATTTTGCTGGGAACAGAAAGAAGTGTGATGCCCCTCCAGTTGTTACAGTCGGATAGTGTGCCTTTCTTTGGAACCTTAACGATCACTCCTTTTGTCCAGTCCGATGGTATCTTCCCTTCCACCCAGATGTTGGTGTATAGTGGGAGTAGGATGTTTGCGGCTAGCTCTGGATCGACTTTAAAGAGTTCTGCGTTTAGGTTATCAGCACCTGGGGATTTTCCGTTTTTGAGTGATTTAATGGCCTCGATTATTTTTACTTTTGTTGGTGGGTTGATGTCAATGTCCAGATCTTCTACAGCTTCTTGTGTTTCTAACCCTTCTGCTCAACAGTGTCACTTTATATTAGGTCACCCAGCGATATTGCAGATGTTCGTATCCCAATTGGCTCATAAAACCATAATTTCTTCCCCAAAAAAAAATCCCGATTTCTTGCCTGTATAGGTCCAAAGTTCACATGTAGAAATCTTCGTGCATTTTGATCAAAGATCCCCGGAGGACATAGATTTGAACAGTTTTTATATAATTCAAAATGGCGGGTGATCTAAAGGTCAGAGGTCAAAAGTCAGAACACAAACGTTCGGCATGAGGAGACACATGCGTATCAAAGTTTCAGCCAGAAATGCTGTTTTTGGCGGAAGGAGAAGAAAAACAGAGACAAAAACAATAAGGGACCAAAGTCCCTAAGGGCTTGGTCCCTTAATAATTAATCGCAATTAATCGTCAACTTTTAAATCGTGACAACCATAGACACAAGCTCTCCTACTGAAGCTGAAGTCTTGGTGACCCTAAGGATGTCTCTTCTTCACCGGGTGTTGAACTGAGAAGAACAGCAGTATAGTGTAGGCTTTAGAGTTTTAGAGAGCATTGTTGTGTAATAATAGTAGTGTTTCTCAAACCGTGGTGTCCTGAACAAAATCTGTTTCATCATGATTATCATGTGTCAATGTTTTTGTCACAAATCTGTCACACATCCGTCAAACTGGCCCGCATGGCAGGACAAGACCTTCCAGATCTTACCAGACGTGAGCGAACGAGGGAAAGTAACCATGGGTGAGGTGAAGGTACCGAAGAGTCTGGTGAGCATTGTTGTGTAATAATAGTAGTGGTTCTCAAACCGGGGTGTCCTCAACGAAATCTGTTTAGATCATCATGTGTCAATGTCTTTTGTCACAAATCTGTCACACATCCGTCAAACTGGCTCGAATCATGGCTTTGTTCTGACAGGACAAGACCTTCCAGATCTTACCAGACGTGAGCGAACGAGGGAAAGTAACCATGGGTGAGGTGAAGGTACCGAAGAGGCTGGTGACACTCAAAGTAACCATGGATGAGGAGAAGGTACCGAAGAGTCTGGTGACACTCAGGGACGAGGACGAGGGGACGGAGAAAGACCATGATGACGGTGTCTGCAGCACAGTGACAGGTAGGGGTGGGCAACAGAAATGATGAATATATAGCGATTTTTTTTAATGCCACGATATCGCAAAGTTCAGAATCCATTTTTCTTTCTTTCATTATTTTTGTTCGTTTATTTTTTCACGTCATAAACACTGACTGACGTTATCTGGCTGCATTGAAGTGTATGATTGAACTTGTCATGGTCTATGTTGTTTAGAATTGTTTTAAAATGTTCTAGTATAAAAGAAATGTAGCTTGTGGGGAAAAAATTGCAATAAATTGCAATATCGAATCGCAATCGCAATGTAATAATTGCAATATAAATGGAATCGGCACCCTAGGTATCGAGATCGTATCGAATCGGGAGCTAAGTGAATCGTTGCACCTCTAATGACAGGAGGCCGGACGCATCTGTCTGCTGGGTCTCATCGGGACGACGTTAAAAGCAGGCAGGAGGAAGAGGAGGAAGCAGTCATCCCGCCTGCAACAGCAAGTAGTCGCCCCTCGTCCAATGACGTGGCCGGAAGGGTGCGTCGGAAACAGGAAGTCCCGCCTCCCAAGTGTTCTCAGAAGAGGAGGTTCATGGTGTATGTCTGTGGAGGGTACAAAGGTAACAGAAAGAAAGCACCTTTCCTCTTGTGTGTGTGTGTGTGTGTGTGTGTGTGTGTGTGTGTGTGTGTGTGTGTGTGTGTGTGTGTGTGTGTGTGTGTGTGCGCGCGTGCGCAACTTTCGTTCAACTTTGACCCCTCTACCACATGGAACTATTTTTTGGGGCTTAGTGATATGGACACAAAAACCATTGTTCCGTTTGATAGAGGGGTAAAACATTAACGAAAGTTGCACTATATGGTGAGAGGAGTGCGCTCATGGAGGAGGGGTGTGTGTGTGTGTGTGCGTGTGCGTGTGCGTGCGTGCGCAACTTTCGTTCAACTTTGACCCCTCTATCACATGGAACAATTTTTTGGGGCTTAGTGATATGGACACAAAAAACATTGTTCCGTTTGATAGAGGGGTACCGTAAAACATTAACAAAAGTTGCACTATATGGTGAGAGGAGTGCGCTCATGGAGGAGGGGTGCGTGTGTGTGTGTGTGCGTGCGCGTGCGTGCGTGCGCAACTTTCGTTCAACTTTGACCCCTATATCACATGGAACATTTTTTTGGGGCTTAGTGATATGGACACAAAAACCATTGTTCCGTTTGATAGAGGGGTAAAACATTAACGAAAGTTGCACTATATGGTGAGAGGAGTGCGCTCATGGAGGAGGGGTGCGTGTGCGTGTGCGTGTGTGTGTGTGTGTGCGTGTGCACGTGCGCGCGTGCACGTGTTTCAGACACGGTGGCAGAGAGGAGCGCCCTCATGGAGGACGTGTATCCCAGACTGTACCTCTACTGTAAGCAGAGAGGTTACGACTTCAGGATGCTGGACCTGCGCCGGGGCACGGGAAACCCCGTAGCGGACCACCACGACACGGCACAGCTGCACGTGGAGACCCTGGCCCAGTGTCAGGAGAGCCCGGGGCCCAACTTCATAGTAAGATATCACTCACTCTGTGTCGGGAGACTCCGGGGCCGAACTTTATAGTGAGAATTCTACATTAAATGTGCGCGACTGTAAAGACGAAACGGTGGGGAGGAGGATTCTCTTCCGCTTTATCACTTGCTGACTACTTCAACATGAAGGCCTTGGAGTTTTCTAGCTCTCCCAACGGCAATGAAAACATCCACACGAGATGACGATCTAGATTCAGACACCTGTGCGATCTCATTTCTAAATTTGAGCAAGAATTGTGCAGCACTGGTCGGCTGTCCAATTCATTTGAGTTCATCTCACTGCATGTGGAGACTCTCGCTCTGTGTCAGGAGTAGGAGTAGGAGTGTCATGGAGATCTTTAATTTGTTATTGATAACGAGCACCTTATCGATCAGGCTTATCGAGCAGGGTTCTTATCAAGCCCACTATCGAGCATTTTCCATTATTTAATGGAAACACGGGAGACGACAATAAATTCTGAACAGAACCAGTAGCCTATCTTGTACCATTTGCCTTCAAATACAGTACTTTTCTGACAGACGGGAGGCAATTTACTTTTGGAAAATAATATTGAAGAAACTGTTAACTGGTTAATGTGTGTACTGTCACTTTAAAAGCATGATTTTGTTTACCCGGTCAGCGCTGGCTGACAGGTATCGATACACTTTTAGACCGACAATGGGCGATTTGATTTTTCTTTCTTTTATCCCACGATTTTGCAACCCATTTTTTTACCCAGTGTCAATTATCTAATGTAATCCTGAGCGCTACACTTCCTCTGCCAACCTGGGGAGGGCAGCGGACTGACCTAAAATTAGGTTAGGCGATTAGGCGATTATGTAATAATTGTGACAGGGATACACGTGCAGTGAGTGATATCTTACTATAAAGTTTCAATCAGCAGCAGCTAGAGGCGGGATAGCTGCTGCTGATTGGCCAGGCCGTTTTGTGGCCGGGCATCAAGTCTGCCTGAGAGTTCCCAGATGGGAGCAAGAGGGGGGAACCCAGTGTACTCTCTGCTGCCCCATCTGGCGGAGTCAGGTTACTCCTGACTAGGGATGGAGCTTGAAACCCGATAAAACACGATAACAAGCTTATTGATTATCCGGTATCAAGCTTTGGGCTTATCAAGCCTGTTATCGAACATAGCGGCCCATGACGTCATATTTAAACAATCAACACAAGAGGCCATCAAGAAATAAATCTACAAATAAATGTGCATGTTCTCCCCGTGTCCCCTAGGGTAGGTGCTGTTTTCCGAAAAGGCAAAACAGAAATCCAAATTGCAACGTCCCAATGTTCAATGCAAAAAACACAATTCAATCGTTAATTGCAATTATTTGTGTGCCAATTAATGGTCAACTTATGACAGCCCTATGCATGTGGAGACCCGCGCTCAGTGTCAGCAGACCCCAGGCCCAAACTGTATGGCAAGATATCACTTACTGTATGTCATAGAGCAGTGGTTCACAAAACAGTTCCCCCTTTTCCTGATTTCTGGATCAAAGCACCCCCCGGCCTTTACCTGTGTTGCTTAGAAAAATCACACCCGTGTGAAGTGAGTGGTGCAACTCTGTGTGGGGGTTCCCGGGGTCCCCAGGGGTAGGGGGGGGAGTTCCAGACCCCCAGGAACGCGCCCAGGGGGCCGGGCGGTTCCGGCGTGCCGCCCCGCGTCCGAAACGGTAGAGAAATGACAGAGTTACCACGTGGGGGTCCCCAGGGGTAGGGGGGGGGGGGGGAGTTCCAGACCCACAGGAACGCACCCAGGGTGCCGCCCCGCTTCTGACGAGCCGCCCCGCGTCCGAAACGGTTGAGAAATGACAGAGTTACCGCGTGGCGGTCCCTCTACTGTACCCTCTACTGTACAGTACTTACTGTCACTGTACTTTACTGGCACACCCGAAAGCATCATACAGTTAATACGTGCGTGTGTGTTTGTGTGTGCGTTAGGTTGCGCACAGGTGGTGAAAAACAACCATGCTGTTTTCGTGCTCATACCCAGCCAGCCAGCCAGCCAGGCACCCACCCAGCCACACACATAGCTCCGTAAGGGAGTGGTTGCACCACTCAAAAAGTTTACATTTCAAGGACCCACATAACTCTGAGAGTGTACAAATCTGTACCCATTTGTACACTCTCAGAGTTGCACACCAGTACGGGTCCATTTGGTTCAATTGGTACACTCTCAGAGTTATGAACCCAATCAAGGACACTTTTAGACCTACTGGTGTGCACTGCACTGGCACTGGCTCCCGGTCGCTGCCCGCACAGAATACAAAACTCTGATGCTGGCATTTAAAGCAACCAAAGGTATGGCTCCCCCATATCTTGCCAGCATGATTGAACCCTACAAACCCTCCCGCGCACTTACCCTACCCCCTTAGACAGCACTTCTTAGACTTATATAGCATTTGAAACAGACTTATAGCATGTCATGTAGACAGCACAATAAGTGCATTGTATGTAGTCATAGCACTTCATAGTATATATGTACATCATAGTATAGCATATATGTATAGTTTATATGTATAGTGTCATTATATAGATATGTTCTAGTTATGTTCTTAGCTTACGCATGTTTCGCGATAAATGCATTTTACATATGTGATGTATTCCCATGCTTTTTGTTCTTGCTTAATGTAAATCGCTCTGGATTAAGAGCGTCTGCTAAATGCCTAAATTGTAAATTGGTGTAGCAGAGTGATATTGACCAGTGAGGACTCATTTCGGGTAATGATTCCAGGGTTGTGTCGTTGTGTATTTTGCTCAGCTGTTTTTAGGACAGAAGCTCGAGGTCCAGACCCTTCCTTCCACCATGTCCCCAGAGGTCTTCCAAGCCCTCGCCCGAGTCCTGGAGAAGTACGGACAAAACACGTCCCACGAGACGCCGGGCCCGGAAGTCAGCCCCTCACACTCGCAGCCCAGCGTCATCGCAGCCGCGGCGGCCACAGGCACTTTCACCCGAGAGTCCGTTTACGGGAATTATCTGAGTTTCGGAGAAGAAGAAGAAGAGGAAGAAGACGCTGTGAGTTCTGACGGGGCGTCCAGTCACAGTTCTTCTTCTTCCCAGAGTTCCATTTCGTCGCAGGAGGCGGAGCTTAGCACTGCAGGGAGGGTCATGGCGGAGGATTTGACTCTGCTCCGCATGTGGTACAGGCTGGACGAGAACCCCCTTCCTCCTGTGTACCGTCTACTTCCTATCAGGTAGAACCCTTAGATCGGCTATTTTCAAATGGCCAAAATGTATATTGGCAATTTGGGCTGAAGTAGCTATTGTATGTTTTGTAATAACTAGCCCTTACCCGTTGTGAGATATTGGAAATACTCAAGTAAAGTACAAATACCTCAAAGTTGTACTTAAGTACAGTACTTAAGTAAATGTACTTGGTTACTTTCCACCACTGCTCTCACAGCTCTCACTACCCGGACGTCCTGAGCGAGGACAGCCAGCGGAAGCAGGCGGCCAGAAAGGAGTGGAGCGCTAGCCGCCAGCGCCTGTGGAGAGCGCTGCAGCGCTGTGCACGGGAGGCCGTGGGGGAGGAGGGGGCGGAGCTGCTGCTCAGAACCGGTAGGTTGGGTTGATTCTGTAAACGTATGTAATCATGAAAAAAGTCAAAGAACTATTTAAAGGTATGCTAGCAAGGCACTAGGGGCAGTATTATGCGTGTCTTAAGTACCAGGTCTTATGACCTAACTTAAGACCTGGAGGCGTGGTCAATGCTGTCTGGCCACTCAGAATAGCCAAATGGCATTGATCACGCCTCCAGGTCTTAAGTTAAGTAATAAGACCTGGTACTTAAGACGCGCATAATACTGCGTAATAGGTGTGGAAGACTGCCGTTGCTGAACAAACGCAATGATTACTATTACAATATAGAGCTATTTAACATTAATTTTAACAAAAATAAATATCACACACTGCAACCTCTGCAAGTAAAATCACTAGGGCTGGGACTTTAATTGATTAATTAATTACAGAAACAATAACGCACTAAAAAAAAAATCACACCCGTGTGAAGTGAGGGGCACTCTTATCATCTTACATCATCATGCATCATCTCATACTGGCCAATCAGAAAGCCTGTTGCCTTTGATTGGTTAGCTGATTTGCTCGTTTACAAACGGCGTACAATTTCCCTTCAATGTCAATGGCGTTTTAATGTTTTGATGTTTAATTTACGTCATATTTAGCGGAATTTCTCCGTTCATTGTCAATGGCTATCTTGAGACATGTGGAGACAAAAGCTGTATATAGGAGGGGCAGGGGCTAGCGCCCCTCAAAGAATTCGCATTTAAATCACGCTTCGGTTTTGTACCACAGAACCTTTCTCACTGGACGAGGTATAGGCGTGTGTGTGTGTGTGTGTCTGTGTGTGTGTGTGTGTGTGTGTGTGTGTGTGTGTGTGTGTGTGTGTGTGTGTGTGTGTGTGTATTCTTTTTAATCGAGTCCCAGCCCTAAAAATCAACACAACCAAGAGAAAGCATCAGAGATGGAAAGTACAAGATCCAACTCACCAAAGAGAGTATTATATTAGATCAACTGATTGTCTCCACCAGGCCGAAGGCATGGGGAGAGAGTATGTTTTGCACTCCGTCCGTGTGTGTGTCCGTCCGTGTGTGTGTGTGTCCGTCCGTGTGTCCTTCCGTCCGTCCGTTACCAGCTAATCTCCGGCACCGTTAACCCGGTCGATGCCAAACTTTGCACACACACTCCCTGGATGCCAACGATGAACCTCTGCCCCCCATTTTCCAGAACGGCCTGTTATAGCGCCACCATGAGGCAGCTTTTCACATTTGTTACCTAAAACTGCACCGATCTGCGTGAAACGTTGCATGCACACTCCCTAGAGGCCAAGGACAAACCTTTGACCTGCATTTTCCGCATCTGCCTTTTATAGCGCCACCAGGAGGCCCACTTTTGTAAAACACATTTTTTGATATTACTCCTCCAGATTCTGTCCAAAAATCTCACAAATCGTTACACAGTATCTCTATGGTCATGTGCTCAAGTCGGATCTGTCCGATATTTCATATTCCATCCTAAATGGCTATAATTGGCTTTCACAGTTTGCAAGATTGCCCCGTTTTGAACATAGCCTCAAATCATGAACACAGCATGCAATTTACGTGAAATCTTTCACACATTTTCTTACTAGGCTGAGGAATATATCCCACCCTTTTCACATTGGCCTGTTATAGCGCCACCAACAGGTTGATTTTTGCAAAACACATTTTTGGAACAAAATGCCTCAAATCATCCAATTGCCATCAAAGGCAAACATGTTTATATTACTCCTAAACATTTTGCCAAACATCTCACACAGTCCTATCCTCCTGGTGGAGACCTGTGCCCAGAAGGGCACTTTTTCTAGTTTCGATTGTTTTCCACATTATCATTATGTCTTCAATGGGAACATCATGGTGCTTTCCCTGTCTGACCACCTGTAGTTGTGGACTGGGAGGTGGAGCAGGGCCTGAGGCCCCTGGGGTCCCGGGGCCCAGCGGAGGACCACTGCCACTGCTACAAGAGGATGATCCCGGACCTCCTCTCCAACGTGCGGAGCCGGCACGCCGCCCGCTACGTCGACCTGCTGCCGGGACGGGCGGCCGTCGACCCCGCGCTCTGCAGCGCTCACCAGCGATTCATGGAGCGCGTTCACAACAAGGTGTGTTAGTACAAGGTTGTTATACAGTCTTGCATGTTTCATTCGTTCTAATTTCCTTTTCACTCTCTGTCTACAGAGCAATCTTCGTTCTTATGACCGAAAGAATAGAGCACCGAAGTCTGACGTCAATATCGGTAGAGGGCGCAAATCCACGGGTTCATGTACTTTTTATTTGCATTGTAATCCCCAATAGGGGGATTTTAGATCGCCTCTCATAAGAACTGTGTTTGAAAAATAAACAAATCATCCAGGCTGCTTCACTCATATGGATATGATGAATCAACTGACTGAGAGAAAACGCTATTGTTACTGCTACTGAATTAGTTAAATTTTCGCTAGAAACAGACTGTATCATCTATGAGTGACTGACTGTCGCAAACGATACAGAGACACCTCCCTGACAATAACGCAGAGACAGCTTGTTTATTTTTGGACCACAATGCTTATAGTAGACAATATTAAGATCACCCCATGTTATTCTCCATAGAGAAATTACTTCCGTGAACCAGGGGAATCGAGGGGATGAGCGAGTGACGTCAGGACTCTATAAGGTCACGGATACAAGTGGCCAAAATTAGTTTTCTCAGACGGGTGGCTGGCATCTCCCTTAGAGATAGGCTGAGAAGTTCAGTCACGTGTGAGAGACTCTGAAGTAGAGTCACTGCTTTTTGGCTTGGAAAGGAGACAGCTTAAGTTTTCAGGCATCTGGTTAAGATGCCTCTCGAGCGTCTCCCTAGGGAGGTCCTCGATGCGAGAGATGTGGAGACCCCCTGTTGTTACTGCACTACTACTACTACTACTACTACTACTACCACTAATACCACTGCTATAACTCTCATTTTTCTAGTTGCGTCACACCAACATCTATGAGCGCAACGTGGGCTGGGGGAGGCGGGGCCTGAACCCAAAACGTAACCGCTCCCACCGATTCTACACCCAACGCATCTGCGCTCATGTCCAACGCACGCTCACCAGAGCCCTCAACAGGTAGGAGGACCGCTCACACACACATACAGCAGTTTGGAGTCAGAACTATATTTTGCCTAGACTCCAGAAGGATTTGGTCCGTTCACTTCGCTTCAGCCCGGCCGTCTATCATTTGGGAACTACAGCAAAGTTGGGTGCTATGGGGGCTGTAGTTCTAAACATTGGAACTACAAAGTGGGGTGCAATGGGCTGTAGTTCCAAACATTGGAACTACAACAAAGCGGTGTGCTATGTGGGCTATAGTTGTAAACATTGGAACTACAACAAAGCGGGGTGCTATGGAGGCTGTAGTTCTAAACATTGAAACTACAACAAAGCGGGGTGGAATGTCCTCATTGAGATAGAATGAGAACTTCTGTATTCCATTCTCACCCTGGCTATGCTAGTGACGTAACTATCTCTCTCTCCCTCTCTCTATGGGTCTGGTCCAAGAACGGCCCGTTCACTTACGGCCGAGCTACACCGAGCGAGTGTTTGCGAGCCCCGCACACGTGCACTTTAAAATAGGACTGGATCTATAAGTGTGTTTGTGCATATACGCGCAAACGCACGCTGAAAAGCCTGGTGTAACTCAGCCGTTAGGAAGCTTCCCAGACTGAGAAGCGAAGTGATAAAAAATAAGGTTCTGGCTGCCCAGGCGGTGGCGTAACCGTCTGGGCACCCGACTGGTAATCCAGTCGCAGTGTGCCGCGGGTTCGACTCCCGAGCCCGACACGGCCTTTACTGCATGTCTTCCCCCATCTCTCTCCCGTTTCCTGTCAGCCTACTGTCTGTCCCTTCAAAAACCAATAAAAGGCGTAAGCCGCAAAAAAAATATCTTAAAAAAAATAAAAATAAATAAGGTTCTGCTGAACGGCGTGAATCTGTCTGGATATATATTCTCAGCTAATATGAGCTGTAGGGGTGGACTGACATGTTCTGACATGTCCTGGTCCAGTGTCATGCAGGTGAGCGTCTCCAAAGGTCCGTTTGACATGGTGAGGAGAGAAGCTGAGAAGATCAGGGTGCAGGAGGAGATCCAACGCCACGTCCACCATGGACTGACCATGTGAGGACGTCACCTTCTGGAACTTTAACCCATTTTGGGCGGGAACCCCCCTTTTGGTGTTAGCATTATGTTATGCTTTAGCTATTGGAAAATAGCAGATCTACAAGCTCAAGTGGCGCGCTACGAGCTTGTAGGTCTGCTATTTTTGAAAAATCGAAGAACGACTGACATAGAAACATAGCTTTTTCAGAAAACGGTCAGGATGTAGAAGACATTTTTTAGAATCTAATCTCAGGTCAAAACTCTGTGTTGTGATAGTAAGCATTGCGTAAAGAGTGTTTGTTCAGTAACGTTGGTCAGAAAGTACAATACGGTAATTGTCAGGAAAGGTTACACTTGTATCTGCTATTGTGATTGGATAACCTGACCTGAACTGATTTTTTTGTTTTTTCAAGAGCTGGAGAGACAGATCGGAATATAGAGCTCTTTAATTATCTGTCCGTCCGTCCATCCGTCCATCTTGTCTCATTGTACCTCAGCTGTGTTCACCCTGCTACTGCCGACTTCCAGTCCAAGTTAAAGGGGCATTCCAATCATTTTCAACATTTTACTATGTCATTAATATACCTTAGAGCTGTTGTGTGGAAATAATATAAAAGTTCCCCCATTCTGTGTTTCCTAGAACTAGAGGTCTGATTTTTTTTCCCCATAATTACAGTTCTAGGAAACACAGAATGGGGGAACTTTTATATTATTTCCACACAACAGCTCTAAGGTATATTAATGACATAGTAAAATGTTGAAAATGAGTGGAATGCCCCTTTAACGTCATTGTGTCATTTCAGAGAGAAGCAGTGTGTCCTCAGGCAGTCCTTCCTTGCTGACGTGAGGAAGGCCGTGGAGGAGGGATCGGAGAGCAACAGACCCACCAAGGAGGACTGTGGGGGGAACGGACCCACCAAGGAGGAGGTCTCTGGGAGGAACGGAGGACCCACCATGGAGGAGGTCTCTGGGAGGAACGGACCCACCAAGGAGGTCTCTGGGAGGAACGGAGGACCCACCAAGGAGGTCTCTGGGAGGAACGGACCCACCAAGGAGGTCTCTGGGGGGAACGGACCCACCAAGGAGGTCTCTGGGAGGAACGGAGAACCCACCAAGGAGGTCTCTGGGAGGAACGGAGGACCCACCAAGGAGGTCTCTGGGAGGAACGGAGGACCCACCAAGGAGGTCTCTGGGAGGAACGGACCCACCATGGAGGAGGTCTCTGGGAGGAACGGAGGACCCACCATGGAGGACTCTGGGAGGAACGGACCCACCAAGGAGGTCTCTGGGAGGAACGGACCCACCAAGGAGGTCTCTGGGAGGAACGGAGAACCCACCAAGGAGGTCTCTGGGAGGAACGGACGCACCAAGGAGGTCTCTGGGAGGAACGGAGAACCCACCAAGGAGGTCTCTGGGAGGAACGGACCCACCAAGGAGGTCTCTGGGGGGAACAGACCCACCATGGAGGAGGACTCTGGGGGGCACAGACCCACCAAGGAGGTCTCTGGGAGGAACGGAGAACCCACCAAGGAGGTCTCTGGGAGGAACGGACCCACCAAGGAGGTCTCTGGGAGGAACGGAGAACCCACCAAGGAGGTCTCTGGGAGGAACGGACCCACCAAGGAGGTCTCTGGGAGGAACGGACCCACCAAGGATGTCTCTGGGAGGAACGGAGAACCCACCAAGGAGGTCTCTGGGAGGAACGGACCCACCAAGGAGGTCTCTGGGAGGAACGGAGAACCCACCAAGGAGGTCTCTGGGAGGAACGGACCCACCAAGGAGGTCTCTGGGGGGAACGGACCCACCATGGAGGTCTCTGGGGGGAACAGACCCACCATGGAGGAGGACTCTGGGGGGCACAGACCCACCAAGGAGGTCTCTGGGAGGAACGGAGAACCCACCAAGGAGGTCTCTGGGAGGAACGGACCCACCAAGGAGGTCTCTGGGAGGAACGGACCCACCAAGGATGTCTCTGGGAGGAACGGAGAACCCACCAAGGAGGTCTCTGGGAGGAACGGACCCACCAAGGAGGTCTCTGGGAGGAACGGAGAACCCACCAAGGAGGTCTCTGGGAGGAACGGACCCACCAAGGAGGTCTCTGGGGGGAACGGACCCACCATGGAGGTCTCTTGGGGGAACAGACCCACGCTGCTTCTGGGACCTCCAGGCTGGGGGAAGAGCACCACGCTGGCCAGAGTGGCCCAGCTGGCACCCCGCTGGCTGACGGGGTGAGATGGTGCTCTAAAGCAGGGGTTCTCAACCCGTGGGTCGCGACCCCTCGGGGGGTCGCCAAATTATTTTGGGGCTCCCCACATTTTTTTTTTGTTTTTTTGTTTTTTTTAACTGACTGGCTGGAAAATGGAAATGAAGGGTTTA
Source organism: Electrona antarctica (assembly GCF_951216825.1). Lineage (NCBI taxonomy): Eukaryota > Metazoa > Chordata > Actinopteri > Myctophiformes > Myctophidae > Electrona > Electrona antarctica. The sequence goes on along the minus strand of NC_136802.1, from coordinate 39,513,109 downwards.
CATATAGTACACATAGTACATGCATACACCTTCCCTAATGATTATATCTGGTTTCAGTATTTATTTATGGTGTATTGTCTCTATTATTAAGGTTATTGTAGCAGTCAATTTATATTGGGGGTCGGGAGGGGGCGGTGCGGGGGTCCCGATACATTGCTTTTCCGGGGGTCCCCGGCCAAAAACGTTGAGAACCCCTGCTCTAAAGGGCCACTTCAACTCTTTTATTTATTTTTTTAATTTTTTTTTTATGTTTAGGACACAAGAAACACTATTTTAGTATTTGAAATGTCTGGTGGCGTCAGACGGGTCTCACTTCCTCCCTGGACTACATGTTGTCACGCAGCCTCCCCCTTCCCACAAGGAGGAGGGGGCAGTGCACCAAAGCATTATGGTCATTGTAGGAATTCAGTAATCCAGTCAAACCCTAGTCAAACACACAGACTTCACTATTTTTCAGGCCACATAGGGTGCAAGTTTCAAATTGTACTACTGTTACCTTACTACAAATACTATTAACATTGAGTCGCTGCTGTTTCTTCCAGCTGTGAAATGCCCCTTTAACGATGCAATATTAACCATATTAATTATGGTACTTACGTGATCCAGCAGCAACATAAAACAAACTCCACCCACGATAATGCTCACAAAATGATGTTACTATACATATAGTGACTATCACAGAGAAGCATAAAGTGTAAACAACAAAGCCTCAAAATGCACTTGATCGAGCATGGCAAATAAGTAATTGGAAGTTTTATTATCTACCATTCTTTCCTTTCTTTGAACTGAGAGGTGCTCCCAACTCGTCAGGCTTCAGAGACAAGATTATAACGCAACGTGGAATCATTGAACACCTCTCTCCTTTTATTGCCAGTGAAAGGAGAGAGGTTCAGTTCACTGGATACCACTGTGTGATCTGATGCTTGATGAGACTTATGGACACAAATCCATGTCTGACCCGGGAACCCCTTTTGGTGCGCTAAAGCATTATGTTATACTTTAGCTACTGAAAAATAGCAGATCTACAAGCTCATAGCGCGGCACCGAGTGCCGCGCTATGAACTTGTAGATCTGCTATTTTTTTTAAATCGTGAAAATGTGCCTCAAATCTTTGAATATATATTATTACAGAGTGAACATTGACTCAAATCTTTGCTTCTGGTGGGGGTCCCTGGAATAACATATTTTCAGATGGGGGGGGGGGGGGGGGGGGCGTAGGCATATTACATATAATTATCGCGGTCCTTGACATGAAATATTGAGCACCACTGATACAGAGACATAATGTTTTAACTTTTTCAGAAAACTACTCAAACTGTTGAAGACATTTTTTTTTAATTTCGACATCAGGCCTGTTTGGGTTAATAGAAACAAAATAATGGCCGGAGCCATGCAGCCATTTACGGGCCGGGCTGGGACCCATCAGGCTTGTAGACCTCTAGCTATTAGCGATATGGGCCATAATACGGGTCCATTCGGTTACATCTGTACGTTGCAGTTGTTGCGAACGCAGTGAGCACTAACTATGACAGGGGTTCTCAACCCGTGGGTCGCGACCCCTCGGGGGGTCGCCAAATTATTTTAGGGGGTCCCCAAATTATTTTCCAAAAAAAAAAAAAAAAAGATTTTTTTTTCAAAAAAAAATTTTCACGATTTTTCAAAAATAGCAGACCTACAAGCTCGTAGCGCGCCACTCGGTGGCGCGCTATGAGCTTGTAGATCTGCTATTTTTCAATAGCTAAATTATAACAATGCTTAAAACACCAAAAGGGGTTCCCGCCCAAAATGGTTTAAGGTTATTGTAGCAGTCAATTTATATTGGGGGTCGGGAGGGGGCGGGGCGGGGGTCCCGAGACATTGCCAAAGCATTTCCGGGGGTCCCCGGCCAAAAACGTTGAGAACCCCTGAACTATGAGACCTACTGTGTGTCTGTCTGTCTGACTGTCTGTCTGTCTGTCTGTGTGAAAACTTAAAGAACAAAAGAAAACACACACACACGCACGCACACATACACACTAAAAAAAGAACTTAACAAAAACTTAACTTAAAAAAAAATCTTTAAAAAAACCTTAAACCTTAAACGTAATTTATTCTAATTGTTGTTATTGCAATTCACGAGCTGCGTTCGCTTCCCGCGTTTGCGCATCTTACTTGTGGTTAAAAGTAACACATCGTATTGTGTGTATCTCATGGTGTGTGTGTGTGTGTTCTAGGAGCGTGAAGGTGGTGGTGTGTTTCGTGGGTCTCACGGCAGAGAGCAGCAACGTCCGCCTGGTTCTTCAGAGCGTGTGTGTCCAGCTGGCAGAGACCTACCTCCCCCACGCACACCTCTCTGAGGTATGTGCACTTTCAATTCACAATGTAGGCATTTAGCCAGACGTTTGGTGGACACCAGTTTTGGTCCTCCTGGGTGCCACACTTCCCATTATAAATAAAAGAAAGAAAATGTAATTATATTGTGCATGTCATGTGCATGTCATCACCTGCACACCAGATTAGAGGAATTTTCAAAATATGGATTAAAAAAAATAATAATACAAAAAAAATATATAAAAAATATATATATATATAATTTTTTTTCTTCAAAAAACTCGTCTTCTCGTCCCTGGCAATCAGTGCATAATTAGATTAATCTCGTCTTCTCGTCCCTGCCACTTAACCCATTTTGACCTGAGATCAGATTCTAAAAATGTCTTCTACATCCTGACAGTTTTCTGAAAAAGCTATGTTTCTATGTCAGTCGTTCTTCGATTTTTCAAAAATAGCAGACCTACAAGCTCGTAGCGCGCCACTCGGTGGCGCGCTATGAGCTTGTAGATCTGCTATTTTTCAATAGCTAAAGCATAACATAATGCTAACACCAAAAGGGGTTCTCGCCCCAAAATGGGTTAAACAGTTAATCCAAAGCGATTTACAGTAAGCAAGAACAACACGTGGTAAGTAAGTAATCCTACTATAAAAGCGCCACGTCTCTGTCTGCGTGCGTGTGTGCCGCGCGTGTGTAATGCACGTAACTCGAGAACTCAAATTCAACACACGCGTTCCACACCCCCGCAGGGAGTGCAGTGCACGGCCTCGAGTCGGTCTGACCAAAGGGCCAGTGGGGCGCTCCAACGTTGAAGCACTGGGCCCTAGTGGTAAGAGGAAGGACTGCAGGCGGACCCGTGGATTCATGACGAGGAAACCCCGTGCAGCTGGGCTTTATAACATTGAGCGCTCGGTTGCACTTCCGCATTTGCCAACCAAAATTTGGTTGGCAAATGCGGAAGTAGACGGTCCTTCCGGGTGCTTCAAAACGCCACTGAGCAACTTCCACTGACATGAATAGCGGGGGGGGCGGAGCTTCGCGCCAGATCAGTCTCTATCCTTCTTTATACTCTATGGGTCTGACCCACGGTTCCCCAGAACCACCACAAAAGGCTCTGGTCAGGCTCTGCCAGTGGGCCTATAATCAGCCTAAATCCCCTCACCTGTGCCATTTCCAGCCTCTGCCTCAGCCAATTGATTGCCGTGGCAACCCCACACCTGACAATTGATTAGCCTACTTAACCATTCCACTTTTCGCAGTCAGTCAGTGCCCTCTTCTCACACAGGCAGATACAGAGATCTCCCTGTGGGACACATACAGACAGTTAAAAGGGGTGCTATGACAAGTTGACAACGGGTATTATTAGGTTCCCAAGTTGCATCGTTCTCAAGTAGGCCCGGTGGCCGACGGGCACGTACAGGTCTAGTACATCAAATACACGGAAATAGTGATCTAGGATCATAAGTAAGCTAAGAACCAAACATTCGTCTAGACTCTAACAGTAGAACATCTATACAATGAAACCATGAGTATACACTATAGAGTGCTATGTCTACATAATATGCTATTATACGTTTAGCCTTTGCATACCCCTGCAAGGTCGTCGAGGCTATAGGGCAAATGCTACGGGCTAAGATGGAGTCTGAAGAGGTGAGTTTTCAGAGTACGGCGGAAGATTGGGAGTGAGTTCAGGTAGCAGAGACCTATAGCTACCTTCACTCTCTGAGGTACTGTACAGTTGGAGGCCATCGATATTGTCCTTTTCTTTTTGCTGAGGTTTGCGTGATCTGCGCAAAACCCCTTTAGGTGTTTTAAACATTATGTTATAATTTAGCTATTGAAAAATAGCAGATCTACAAGCTCATAGCGCGCCACCGAGTGGCGCGCTATGAGCTTGTAGGTCTGCTATTTTTGAAAAATCGTGAAAATATTTATTTCAGAAAACTGGAGGATTTAGAAGGATTTTTTTAAATTTTGAGGTCAGGCCTAAATGGGTCAAATGATAAGGGACAATATCGGTGGCACCCAACTGTAGCAGTGACAAAGCTCTCTGAGGTTTGAGACCGTCTCTCGTCCGTGCCTATTCAGTATTTTAGCCGTGACGTGAGCGCCCCCTCCAGAGATACTTCCGGGTCCTACTTTTGTGTCCCCATAGAGTTATACTGTGACACTTCGTCGGACTAAATCTGAGACGAAAACGACCACGAAAGTCTCATTTTACCGGCGCTTTCCTCGCAACAACAAAGCTGCTGCTCTCCCAAATCTGGCTGTGACAGGCCGTCTGCCTCACACGGAATACTATCGCCATTTTATTTCATTGTGTCAACTAAATCCTCATTAATGCAAACTAGATTCAACATACTCAAGCCTGCACACATTCTAAATATGCCCCCGAAATATTGTACTGAGCAAATTCAATAATAATGATGATAATAGTCTTTATTTTCTCCACATCATATATATTTTTTTGTCATGGACACAACATTAATAATTCTACTCGAGTTGGAAGCATTAAGACCCATTTTAACCCTCAATGGCTTCCTTTCTGAAAAATAACGTCATTGTAAAAAGATTCACGCGTTTAGATATTCTATTTACAATGAGATGCGGACGGGAGCTGGTGCCACTTGGACCCGGACGTAACGTAGCAGTACTACAAAATGACCAGTGGTGGAAAAAGTACTCAATTGTTTTACTTAAGTAAAAGTACCAATACTGCAATTTAGAACTACTTCGTTACAAGTAACAGTACGAAATTTAAAATGTACTTGAGTAAAAGTACAAAAGTATCGGCATCAAAATGTACTTAAAGTACTAAAAGTAAAAGTATTCTCATTGCAGAATGTCACATTTCACAAATTCAAAATGTGTAGAAAATCTATTGAAAATAGCCGATCTACAAGCTCACAATGCGTCGCAACGCGACACATTGTGAGCTTGTAGATCGACTATTTTCAATAGATTTTCAATAGATTTTGGCCAAAATGTATAGGGTTGAAGTGGTTAATGTACGTTTTCTAATGAAAAAATTAAAATCGCCAAAGTAACTAGTAACTAAAGTTTTCAAATAATTGTAGTGGAGTAAAAGTAAACATTTTGGCTCTGAGATGTAGTGGAGTAGAAGTAAAAGTATTGGAAATTGGAAATACAGTAGTACAAATACCTCAAAATTGTACTTAAGTACAGTACTTAAGTAAAATTACTTAGTTACTTTACACCACTGAAAATGACGTCGGACTTAAATACTGAATGACAACATGGAACATGCATTAGAACATTGTTTCTCACATGGGGGTTCTCAGTGGTACGAGAGAGAACGTGGGAAATGGAAACATTGTGTGTTGACACATTTTGTTGAAAATCTCTCTGAAAATGACCCCAGATGTGTTTTGAAGTGAAATACCCCAAATCTCATCTGAATCAGAACTGTGCCACATTGAGACTGGAATCCGATTTGTTTACATTTATAAGATAGAATAATACATTTGAAAATCGGATTCCATGTGACTTGTTTAGTGTTTAGTCTTATTTAAACAAATCGGATTCCAATCTGGATGTGGCACAGATCTGATTCAGGCTGGATTTGGCTGCCTGTGTAAAATCAGTCTGAACACAGCGTTCAGACTGAACTAACAGTCGGGCGGAAATATCGGATTTGAGAAATATATCTCTAAACGGGGCCTAAATGTCCCATCACACTGCCGCATTTTCGTACCCGAATATCGGAGCGAATTTTCCACCGCCTTTCCGAAAAACACACCAGTCTGCAAGGACCTTATCCGAAAATCGCAGCAGTGCACATCGTGTTGATTTTGACAGGAAATTTTGATTTTAGATTAGTCATAGTCTTGAATAAAGATCATAAGAATTTAATAGTCGACTAAATCTGCAGTTGATTTAGTCGACTAAAATGAATTTTGGTGGGCCTTGATGTCGTCATAATGGCTGATTTTACACTAGGTTGTGCTCTGAAAATAACTCAAAGTGCAACCAAACACAAAATTACTTTTAGTCTTTTAGTTACTGGATCTCTTCTCAACTAGTCCCTCCCTAACATTGGAGTCTAGTTCTTATTTGTTGACGAAATTGTCGGTACATTTAGTCTCAGTGTTAGTCATCGTAGCTTAGTTTAGACTTAGTTTTCGTCCGTGAAAAACGTTCGTCATAGTTTTGGTCGACGAAACCAGTGTTGGCGTACATGTTTCCCCCCCCCCCTCTCATCCCAGGGCCTCCCTCAGCTGGTCAACGAGTTCCAGTCTCTGCTGGAGCGGGTGGACGCCGGGCGCCCCCTGGTGCTGGTGCTGGACGGACTGGACCATCTGTCTGAGGAGCACGGAGCCGACCTGTCCTGGCTGTCTGTCCCGCTGCCACCGCACGTCTACATGCTGCTGTCTGCTACCACCGACTGCCCCTGTGCTGCCACGCTACAGGTCAGTCTGACTGCAACCACCGACTGCCCCCTGTGCTGCCACACTACAGGTCAGTCTGCAACCACCGACTGCCCCCTGTGCTGCCACGCTACAGGTCAGTCTGCAACCACCGACTGCCCCCTGTGCTGCCACGCTACAGGTCAGTCTGACTGCAACCACCGACTGCCCCCTGTGCTGCCACGCTACAGGTCAGTCTGACTGCAACCACCGACTGCCCCCTGTGCTGCCACACTACAGGTCAGTCTGCAACCACCGACTGCCCCCTGTGCTGCCACACTACAGGTCAGTCTGCTACCACCGACTGCCCCTGTGCTGCCACGCTACAGGTCAGTCTGCTACCACCGACTGCCCCCTGTGCTGCCACACTACAGGTCAGTCTGCAACCACCGACTGCCCCCTGTGCTGCCACACTACAGGTCAGTCTGCAACCACCGACTGCCCCCCGTGCTGCCACGCTACAGGTCAGTCTGACTGCAACCACCGACTGCCCCCTGTGCTGCCACGCTACAGGTCAGTCTGACTGCAACCACCGACTGCCCCCTGTGCTGCCACGCTACAGGTCAGTCTGACTGCAACCACCGACTGCCCCCTGTGCTGCCACGCTACAGGTCAGTCTGACTGCAACCACCGACTGCCCCCTGTGCTGCCACGCTACAGGTCAGTCTGACTGCAACCACCGACTGCCCCCTGTGCTGCCACACTACAGGTCAGTCTGACTGCAACCACCGACTGCCCCTGTGCTGCCACGCTACAGGTCAGTCTGACTGCAACCACCGACTGCCCCCTGTGCTGCCACGCTACAGGTCAATCTGACTGCAACCACCGACTGCCCCCTGTGCTGCCACGCTACAGGTCAGTCTGTCTGAAACCACCGACTGCCCCTGTGCTGCCACGCTACAGGTCAGTCTGTCTGAAACCACCGACTGCCCCTGTGCTGCCACGCTACAGGTCAGTCTGCAACCACCGACTGCCCCCTGTGCTGCCACACTACAGGTCAGTCTGTTACCACCGACTGCCCCCTGTGCTGCCACGCTACAGGTCAGTCTGACTGCAACCACCGACTGCCCCCTGTGCTGCCACGCTACAGGTCAGTCTGCAACCACCGACTGCCCCTGTGCTGCCACGCTACAGGTCAGTCTGACTGCAACCACCGACTGCCCCCTGTGCTGCCACGCTACAGGTCAGTCTGACTGCAACCACCGACTGCCCCTGTGCTGCCACGCTACAGGTCAGTCTGACTGCAACCACCGACTGCCCCCTGTGCTGCCACACTACAGGTCAGTCTGCAACCACCGACTGCCCCTGTGCTGCCACACTACAGGTCAGTCTGCAACCACCGACTGCCCCTGTGCTGCCACGCTACAGGTCAGTCTGCAACCACCGACTGCCCCTGTGCTGCCACGCTACAGGTCAGTCTGACTGCAACCACCGACTGCCCCCTGTGCTGCCACGCTACACAACATTTTCACGATTTTTCAAAAATAGCAGACCTACAAGCTCATAGCGCAAAAGGGGTTCCCGCCCAAAATGGGTTAATCTCTGTCATCAGCCCTTATCAACACCATGCAATGGAGCCAGAAATGGACATTTCCTACATATTGGCGTTGTTGTTTGTCAGCCATTGTCCGACGTCACGTTTATTGGCGCGTTGTCCAACTACTAACCTCTATTACTAAACCTAACCCTAATTCTAACCTACTACAGGTAGGCCCCCTTTTCCACCATTTGGTTCCCAATGGGAACCGGTTCGGTTCTTTTTGGTTCTTGGTCCATGAGCCAGAGCTCCAAAACTGGAACGTTAATTATGAATCGAGTGGGCAAAACCATACCTATATTAGATTGGTAACACCATGACACTTCCCCAATTGAGTACTTACACGAACAAAATGATTTATTGTATTACAAATTTTACATGTTTAAATATGCAAATGAGGCATTATGTAGGAAAATATGCAAAATAATCGAAAATATGAAAAGGCTACTACTGTGGAAGGGTTATCATGTATTCATTTACTTTTATTGATCCTATAAACAATTTAATATAGGTCTAGTTTTCCCCACCAATTTTGGAGCTCTGGCTCTGGAACCAAAAAGAACTGAACCGGTTCCCATTGGGATTGGGAACCAAACCGGTGGAAAGGGGGTCTTAGAGTGCTCAACGGGCCTGAAAATGAACCCCGTTGGACCGGTCTGAGACCTACTCAGACCCCAAACCCTGACAAGTATGCCCTTGTAGTCACGCATCCAACAAGCTTTGAACTGAGCAGATTGGACCTTCTGTTCCACAGATAATGGCCAAAACATCTTGAAAACTGTGATTTTTGATCGCTGATTTTTGATGCGAGTTATGGCCCATTGTCACCCTTTTTTTTCAAACTCATCTATCTCTCTCCATCTCTCTCCCTCCCTCTCTCTCTCTCTCTCTCTCTCCCTCCATCAGAGTACATGTCATCCCACGGTGCTGTCCCTGCCTCCTCTCAGCGAGGATGACATCGGCGCTGCGCTGGCGGCCAGACTGCGGGCGTCACAGCGCCGTCTCCAGCCCCACCAGCGTGAGGCGCTGCAGGCGGCCTGTGTGTCGTGCCCCTCCCCTCTGTACGTGGAGGCCGCTCTGTGGGAGAGCCAGCGCTGGACCTCCTTCACGCCAGGGTTAATGGAGTTCAAATGACCATTTCACCACTTTTCAACCTATCTTCATATAACATATTTTGTATATATATTGTTTAAAATAAAACTGCCTATAACGATGATGTCACTGGTGGACGGGTTTCTGAACTGCCCACAGCCCTCCTGTGGGGGGGGGGGGGGGGGGTATTTTATGATGAACATTAGTGAGGACCAATTATATGAAGTAGGTTGAAAAGTGGTGAAGTGGTCCTTTAAAACTAAACTGAAAAAAAAGTTACAAAAATACAACAAAAGAAAAAGATTGGGAAAATGCTAATCTATAATGTGTTTTTCTTCAGTCCCCAGGACCCCCTGGATCTCCCGGCCAGCATGGAGGGTCTCTACCTGGGCATGCTGGCTCGTCTGGAGAGGGAACACGGACGTAACCTGCTGAGACGGGCCGCCACGCTCATATCTCTGTCTCGCGGAGGCGTCACCGAAGAGGTGGGTATGGTGTTATCTCTGTCACGTGGAGCTGTCTCTTGTCACGTGGAACGTTTCGACAAACGGGTTCAACTCACAAAAGTTTGCACGCGGAGGTGACACTACTGTGCATGCGAGACGATGCAAAACGCGTTACATATAGGACCCAAATAGGCCCCGCGCGTCACACTTCTCCAACTCGGAAGAATCGGTGAAAAGGGAGCATGCGGGTGGACTGCCCATAACCCCGACATCCCATCACTGCAAGGCTTTGCGCGTGGTTGGGGTTAGTAATGCGCTAGTCGGACCAACCGCTGGAATAATGAGCGGTCAGACTAAAGACACAGCACCGTGTGTGGTACATGAGCAACTCCATACAAGTGAATGGGAGGGGATTTTGAGCACTAACTATAGAAGGTGGCCTAAACTGTCTGTGTGTCTGTCTGTGTGTGTGTGTGTGTGTGTCACGCTGTAACACCACCGGCCCGCCACCAGAGGGTGCAGCTGTATCACACACAAAACACACACACACACACACACACACACACACACACACACACACACACACAACTTAACTTAACAAAAACTTAACTTAAAAAGAAAAAACTTAAAAAAAGAAAAAACACATACACACACACACTAAAAAAAACCTTAAAGTACGTAATTTATTCTAATTGTTATTGCAATTTACGAGCTTCGTTCGCTTCCCACGTTTGCGCGTCTTACTTGTCTGTGCTGTGCCCTCTCTATTATTCCTTCTCTATGTTCCTGACCCACTGTTTGGGAAGCACCGGTGTAACGTAACCCTTTCCACGTCCATCATAGGAGTTGCTGACGCTCCTGTCCAAAGACGAGAAGCTGCTCCGGGAGGCCTCCTCCTCGTCCCACAGCGCTCCCCCCTGCAGGGTGCCCTACGTGTGCTGGGCCGCTCTGCGACGGGCCCTGGGTCCTCACCTCAGCGAGGCGGAGAGCAACGGGACGTGGGTGCACCGCTGGAGCCACGCCGCCCTGGGCCGCGTCTGCGCCCGTCGCTACCTGAAGAGCCAGCACGCGCGCATGGCCGTGCACGCCGACTACGCCGACTACTACCGAGACAAGTCCCTTCACGGAGGTGTGTGTGTTAACGGTCGGACACAATTGTTGTTCTCCACGCAGAGTGAATTTAATTAAGGTTTTATTATAGTGTCGTAGTACTGCATGGAGTCCTTGACTTGTCTCGAGTCCACATTTTCATTTACTCGGTCTCGTCATAATTTGACTCGGTCTTGACTTAGTCTCTGACCAATAGGCCTATCTCACAGCATTTCCCCGCCCCCTTTTTACGCCCCCCTTTTTGAGATAGTGGTGTTATTATTTTATTTGCGGTCCATAGGCTTCCATGTTAAAAGAGGTATTTTCACAAGCCACAAACTACCGTTTTGTAAAGGTAAGGTTTATTCTACTTATTTGAGTTGTTATACCATTGTGTTTTCTTCTTTTGCCTAGCCAAAGCATGCCTACCTGGGAATTTTGGCCGGGAATAGACTAAAATAGAACAAAATAAATAAATATAACGCCAAATTCGGTGGGCGTGCGTCCCCTCCCCACGCTCATCCCCCCCCACCTTCAGATACCCTGTGACACCCCTGGTTGGAATGGCGGTGTGTCGGAATGCCTGCACTCTGTCCCCCACTTGACCTATAGGCCTTGACCACCCATTTGCAGGCTTATAGCCAAAAATGTTATTTAGATAACATGTTGTGTAGACTAGACAGATGCCATGTTCATTATTTTGTTGACCTGGCATCCTACCTATATGGTGTATAGTTTCAATGTACAGATTATTATTATTAATATATTATATATTTGTATTCTACTGTTTAAACTGATGAGGACAAAATAATTCCCTGGTGCTATCTTGGGCTCTGTTGGTTTAGACCACAAACACGCATTCAGAGCAAGAAGTAACAACAGTAACAACATATTACAGACGTAATATGTGCTTTATCTATTGAAAAATAGCAGATCTACAAGCTCATAGCGCGCCACCGAGTGGCGCGCTATGAGCTTGTAGGTCTGAACCACTGACATAGAAACATAGCTTTTTCAGAAAACTATCAGGATGTAGAAGACATTTTTAGAATCTGATCTCAGGTCAGAATGGGTTAAAGTAAACATAATCGTTTACATATATTAGTATTGTCACATTTGTCGCCACAGGTCGCATATTCCAGCCTCTGGCGTGGACCCTGGGCGATGAGAAGGAAGAGGAGGAGGAGAAGAAGGATGGCGGTGGCGAACGCTGCAGGAGTCTCCGAGTGTTCAACCTGAGGAAGCTCCACGGCCTGCCCTACCACCTGGTCCACTCCGGACAGATCCTCCCATTGTTCTACGAGTGTGTCTTCAACTACGAGTTCCTGCTGCACAAGACCTGGGCTCTGTCTGTCCATGACGTAGAGGAGGACCTGAGAGGAGCCGTGCTGCCTGACAGGTAAACTACAGTGGTGTAAAGTAACTATAAGTGCATTTACTAAGTACTGTATTTGAGTTAGGGCATTAAGCAGCTAGTCGACTAGTAAATCCACTAGTCAACCTTGTTGACTAGTTGACTAGTTGAATTTTTGTTTGTTTTTTTGATTTTGTAGGCCTCAAGATCAGGTAGATTATAGTTATATTCACCAATGTACACAGTTTTTAAATGTACAAATATTTATTTATTTTTTTCCTTTTTACATAATAGGTAGTTAAACAACTCTCGACTAGTCGACTAGTAAACTAGGCAACTAGTCAACTAGTAAAAATGACTAGAAGTGAATGCCCTAATTTGAGTACAATTTTGAGGGGCACTAGCCCCTCCTATATTCAGCTATCGGTGTACAGTTTCGTCTTACGCAAACATTACATTCCCATTGACAATGGATGGAGAATCTTACGTCAGTGTCTGAGCAAATTTGCTTATTTTTGTACTACACAAAGATCTAATTGCCATTGACAATGGATGGGGAATTTAGACGACGTCATAGTGTCTGAGAAAATAGACATGTTACATCATGATGATGTACTTATCATAAGAGCGCCCCTCACTTCACACGGGTGTGATTTTTACTTTACTTGAGCATTTCTGACACTTATACCAATACTTTTTACTTCCACTCCACTACATCTCAGAGACAAATATTGTACTTTTACCACATTTATTTGAAAATGTTGGTTACTAGTTTCTTATATTATTACAGGGAGGTGTTATGTAGACCAGTGCTTCCCAAAGTGGGGTCCGGGGACCCCCAGGGGTCCTTGAGGGAGTTCCAGGGGGTCCCCAGCTAAATGATAGTTTGGAACCAAATGGACCCTTATGGGTCTGTAACTCAAATGGAATCAAATGGAATAAAATGGACCATGACGGGTCCAGTTGGTTCCATTTGTACACTCTCAGAGTTAAATTAACATTGATTTTACAATATAAATTGGGGGTCCCAGAGATAGAAATGCCATTGAATGGGGGCCCATAGACTAATATGCGTGTCAAACTGGGGGTCCTTGAAATTAAACGGGCTGAGAATCACTGCTAGAGCCATAAAAATCTTCTCTTATGGGGGGTCTCTGGCATAAATGGTAAATGGTGCATTTATATAGCGCCTTTATCCAAGGCGCTTTACATAGATTGTGCATTACATTCACCCATTCACGCACACATTCATACACCGATTGCGGCGGAAGCCATGCAAGGTACCAACCAGCACATCGGGAGCAATTTGGGGTTCAGTGTCTTGCCCAAGGACACTTCGACATGTAGACGGGAGGAGCCGGGATTCGAACCGCCGACCAGTGTTGTTTTCGTCGACTAAAACTAAGACGAAAATTATTCGTCGACTACCTTTTTCTACTGACAAAAACTAAATGGAAACTAAATGAAAACTAAGCTGTGATGACTAAAACTAAGACTAAATATACTGACAATTTAGTCAACAAATAAAAACTAGACTAAAATGTTAGGAAGGGACTAGTGGACAATAGCCGATCTACAAGCTCACAACGCGTCGCAGCTTGTAGATCGGCTATTTTCAGCAAATGTAAAATCAGCCATTATGACGGCATCAAGGCCTGCCAAAACACATTTTAGTCGACTAAATCAACTGTAGATTTAGTCGACTAAAATCTCATGACATTTAGTCGACTAAAACTAAACTAACACTAACACATTCCAGGTGACTAAAATGTGACTAAAACTAAGTGAAACTATTCAAGAGACTACGACTAAAACTAAAATAGAAATTTGATGCCAAAAACAACACTGCCGCCGACCCATGGATCATTGGACGACCTGCTCTACCTCTTGAGCCACAGTCGTCCTACACAAAGATCTAATTGCCATTGACAATGGATGGGGAATTTAGACGACGTCATAGTGTCTGAGAAAATAGACATGTTACATCATGATGATGTACTTATGATAAGAGCGCCCCTCACTTCACACGGGTGTGATTTTTACTTTACTTGAGCATTTCTGACACTTATACCAATACTTTTTACTTCCACTCCACTACATCTCAGAGACAAATATTGTACTTTTACCACATTTATTTGAAAATGTTAGTTCCTAGTTTCTTTGTAGATTTGTGTTATTACAGGGAGGACCCCAGGGGTCCTTGAGGGAGTTCCAGGGGGTCCCCAGCTAAATGATAGTTTGGAACCAAATGGACCCCTATGGGTCTGTAACTCAGAGGGTGTACAAATGGAATCAAATGGACCCTGACAGGTCCATTTGGTTCCATTTGTACACTCTCAGAGTTAAATTAACATTGATTTTACAATATAAATTGGGGGTCCCAGAGATAAAAATACCATTGAATGGGGGGGCCCATAGTCAAATGTCAAAACTGGGGGTCCTTGAAATTAAACGGGCTGAGAATCACTGCTAGAGCCGTAAAAATCTTCTCTTATGGGGGGTCTCTGGCATAGTTTTGGAACCACTGATGTAGACATGTTGTTGATGTGAGGTTCTCTCTCTCTCCAGGGAGGTGTTGGACGTGTCCATGCTGCGTGGAGCTCTCCAGATGTCCAGAGCCGTTCTGGAGCAGGACCCGTGCCAGCTGGCCGGTCAGATCATGGGTCGTCTGGGGCAGTTGGTGTCTGAGGACCGTCCCGTAGCCCCAGGTAACAAGAAACGTAACCCGCGCCACAATCTCACCTGTATACACTTTAAAAAGGGCATTTGACCCACAGGAACGCGCCCAGGGTACCGGTAACGGTCGAGAAATGACAGTTACCGTGTGGGGGTCCCTGTGGGGTTCCCCGGAACATCCAAACCCCCAGGAACGGGCCCAGGGGGGGCAGCCCGGTTCCGGCGAGCCGCCCCGCATCCGAAACGGTCGAGAAATGACAGAGTTACCATGTGGGGGTCCCCAGGGGGTCCCCTCTACTGTACAGTAATGTAAAGAATTGCCTGGTGCAAGCCAGTTACCGTGTGGGGGTCCCTGGGGGGTTCCCCGGAACATCCAAACCCCCAGGAACGCGTCCAGGGGGGCGGCCCGGTTCCGGCGAGCTGCCCCACGTCCGAAATGGTTGATAAATGACAGAGTTACCATGTGGGTCCCTGTACTGTAATGTAAAGAATGGCCTGGTGCAAGCCAGTGCAAAAACAAATGAAGGCCTGCCACAAATGGCTGCCTGGTTCCTTTTAAACGCCCTGGGGTCCAAAAAGTAAGACGGTGAAATGTACCTCCATATATAATAACACTGTTGTCCTCCTGCACGGCCTCCAGGAGACCCTCTGAAGTTCTCCTACCTCCACACCCTGCTGGCTCAGTGTCCTCTGTCCTCCCTGCCCGTCCTGGTGCCGTCCTCCACCTGTCTGCTGCCCCCTGGAGGACTGACGCACACACTGCTGGCCGGTAACGAAGTATACATTTAGTTCAGTACTGTACTTAACACTTCTGATGGCCAGGACGTCCACACACGTCTTGTCAAATAAAACCGCGGGGTGCCTGGGATCGCTAAAATCCTTTTTTTATGGAAACGGCCGTTGCTATAGGCAACACCTTGCTCAGCTCTGCCCGCGCACCCATTACTTCCTTGTTTACAGCCCGACAAAAGACCATATTTTCTCCGAATCTACGCTGCCTCCGCGCAGACTGATCATACCGGCGATGTTCTGTTCTAATTTCTGACCTCATCATGCATCTCGGTTACAATATTAACGCTTCTAAAGAGAGAGAGATCAGACTTACACCGGGGCTCCACCGGGCGTGTCAGCGTCGCGTCTCCGTCACCGTCAGGGAATGTTCCCTTTTTAATCAATGAAGGGTGGCTCCACTGCCCGCGTTGCGTGACATTAACGCATGCATTAAAATTGAACCGGTGCGTTTTTTGACGCACGCGACGGAGACGCAACGCGTTCCGGTGGAGCCCTGGCGTTACTAGCTCGATGTAGTAATGGAAGAGGGAATAGGGAAGGCGGGCGTTTTCAGAATAGAATTTCCCTCATCTGCTTGGCACTCTAGCGCCTTTATTCTGAAAGATTCCCCGGCACCAGACGACTTCACCCATTGTCATTTCTACTGTACCTATCGTCATATAATTGGTCCACACTAATGCTCATTATAATGGTGTCATTCTCTTCTACTCGGTCTGTAGCCTGGCACAGCCTGTGTGGTTTCTGGTCTAGAGGGGCGGGTGGCTCAGCCTGTGTGGTTTCTGGTCTAGAGGGGCAGCTGGCCCAGCCTGTGTGGTTTCTGGTCTAGAGGGGCGGGTGGCTCAGCCTGTGTGGTTTCTGGTCTAGAAGGTCAGCCTGTGTGGTTTCTGGTCTAGAGGGGCGGGTGGCTCAGCCTGTGTGGTTTCTGGTCTAGAGGGTCAGCCTGTGTGGTTTCTGGTCTAGAGGGGCGGGTGGCCCAGCCTGTGTGGTTTCTGGTCTAGAAGGGCGGGTGGCCCAGCCTGTGTGGTTTCCGGTCTAGAGGGGCGGGTGGCCCAGCCTGTGTGGTTTCTGGTCTAGAGGGGCGAGTGGCCCAGCCTGTGTGGTTTCTGGTCTAGAGGGGCGGCTGGCCCAGCCTGTGTGGTTTCTGGTCTAGAGGGGCGAGTGGCCCAGCCTGTGTGGTTTCTGGTCTAGAGGGGCGGGTGGCCCAGCCTGTGTGGCTTCTGGTCTAGAGGGGCGGGTGGCTCAGCCTGTGTGGTTTCCGGTCTAGAGGGGCGGGTGGCCCAGCCTGTGTGGTTTCTGGTCTAGAGGGGCGGGTGGCCCAGCCTGTGTGGTTTCTGGTCTAGAGGGGCAGCCTGTGTGGTTTCCGGTCTAGAGGGGCGGGTGGCCCAGCCTGTGTGGTTTCTGGTCTAGAGGGGCGGGTGGCCCAGCCTGTGTGGTTTCTGGTCTAGAGGGGCAGCCTGTGTGGTTTCCGGTCTAGAGGGGCGGGTGGCCCAGCCTGTGTGGTTTCTGGTCTAGAGGGGCAGGTGGCCCAGCCTGTGTGGTTCCTGGTCTAGAGGGGCGGGTGGCCCAGCCTGTGTGGTTCCTGGTCTAGAGGTGGCGGGTGGCCCAGCCTGTGTGGTTCCTGGTCTAGAGGGGCGGGTGGCCCAGCCTGTGTGGTTCCTGGTCTAGAGGGGCGGGTGGCCCAGCCTGTGTGGTTTCTGGTCTAGAGGGGCGGGTGGCCCAGCCTGTGTGGTTTCTGGTCTAGAGGGGCAGCCTGTGTGGTTTCTGGTCTAGAGGGGCAGCCTGTGTGGTTTCTGGTCTAGAGGGGCAGCCTGTGTGGTTTCTGGTCTAGAGGGGCAGCCTGTGTGGTTTCTGGTCTAGAGGGGCAGCCTGTGTGGTTTCTGGTCTAGAGGGGCAGCCTGTGTGGTTTCTGGTCTAGAGGGGCAGCCTGTGTGGTTTCTGGTCTAGAGGGGCGGCTGCCAGCGATGGTTCACCGATCTGAGCGCCACTCACAAATCACATCCGAACATCGGATGTTTGGTCAAAACCAGGGACAGTGCTCGTAGTTTCAGAGATAACAGCCAAAGAAGATCCTACTTTGAATGGTACCCTATGGGGTGCGCGCGCACGCATCCTGGTGCTGGGGGTGATGAAGGCGTTTCCTAGCAACCGGGACAAGACTAAAAGTTGTTTTTCAGCGTAGCCCTTTCATATTGATATAAAGCGATCAAATACGTGATATCACGTATTCGGCAGTGAAAGCAGGTTATTTTTTAAAGGAATTGTTCAGATTTTATTATTATTATTATTATTATTACCGGTATTATCGCAAGAACAATGGCACAATGGCTTCCGTTATAGCGGGTGGCCCAGCCTGTGTGGTTTCTGGTCTAGAGGGGCGAGTGGCCCAGCCTGTGTGGTTTCTGGTCTAGAGGGGCGGCTGGCCCAGCCTGTGTGGTTTCTGGTCTAGAGGGGCGAGTGGCCCAGCCTGTGTGGTTTCTGGTCTAGAGGGGCGGGTGGCCCAGCCTGTGTGGCTTCTGGTCTAGAGGGGCGGGTGGCTCAGCCTGTGTGGTTTCCGGTCTAGAGGGGCGGGTGGCCCAGCCTGTGTGGTTTCTGGTCTAGAGGGGCGGGTGGCCCAGCCTGTGTGGTTTCTGGTCTAGAGGGGCAGCCTGTGTGGTTTCCGGTCTAGAGGGGCGTGTAAGAGCCATTATGACCTAATGTTTTGCTGATTGACAGTGTCACTGCAGCTTGGTCAGTGTCTGGGCCAGCCCAGGTATTTAACCAGGCTGCTAATCAGGCACAGGTGTTGCCAGTGGCAGACGGCAGAGGCTAACAGTTTTCTACTGTGTTCAGGAGGGCTGGTCCCCTGTGTTTGTTACTGTTTCTTTCTTATTATTTTATCTGTATGTTGTATAGGAAAATGACTGCAGAGAATAAAGCAAAGTTAAACTCAACGGACATGTTTTGGAGATCAGTTTGTACTGGCACACGTAAGAACTTCCACCTGGCCGCCGGCAACCAGTAGTGCCATTAAGTATAGGACTTTAGGCACTACATAAGTAGAAAACTACCTCGTTTCAACGGAAGCTGATTTGTTTTATTGGGAAGCAAATCAATCGAACCAGCGGGGCTCTTGGACAATCACAGGACGGCGTGGCGTGTGTTGGTGGAGTGTGGACAGATGGACACGACAGCAGCTGTGTGCAGCGAATGTGATCTTCTGCAAGGGTGTTCTGCTGTCTGAAGATCAGATGATCGTTACAACCCGCACAGAACTATAGGGGTTCTTACCGGGGGCAGCGATCTTCTGAAAGCTGCTCCTGCTGTCATTGGAGGTGATCGATTGGCGATTGCCACCCGGTCGGAGCCATAGGGGCGCTTACCGGGGGAATTCAGCAGCAGCAGCCAGCACAACGGATCATCTGGGCCGGATTGGACCGGATTGGACCGGCAGACCCAGATCTTCAACACTGACCAAACATCAATGTGCGGTATGTTCAGCGGCGCAACGCCGACACAAACGGATCCACGCCACAGAAAGTTTTCATTCAGAATCAGAACAATCCTATCTCTCCTACACAACAATCACTACATCATCCTGTTTGTGTTATGTGGGCAGTGGGCATGGAGCAGAGCAATGTCTATGACTGGGGGAAAGGGGCACACCGAAGCTGTCCTTTCCATAGGGGAGAGGCCTGTTTTTGGTTGCCTGTGCATAGGGCATGAAGCCAGAACTTGGACAGGCCTGCATTGGGCGCACTCCTCACAAATACAACCCAAGAGGAAGGAATGGGGATTTGTGGAGATGCCAAACTCAGAACTTTTTGCATTACATCATCAACTTGTATGTTGCGGCCATACAGGGGCTGGCAACAAGGACATGATTACCATCTGTGCTGTTCTGAACAGCTGTTGAACAAGTTGTTGAACATTGAAACCTGTATAGCCTTAGGCTACCTATAAGAATCTGCCTTTTGTGTGAAAGTCCAGATTAAAACAATTTGAGTTTTGCAATTATATTGTTTGAGTTTTGAAATGTGCAATTATGAATATCGCCTGTAAAAGTTTATGTATTTGTTTTGTTTTTCATGGCTCTTTGTATTTATGTTTTTAGAATTGCTCTGTTGTTTTTTCACCAGTAGCAATTAGGGGCTGGTGTAAGAGCCATTATGACCTAATGTTTTGCTGATTGACAGTGTCACTGCAGCTTGGTCAGTGTCTGGGCCAGCCCAGGTATTTAACCAGGCTGCTAATCAGGCACAGGTGTTGCCAGTGGCAGACGGCAGAGGCTAACAGTTTTCTACTGTGTTCAGGAGGGCTGGTCCCCTGTGTTTGTTACTGTTTCTTTCTTATTATTTTATCTGTATGTTGTATAGGAAAATGACTGCAGAGAATAAAGCAAAGTTAAACTCAACGGACATGTTTTGGAGATCAGTTTGTACTGGCACACGTAAGAACTTCCACCTGGCCGCCGGCAACCAGTAGTGCCATTAAGTATAGGACTTTAGGCACTACAGGGCGGGTGGCCCAGCCTGTGTGGTTTCTGGTCTAGAGGGGCGGGTGGCCCAGCCTGTGTGGTTTCTGGTCTAGAGGGGCAGCCTGTGTGGTTTCCGGTCTAGAGGGGCGGGTGGCCCAGCCTGTGTGGTTTCTGGTCTAGAGGGGCAGGTGGCCCAGCCTGTGTGGTTCCTGGTCTAGAGGGGCGGGTGGCCCAGCCTGTGTGGTTCCTGGTCTAGAGGTGGCGGGTGGCCCAGCCTGTGTGGTTCCTGGTCTAGAGGGGCGGGTGGCCCAGCCTGTGTGGTTCCTGGTCTAGAGGGGCGGGTGGCCCAGCCTGTGTGGTTTCTGGTCTAGAGGGGCGGGTGGCCCAGCCTGTGTGGTTTCTGGTCTAGAGGGGCAGCCTGTGTGGTTTCTGGTCTAGAGGGGCAGCCTGTGTGGTTTCTGGTCTAGAGGGGCAGCCTGTGTGGTTTCTGGTCTAGAGGGGCAGCCTGTGTGGTTTCTGGTCTAGAGGGGCAGCCTGTGTGGTTTCTGGTCTAGAGGGGCGGCTGCCAGCGATGGTTCACCGATCTGAGCGCCACTCACAAATCACATCCGAACATCGGATGTTTGGTCAAAACCAGGGACAGTGCTCGTAGTTTCAGAGATAACAGCCAAAGAAGATCCTACTTTGAATGGTACCCTATGGGGTGCGCGCGCACGCATCCTGGTGCTGGGGGTGATGAAGGCGTTTCCTAGCAACCGGGACAAGACTAAAAGTTGTTTTTCAGCGTAGCCCTTTCATATTGATATAAAGCGATCAAATACGTGATATCGCGGTATTTGGCCGACAGCGGGACTAATTTGAAAAACGTGATATCACGTATTCGGCAGTGAAAGCAGGTTATTTTTTAAAGGAATAGTTCAGATTTTATTATTATTATTATTATTATTACTGGTATTATCGCAAGAACAATGGCACAATGGCTTCCGTTATAGCATTTACCGTTAGAGGCGCCACCGAGCGTTGTGAAGTCCACTTCTGCAGACTCAATACTGTTCGAGTTAAAGTAGCTATAAACTAATATATGCAATTTTGTATGACTTTCTTTTTCAGACAGCCAGCAATGAGTTACACGCTCCCAAAAAAAATGTAGTCTCTGCGACACATCTAGTGGCCGCAGTCTGCCTTCAAACATGAGGAACAATGCATGAATGTATGTCATTTGCCGGCGAAAAAGGTTTGGACCAATGGCAAAGCTTCTAGCAAAATCTTTGAATGCAGACTGCGTGGCCCCTAGAGGTGGGGCCGCAGGGGAGTGACTGTATTGTTCTTTCACGTGGTTAGTCTTCAGTGTCACTGTCGCATCTTCCCTTCAGGTCACTGGTCTTCACTGACGGCGCTGGGAGGGGGACAGCAGCGGGGGTCCCTGGTGGTCAGCGGGGAGGCGGACGGGTCCCTGAGGCTGTGGGACGTGGAGCGGAGGCGCGTGGTCAGGATGCTGGGCGGGGCCGAGGGCATGGTGGCAGACGCCCTCACCCTGGGACTGGACGGCACTGTGCTGGTGATCTGCATGGGAGCCAGACTGCAGGTCAGCTGACTCTCATTGATGTTGAATGAATGTTGATCTGACTAGGAGCCAGACTGCAGGTCAGCTGACTCTCATTGATGTTGAATGAATGTTGATCTGACTAGGAGCCAGACTACAGGTCAGCTGACTCTCATTGATGTTGAATGAATTAATGGTGATCTGACTAGGAGCCAGACTGCAGGTCAGCTGACTCTCATTGATGTTGAATGAATGAATGGTGATCTGACTAGGAGCCAGACTGCAGGTCAGCTGACTCTCATTGATGTTGAATGAATGGTGGTCATCATGGGAGCCAGACTGCAGGTCAGCTGACTCTCATTGATGTTGAATGAATGGTGGTCTGACTAGGAGCCAGACTGCAGGTCAGCTGACTCTCATTGATGTTGAATGAATGGTGGTCTGCATGGGAGCCAGACTCCAGGTGATGATGAGCGGTCGCCGCTCAGCTGGCCTCTGACCTGGAAAAGAAGTAATGGAAAAACCACGCCCCCTCACGCATTAGAATGACATTGTAATTGTGTGCTCCCGGTCCAATTCCAATCATTTGATTTTGAGTATCTGCCGATTCCGATTTTTCCAGATCCGATATTTATATATTTTTATAGAACACGTTTATGCCATATCACAATATAATAGTACAATATCCAAAATCACAGACATCTAGTATTGATGTAGTGATATTGATACTCGGTTTTTTTCAGTGGTGCAACCACTCCGAGAAACAGCAATGTGTGTCCCTTTGTATGCGTGTGTGTGTGTGTCTATGTCTGTTTAGAGTACCAACAGGTGACAAAGTGGCACTGTTGAGCCTCACACTGTGCACAGGTGCATGATGGGAAGTTGAGTTTTTTGCAGCCATGTGGCACTGTTGAGCTTCACACTGTGCACAGGTGCATGATGGGAAGCTGAGTTTTTAGCAGCCATTACGTGATTTTGGGTGTGACAGTACAGTACAGTACAGTAGAGGGACCCCCTGGGGACCCCCACACGGTAACTCTCATTTCTCAACCATTTCGGACGCGGGGCAGCCCCTTGGAACAGGCCCCGCCCCCTGGGCACATTCCTGGGGGCCTGGATGTTCCGGGGACCCCCGTGGTCCCCCACACGGTAACTCATTTCTCGACCGTTTCAGACGCGGGCCGGCTCGCCAGAACCGGGCCGGCACCCTGGGTGCCGATCCTGCACCACTCACTTCACACTGGTGTGATTTCTTTTTTTGTTTTTGGCTCCCAATCCGATTTCCGATCATTTGAAAATTACGTCATCTGCGCCCCGATTTCCGATCACATGAACGGATTTGGACGACCCCAAATCTAATCTAATGCATGAGGGAGCCGTGATTTTTCCCATTACTTTTCATGTATTTTTGAGTGGTGTAAACCACTCCTACAACTGGCTTTGTTAGTTTACGTGTCTGTCTGTCTGTTCGTACCAAAAAATGAGCATGGTTGCTATGGTCACCCAGTTCACACGGGTGTGATTTCATTACATCAGACCACAGCTGATCAGTCTATATAAGACCTTACACCACTCAGTTCACACAGGTGTGATTTATTTTTGTGTTTATATAGCAACGTAGCTTTTTCACTCTGTGATGTTGTGTGTCTGTTCTCCAGGTCAGAGAGGTGGGGTCTGGACATGTTATCTACTCGGACAGTGACTCTGTGATGTTGTGTGTTGGTGTGTTCTCCAGGTCAGAGAGGTGCGGTCTGTACATGTTATCTACTCGGACAGTAACTCTGTGATGTTGTGTGTCTGTTCTCCAGGTCAGAGGGGTGGGGTCTGGACATGTTATCTACTCTGACGGACAGTGACTCTGTGATGTTGTGTGTCTGTTCTCCAGGTCAGAGGGGTGGGGTCTGGACATGTTATCTACTCGGACAGTGACTCTGTGATGTTGTGTGTTTGTGTGTTCTCCAGGTCAGAGAGGTGGGGTCTGGACATGTGATCTACTCAGACAGTGACTCTGTGGACACCCCCATAGTGACCACGGCCTGTGAGGGTCAGCTGCTAGTGGCCTTCTATGACGGGAGCCATCAAGTCAAGGTCGAGACATGTCTCTTGGCACCGCGTTTCCACAGCTTGTAGATCTGATACTTTTGTAGCCTGGCATGGCCAGACTAATATCACTGCCCCATGGATTCGTTTTCCTGTGGCAGATTTGTCTTGGTTTCCAGGCTAATATTTGTTTGTGACACTGTAGCATGATCGAGTAGCGCGGTAATTTCCTGCCCGACAACAACGGCCAGCAATACAATAAACAAAGAACGTTAAAAAACCTCCCCTAGTCCTGTTTGAATGCAGTATTCAATCAATCAATCAATCAATCAATTTAGCAACTTTAACCCTATTATACACACATCTTTTATTTATGTTCAGAGAGCCTTATTATATCCAGAGAGCCCGAAACCCAAAAACTAGGAACAAGTTATGTTTGTTTCCAAAACTGTATTTTAGGTAGCTATAGGTATGTCTGTACTCTGTACCAGTCCATAAGACTATGGCTCAATTTCAGTATTGGCCTCTTACCTACCTCTGAAGTTTGATTTATTTGCAATCTGTTCATGTTCCCTTCAGATGAATAACAGCCTCATTTTGTAACTTAATTTCATCATTAATCATTCGATGTCATGAAAATATGTTTGTTCAATGAGGTTTGGCCTTATATATGGAAATGTAGGCCGTTTTATGCGTGTTTCCTCAATTTTTAGACTAGTCATAATGTGTTAGAAAATCACTGACTAAAAATCCAATATAGGACCAATATTATTTGGGCTTGCGGCCCTTGGAATTCTGGTATTTTGCTGAGTGGCCACTGAGCCATCTTAAGTTGAGTAGCCCTGCGCTAGAGCCGAAGGCCGGTTGAGTTCTTATTATTAGTATTATTAGTACTATTACTTGCGCAAGCAGAGCGCGCAAGTAATAGTTTTCGTCCATGTCGCCGTTTGATGCGTATGCGCCGTGCCAGCGTATGACGTAATGACTTCTTGTGCTTGATATGGCAGTGGTGTCAGATTACATACATGTATACATAGGGGCATTACCTTTAATCCTCCCAACACTAAAACATATCGTCATTACGTCGCCATCGAAAACCAATTACACCCTGGCATTGGGTCCTAGTGCAACAAGCAAGTTACTTGCGCAAGCAGAGCGTGCAGGTCATGTTTTCGGCCAGGTGCGATGTTTGGGGCCAGCACACGTTATGACGTCATATGCTTGCCCCAAGCTGACCGCACAGGTGTGTTTTTGTCATGCTACGAAGTATATGTCCCATGACGTGATGAAGATATGTACAAATGTCCCTTAGAATGCACGTGATATGATGTCATACGGACATACGGAAGCTGACCGTGCAGGTATGTTTTCCGTGAATCGTGATTTAGATTATGTACCAATGCCAGGGTATAATTGGTTGACGATGATGATACGTTTCAGTGTCAATTGACCCAGCCGATTACATTATACCACCAACCACTCAGAAAAGTAAGTATGTACACATATATGGACACATGAGCATAATGACGTGTTAAATATATGTACCAGTGCCAGGGTATAGTTGACGGTGACGTAACGATGACGTGTTCCAGTCAAACAAGCTTATAAGTAATTACCATCATCATTTTTCAACACTAGTGCGCGCTCTGCTTGCGCACTAGTTACTTGTGTGAAACAAGCAAGTAGGCACTCGACAGAGTGCAGTTCTAGTTAGTATTATTATTATCATAGGTGTTGGGCCTGTGTGACTCGTGTTCTGTCCTGTGCGTCTGTCTCAATGTCCTCTATAGGTGTTGGACCTGCGTGACTCGTGTTCTGTGCTGTCCTGTGCCCACGTGTCTCTGGAGGGACGGGCCGTCCACCGAGACCGCTCCGTCCTGCTGTCGCGCAACAACTGCGTCAAAGACTACGTCCTGTTCGCCTACAGGTTAGATCTCAAAGACTACCTATGTCTTATATATCCACGGTTCCCAAAGTGGGGTTCACGGACACCTGGGGATCCGCGACGCATAGCCAGGGGGTCTGCTTTTTTTCCCTAGTGAATTATGGTGTGTGTGTTTGTGTGTTTGTGTGTGATATTACCATAATCACAATCATCAGTTAGAGCCCAGGGGCCCCTACTGGTCAGAGCTGGGACTGCAGGCGGGTTCCTTAATTTAGCATTGGGAAACCCCGCCGCGCCACTGGGGTTTAACATTTAGCGCTCGTTTTGCACTTCCGTATTTGACCACCAAACTGTGGTGGTCAAATGCGGAAGTATAGAGCGTTCTTCCATGTGCTTCAAAACGCCACTGAGCAACTTCTATTGAAATGAATAGCAGGGGGCGGGGCTGTCCGCCCTCTATCTTTTATAACTCTGTGGTTAGAGCACTGCAGAGGGGAGGTGTGTGTCTGTGACTGTGACCAGCTGATGGTCGTTGACGCTCGTTGATGCATCGAGGAAGGCAATTATGTTGCTGCACTGTCAGATACGTATATACATCTATTCTAAGGTAGCACCTTAAATACAAGTTGTGAAAATGTGGTAGCGCGTTTGTTTATGACTATATGAAATGTGTCTGAATGACTTTGGTTGAAACATTTTAATAGGAATAATAGTTCCAATGGCATCTAAATGTAAGTGGTTATCGGTGTTTCGAGGATGAAGGGGTACTTGGTAATTCTCCCCTCCAAGGGGTACGTGGGCCAAAAAGGTTTGAGAACCCCTGCTACTATACAAATATTGTATTAACCCATTTTGGGCGGGAACCCATTTTGGTGTTTTAACTAAGCATTATGTTATACTTTAGCTATTGAAAAATAGCAGATCTACAAGCTTGTAGGTCTGCTATTTTTGAAAAATTGTAAAAATGTGCCTGAAATATTTGAATATATATGGTTACAGAGCGAGTTTTTAACTCAAATCTTTGCTTCTGGGAACATATTTTCAGATGGGGGTCAATGGCGGCCAATGTCATATATATTTGGGGTCCATGAATATGTTTGAGAACCACTGGCATAGAAAACATGGGTTTTTTAGAAAACTGTCGTGTTAATGAACGCAGTCGTTCTCGACACGTTTTTTGCTCCGCTCGGGGGGGGGGGGGGGGGGGGGAATCTACATTTGTCTGAATCTTCAGTGTCTTGCTCAAGGACACTTCCGAGACACTAACTCTGGGGGAGCCCGGGAGCGAACTGGGAACCTTGCGGTTCCCATCCGGTCACGCTACCTCCTGAGCCACTGTATCAATAATCTAAAAGGTATAGAGTATCAACAACTCAAAATCTCAAGTATAGTAAAAGTGGTGTCTCTACTTGTATTTGAGCTATAGTACAGACCGTACTTGTATTAGCTACTTTCCACCAATGGCACCTAGTGACCTCCTCTCCTTCTCCTGGCCCTTCCAGCGCTGGCCCGAGCCTGAGGAGGTGTGAG
The DNA here is from genome assembly GCF_951216825.1 of Electrona antarctica. NCBI lineage: Eukaryota > Metazoa > Chordata > Actinopteri > Myctophiformes > Myctophidae > Electrona > Electrona antarctica. The sequence continues at coordinate 39,485,937 of NC_136802.1, read as the reverse complement.
GAGGTGCGGTGGAGGTGGTGTGAGAGGCTGCACAGGAGGTGTGGGGAGGTGCGGAAAAGGACATGTGAGAGGCTGCGGAGGTACAACTGGGCTCCTCCTCCTGGCCTGGTTTGGGAAAGTCACTGTCTCTGTGGAAGAAACGCGGCGGCGGTCTGTCGCTCCTTTGCTGTCTGTTGTTGTTGTCGCCGCGGTAGAACTTGGTGCGTGGCGAGAGGTCGGAGAAACCCGTCCTACCGTCCTGGGGGTGGTGTCTCTGAGGAGGTGGAGGCTGCTGGGGGTGGTGTCTCTGAGGAGGCGGAGGCTGCTGGGGGTGGTGTCTCTGAGGAGGTGGAGGCTGCTGGGGGTGGTGTCTCTGAGGAGGCGGAGGAGGCTGCTGGGGGTGGTGTCTCTGAGGAGGCGGAGGAGGCTGCTGGGGGTGGTGTCTCTGAGGAGGCGGAGGCTGCTGGGGGTGGTGTCTCTGAGGAGGTGGAGGCTGCTGGGGGTGGTGTCTCTGAGGAGGCGGAGGAGGCTGCTGGGGGTGGTGTCTCTGAGGAGGCGGAGGAGGCTGCTGGGGGTGGTGTCTCTGAGGAGGTGGAGGCTGCTGGGGGTGGTGTCTCTGAGGAGGCGGAGGAGGCTGCTGGGGGTGGTGTCTCTGAGGAGGAGGAGGCTGCTGGGGGTGGTGTCTCTGAGGAGGCGGAGGAGGCTGCTGGGGGTGGTGTCTCTGAGGAGCCGGAGGAGGCTGCTGGGGGTGGTGTCTCTGAGGAGCCGGAGGAGGCTGATGGGGGTGGTGTCTCTGAGGAGCCGGAGGAGGCTGCTGGCTCTCCTCCTCGTCGATGGCGAACGCTCCCATCTTGGACTCCAGGAAGTCAAACAGAGTGTTTGCGCCAGAGGGCCTTCCTCCCGCTCCCACCTCCTCCTCATCCTCAAACCTGGACCTTCCTCTTCCTCCTCGGCCTCCTCTGCCTCTTGCTGCTCTGGGCGGGGGTCTGCGGGACTCTATGGGCAGGGTGGGAGAGGGTCTGCTGTCGCCGGTAGCTCCAGTCAGCATATCGAGAGCCGCCTCTAGGCTGTTGTTGCTCTCCGTTAAGGCCCGGCGAGCGTCCTCACCGTTGAAGCCCATCTCCACGACGTCTCTCAGAGCTTGCTCGTCCACCTCCACCACCTCGGCATAATCCCCGCTGCCTTCGGCCTTCCTGCTCTCCGTCGCCCGTTCCTCACTCCAGTGCGACTGCGGCGGCTTCAACGAGTCGCGTCCCCCGCTGCGGTAGGAGGAGGAAGACGACCCGCTGATCAGGTTGGCGCCCGCGTTGGCTCCGCCGCCGAAGCTGCGCAGCGGCGCCTCTTTGGCCTTCTTGGTCACCTCGGCGATGGCGGCTACCCGCTGCTTCTCGAAGTCGTTGACGACGACGGCCGGAGCCTTGGCCGCGCCGACGCCCTGCAGCGTCTTCCTCTCGTCCAGCTCGTCGATGCGCTCGTCCCTCGGCGTGCACCTCTGTCCGAACGGCACGAAGGGAGGAGGTCCGCCGTCCTCCGCGTTCCTCCGCCCGCCTGAACGTTGTCGCTGCTGTTTGACCAGGCTCCGCTGGAGCTCCCATTTCTACACGAGGTGCTCGACCGCTCCGCCCAGAACGGGGGCGGTGGACTCGTCCAGGAGCAAGAGGCCGTTCCTGACCGGGACGGTGCCCAGGAGCTTGACCTTGGTTCCGGGCGGCGTGTTCAGGCCGAGCCCCAGAAGGGGTCTGACCTCCAGGCCCGCGCACGCCACGTGGCCGTCGGTCAGCTGCAGCCGCAGCATCCTGGGAGCCGCCTGGCTCTCCGGGTGCTCCTTGGTTGCCGAGACGTTCCTCACCTTCTGGACCTGGAGGACGAGCGGTCCCTCCAACGTCTCCACGCGTCCGCCATTTATGTCCGGCGGCAGGGCCGCTCTGCCGATGGGCCGGAGGTCGCGGTCGAGCGCCAGACGGACGATGTTGCCGTCGGACGCCTTGTCCGCGGCTTCGCCTCTCAGCTGCGTCATCCCCTCGTCGCTGAGGTTCCAGCCGTCTCTGGTCAGAGATGAGATCAAGTCGCTCATTCTTTTTGTCTAAAAAAAGGCCTATATTTCTATAGGTTTGTTTTTTAATATGTTACTATTGCAACGACCATTCTCGACTCGATGCTGAACTTGCTAGGTGTAACTCTTAAACGAAACGACTTTATGAATGACTGTATCTGTCTGTCAGTCTGCTTCCCTTTTAAGCCCATATATGGAAGTTCCTGATGACATTGATATGATGTGATATCATAGTACTATACTATATATAGACATCCATTGGCTGACCCAAATCATGGGCTTTGTGGGTTGGTCAAAACCATGTGGCATTTGTGCTGAACCACCAAGTACTTTTGCAGCAAAGATCCATCTTTTCATGGTGTGGTATCAATACCCTTAAAGGGACACTTCACCGCTTTTGCAAAAAAATACATGTTAATGACGTTTAGAAGATTTAGAACACTTTCCTGGGGGTCTTCATGTGTGTAATATGTGGTTTTAGATCTTTTAGATTTTAGCAGTGAGCCCAGTGTCTCCGATGTCATGGACACTGGGCTCACTTACTTCCTGGACTACATGTTGTCTCAGAAAGACAGCCCTCCCCCTATCCACAAGGAGGAGCAGTGCACCAAAGCATTATGGGAATTGTAGTCCAGGAAGTAAGTGAGCCCAGCTGTGTCCATGACATCAGAGACGCTGGGCTCGTACTGCTGAAATCTAAAAAAATAAGTTACACACATAAAGACCCCCAGGAAAGTGTTCTAAATCTTCTAAACGTCATTAACACATATATTTTGTTGTGTCCCTTTAAGGAAGTAGCTCGTCTGCCCGAAACGTTGGCCTTTTCATTCTTTGAGACACAATATACGGGTATTTCATGGCGTGGCCAAATACGCCATTCCTTCATGGGGTGAAAACAACACAGCTTACCATTTTGCATTGGGGAAGAATGTACACGTTACATTTTATTGGTTTATGTCTTCATAGCGCAACATATAATTGCTATATAATTATGTAAGGGATAATGTCTGCCTCGGTGGTCATTGTCGGGAGATAATTCACCGACAGGGGTTTTAACCACAGAGGCGAAACGGAGGTGGTTAATCACCCTGCAGGTGAATTATATATGAGCTGATAATAGCAGACCTACAGGTTCACAACACACGTTGAGCTTGTATTGTTCCTCTGCACCACGACGGGACACTTATTGTGTGACCTCTGCTGAACCGTCTCAGGCGTCACCCTGTCTGTCCCTCTCATCTAGGGCTCGTCCTTAACCCATTGAGGCCTGATGTCGAAATTTAAAAAAAATATTTTTTATTTTTTTCCTGAAAAACCTCATGTTTCTGTATCAGTGGTTCTCAATATTTCATGTCAAGGACCCCAAAAATTATATGTAATTGGCCGCCGACCCCCATCTGAAAATAATGTTGTTCCAGGGAGCCCCTGGAACAACATTGAAAGAATATATATTCAAAGATTCGAGGCACGATTTTTCAAAAATAGCAGATCTACAAGCTCATAGCGCGGCACTCGGTGCCGCGCTATGAGCTTGTAGATCTGCTATTTTTCAATAGCTAGAGTATAACATAATGCTTAAAACACCAAAAGGGGTTCCCGCCCAAAATGGATTAAATAATACCACCTGTACCCTTTGTTAACAAGGTGTCAAATCAGGCCGCCATAGTAACACCTAGACAGATTTCACCAACAGGGTTTTTTAAAGAGACAACCTCTGAATTATTCATCCGTATGAATTAGTAAACGCCATATCCGTCGTCCTCTTCTCGGATGTTAGTGTAACTCGGCACGCAGTCTAACTAGCCTGACAGGAGATGTGCTAAGTGGTGGAAAAAGTACTCAAGGTTTTTGCTTAAGTAAAACTACAATACTGCAATGTAAAGGTACTCAAAGTACTAAAAATAGATCAAGGTTCAAGTTTATTTAGTGTCCCCCGAAGGGCAAATTGGGTTGCAGCATAGACAGTACATTAAACAATGAAACAGTACAAATACACAAACAGTTCACATAGCAGATACCAAAGTACAACGGTGCACATAACCATTAAAGTGCAGGCATTAAAGTGCTATGCGATAGGTCATAAAAGGTGCGTGCGCATAGACATTAGGCACGAGACCAATACAGTAAAAAGTGCTTATCATAAGGTTATCTCCTAGATCAGGGGTTCTCAACGTTTTTGGCCGGGGACCCCGGAAATGCTTTGGCAATGGCTCGGGACCCCCGCCCCGCCCCCTCCCGACCCCCAATATAAATTGACTGCTACAATAACCTTAACCCATTTTGGGCGGGAACCCCTTTTGGTGTTTTGAGCATAGTTATAATTTAGCTATTGAAAAATAGCAGATCTACAAGCTCATAGCGCGCCACCGAGTGGCGCGCTACGAGCTTGTAGGTCTGCTATTTTTGAAAAATCGTGAAAATAAAAATAAAAATCTTTTCTTTTTTTTTTCTTTTTTTTCGAAAATAATTTGGGGACCCCCTAAAATAATGTGGCGACCCCCCGAGGGGTCGCGACCCACGGGTTGAGAACCCCTGTCCTAGATCTACCCACAGCAGCATAGATAGTACTCATTATGCAGAATGTGCCATTTTAAGTTTTCAAATGTACAAAACGTCTTTTGAAATTAGCAGATCTACAAGCTCACAATGTGTCTCATCGCAACACATTGAGAGCTTGTGCATCTGCTATTTGCAAATGGCCAAAATGTATGGGGCTGAAGTGGTTAATGCATGTTTTGTAATAATATAATACAAATCTACAAAGTTACTAGTAACTAAAGTTGTCAAATAAATATAGTGGAGTAAAATACTGGAAATACTTTTAAGTACAAATACCTCAAAATTGTACTTAAGTACAGTACTTGAGTAAATATACTTAGTTACTTTCTACCACTGGATGTGGTTGACACAGATACATTCACAATATATTAATGAGCTCTTTCCACGAGGTGTTTAATCTTAATCGTGGAACCTGATAAAAAAGTGTGTGTGTGTGTGTGTGTGTGTGTGTGTGTGTGTGTGTGTGTGTGTGTGTGTGTGTGTGTGTGTGTGTGTGTGTGTGTGTGTGTGTGTGTGTGTGTGTGTGTGTGTGTGTGTGTGTGTGTGTGTGTGTGTGTGTGTGTGTGTGTGTGTAGGGGGGGGGCACCGTCACAGTTGAGTGGCGAGGGCATCGGCCAATCAGCAGACGGGGTCATTTGAGGTAGCAGGGAGGGTAAGGCCTCACTCAGACCTTTACAGCGTTGTATGAATGTTGTGAGTGTCATGGCCGCCCCAATGCATTTCCAATGGAGGTCACATGGTCTGTTGTATGGATTTTGGCTGTGTTTCGACTGCGCCCCTCCCCCTCACACAACACAAATGTTGTGTCAAACCATGTGACTCCCATTGGAAATGCATTGGGGCAGCAACATTCTACACAACACTACACAACATTCATCCAACAAGCATACAGCAATGCAGTAACGGTCTGAGTGAGGCCTAAGAGTAATAACCGGCATTCAAAATGTACTTGAGTAAAAGTACCAAAGTGTTGGCATCAAAATGGGACCTGGGCTGCTAACCTGACAGCGTGTCGTGGGTTCGACTCACGATCCCGACGACCTTTTTTTGCTGCGTGTCACATAATTTATACAAACTTTTGAAGTAAGAAAATGTAGTTAAAATGCAAGAAAGAAATTACAAAATAAAAGGCAGCTAGTGGCAAACAGAAAGTTTCAATCAGAACTGCAGCATCACTCCCGATCTTCCGCCGTAGTCTGAAAACCCACCTTTTCAGACTCCATCATGGCCCATAGCACTTTAGACAGCACTTTTTAGACTTAGATAGCATTTGAACAGACTTATAGCATGTCATGTAGACAGCACAATAATTGCATTGTATGTAGTCATAGCACTTCATAGTATATATGTACAGCATAGTATAGCATATATGTATAGTTTATATGTATAGTGTCATTATATAGATGTTCTAGTTACTTTCTTAGCTTACGCATGTTTCTTGATAAATGCATTTTACATATGTGATGTATTCCCATGTTTTTGTTCTTGCTTAATGTAAATCGTTCTGGATTAAGAGCGTCTGCTAAATGCCTAAATTGTAAATTGTAAAGTTCTTCAGCTATGATTTAAAAGAGGGAATCGAAGCTGTTGTTGACCAAATGATTACGGGTGTTAATATTACAATTATCCCGGGGGGGGGGGATGTGACGCCTCCTCCCCGCGCTTCCGTTTCGTCTTTACAGTCTTGTCCTAATGCTGCTGATCAAATTAAAATATAAAATGTTAAGATATCTCTTCCTCCCCTCTCTCTCTCTCTCTCTCTCTCTCTCTCTCTCTCTCTCTCTCTCTCTCACTCACAGGTCAGGAGGTCAAGCAGCAGTGTTCGGCGCGCGGTCGGGTACTGTGCTGTGTGTGTTGAATACCCAGCATGCATCAGCCTCCATCCAAGCGGTGGAGATGACTGAAGAATACCTGATGATCTTCTGCAGGTGACTGTTTTATACCTGTAAAACCTGTCATGTGACCGTAACCCATTCTGACCTGAGATCAGATTCTAAAAAGGTCTTCTACATCCTGACAGTTTTCTGAAAAAGCTATGTTTCTATGTCAGTCGTTCTTTGATTTTTCAAAAATAGCAGACCTACAAGTTCATAGAGCTTGTAGATCTGCTATTTTTCAATAGCTAAAGCATAACATAATGCTAAGTTGCTAACACCAAAAGGGGTTCCCGCCCAGGATGGGTTAAAGACGTATAGTGAAATGGCATTTTCGGTCATTTTATTTGAAGTTTCAGTCTGAAACGGAAGCCTGTAGGCTACGTCTCTGAGCCGATCAAGAGTGTCGCGTCCCTTCAGGCTATGGGATGCTGGTGGCTCCTTTACAAGTGAGAGACAAACGGCCAGCTCAGCCATAAGTTTGCTACTTATATTTTAGCGTGCGATTACGTTTAAAATTAGTAATACACTGTCTGGACAGGTCATCTTGAATGAGATTAAAAACAGTAGTAGTTCTGTAATCAAAATCAGCTGTGTTTGGAGGAACAAGCAGCAACGGGAATCAAAACGATTAATGGAATTAAGATTCTTCGGGACGCATCACGCAGCACGTTTTCGTACTTCAAAAGGTAAAAATATGCTCTACGCTCTAAAAGTGTGAAAAACATATTTTTCATTTCACTCCAGAGAAATGTGTGCATGCGATCGCATAATAGAGGGTCCTTCCCCATTTCAGAACGACGAGGGCACCAGGAAATAATTCCCCATTCATTTTTCAAAAAGTGTTTATTTAAAGGCATTTAAGCCTCGTGCAAAGCCAACAGCTTGAGTTGACAAATCATGACAATAAACAAATAAAATTAGTTTTTCTTCTTTCTAATTATTTGTTCGGCCCCAAAAAAAATTGTTTATTGTCACGATTTGTCAACTCGGCTGTTGGCTTTGTAAATACCTTTGTATGTCGCCTATGGGGGAAAAAATAAAGGGAAGCTCCGCACACTCAGATCTGTGCACAATCAATGTATTTATTCTGCAAGCTTTCGGTCTACTGACCGTCTTCAGGCACGCCTATGGGAAAAATGAATGGGGAATCATTTCCTGGTGCCCTTGTCATTGGGCACCAGGAAAGGGGGCGGGACTGCGACGCTCTATTTACTGCATAATCAGCCAAATGGCACAGATTATGGAGGTGTAATTATTTTTTTTCAAAAAGGGCGCATAATCGCACACATTTCCCATATAGTTTTAAGCCGCATAATCAAGGATTTCTGCCCGCGTTTTCCTGGAGGGTCTAAACGATGCTTCTGATTTCAGGTACCCGTACAAGAGCGACAGTGAGATGCTCCACATCGAGCTGTTTGGCTCCTCCTCCCTGCGGTACCAGCGCTCCATCCTGGGCTGCAGTCAGGACTACATCTCCCAGGTGTCTGTCACCAGCGGGGGGACGCACGCCGTGGCCTTCTGCCCCTCCCCCCGCACCCGCCTCACCCAGCTGGTCACCTGGAACCTGGAGACCGAGGACCACAAGCACCTCGCACGCTTCCCTGGGATCCTCACGCAAGGTTTGACCACTGGTCAGAACACTGGCTGGTTCATTTGTTCATTCATTCATACGTGGCGGCCATGGCCCCCCTGGCTGCATGAGTGGCCGGTTACAACTAGCCCGTGGCAGGTTAAAACTCAACCGTGGCTCTTTGCCACCTTGTCATACACTGATTTTCCTTCGCCATAGAAACCTGAGTTGGCATCACAGCCTGTAAAAAAAAAAAAAAAAGTGTAGCTGCACAATGCAGTCTGCCATCTCTTCTGTCAGCAGGCCACAGCAGAGGACTGTCTCTTTGTTTCTCTTGATGCATAGCATGCCAGGGAGCTGCCGTGAGATGACCGATGCTGCGACATAGGCATCCGTATCAGCTGCATCAATAACAATAGGGCCACTATAGCCTGACTGCCGCAGACCTGCATAAACAGTGAAGAGGATGGTGTCAGCTTCAGACTGTTCAATGCTGCAGTCTTCCATCGGTTGTTGTGTTGACACGTTGATGCAATGTGGGCCAACAGAGTAGACAATCTCTGCCTTCACCTGCAACCGCTCCTTGTTACTGACACTACCCAGTAGTGTTTTGAATGCCTTGGCATAGGGGAAGGGGTCATTCAATTTCATGTACGTGTTGGGTATATGTGCCTTACCCTGTACACGCAGGTCTCGCTCATCATCTTTCGTTAAGTATGCTGCATCGTATGGGTCATTCACACAGATGATACGGTGAGCAATCATCACGATGGCGGGCAAAGATGATGGACGACACCTTGTGGACATAGTCCAACCCCTTGTATGGGCTGCCGTCTTGTGTCTGCCGATCTTCCGCTGATGGAGTTGCCATCATCCAGATCATGCCCATGTCGATGAGAGCGACATAGGGTTCTTTGATATCTATCGTTTGGAGAGAGAGCTTCTGGATGAGCTTGCTTTTCTGTGTCTTCCTGTATGTGCCATTGGGGTTGAATAAAGCCACACATTCCTCAACAACACGATGTTCCAGCAACTCGGGGAGCTTGACAAGTTGACTGACTTCAACCAGGTTGATCACTGCTTTGAGAGCGCTTCTTTCCATTTCAGCAGCTCTTTCCTTGAGTTCCTCGCCGGGCATGCATGTTTGGAATTAAATGTCATACGTTTGCTCATACTGACAGGTGCATGAAGGGATTTATTCGTGCTGAACACCCGGTCCCGCAAGAAGATGTTCAACTTATCCTCTCCTGCAGAATGGGCTGATTTAAAGTCCGCAATGAGATCATCAGAGGCAAGCATGGCTGACTGTAGGGTGCGAAGTGTGGATGAGGCTGGATTAAACGGGAATGAGTCGAACTCATCCATGCATGCAATCAGGTTCTGTACACACTGTTCATCTTCTCGCATCCGTTTCGGGCCACTTTCCGTGTGCTTCCTCTTGGCTTCTGTTCGGGTGGCAAGAGTGTTGTGAGCCGCTCTTATGCGGGCCACATTGTTGACATTTCTGGAGTGCACCAGCAGCTGCTTTTCATTTTGGAGGATGGAGAGCCAGCCTGACTTCATTTTGCTGCCCTTGTTCATTGTACATTCAATCCACATGTCCCAGGCCATGTTGGAATAGGGGTTACCTGTGATGGACTGAGTGAAGTTAGTACGAAGGAAGGTAACCTGTTCAGCAGGGAGAGCTGTCAGCATTGCCCAGAAGTCAGGCAGCCACCTTCCATACTTATTGTTGTCGTACGCTACCATCCACGGCAACATAGCATTCAGAGAGCTGACATACTCTTCCCAGTTGCAGATATGGACTGCATGCACATTCTGCATTAGCGCATCCGTCATGGACAGGAAGTCCCTCCAGTAGTCTGCCGTGTCACTGACCTCTACATGGGAGAAAAGGTTGGTGATGAGATTCTTGAGATCAGCATCATCCTCCAGTGCTGCATGAGCAGCAGCAAGGGTTTCCTGGGAGAGACTTGTATTCCTTAGAATATCAAGATTCTCTCTCGTCTACTCTGTTAGGTTGGGTATCAGCCTCTCCTTGGCCAGCTGACTCATAAGTGCCTCATACATCAGCCTCAAGCAACGCAGCCCCCTCTTTTAATGCTTGCCTTTCAGCGCACAATCAACAGATCCCTCAGTAATGACTCCTCCCGCGACTAGTATCTCTCCTAGCTCACTCCCCTTGTAGCACTTGTTGATGGAAGTAGGGCCGGTCCTGAGCAATCTGGCGCCCCAAGCAGGATTTTTCACTGGGGAGGCACTGGGGGGACAGTGGGGACACTGTGGAGGCACTGGGGGTCCATTGGGGAGGCACTGTGGGGACATTGGGGAGGCTCTGTGGAGGCACTGGCGGGACACTGGCACTGGGGAGTCACTGGGGAGGTACTGGGGAGGCACTGGGGAGGCACTGGGGGGGCACTGGGGGGACACTGGGCAGACAGAGTTGGGACAGAGTCCCAACTCCCCCATTGCGCTCGAAGCCGTTGCTTCGTCGGCCTGTAGGAAGAACCGGGCCTGGTTCAACTCATCATCACACACTGTGTATGGAAAGGACCAAGAAAGGGCACAATGTCATGGTACTTGTCTGGGTTCTCTGCCTTGAGCAGAGTGATTAGGAGGACGTACACAGGAGGATCTCCCACTAAAAAGGCCAAGCGTTTTGTGATGACGATGTGAGATAGCTTTTCAATGATGTCATTCACAGCTGACTTGTTTGGGAGGTTGATTGTAAGACATATGAAGATAAGCCTTGCTCTTTGACTGCTCCTTATTCAAGCTGGCATGAAACCCGTTGTAGGAAGGGATAGTCTGCTCAGCTGCATCAGGGCGATCACCATTCTGGTTTGCACGAACAAGGGCATGAATAATGCTCCGCTTGCACTGAGGCTCTGTACTAGATGTGTGTGTGTGTGTGTGTGTTAAGGCTGTACCTTAGCCCTTTTTTTTGGACTCGAACTTCGGCAGGAATACCCGAGCGAACATCCGGACCATTTGTTTCCAATTCATTTAAAAAATAACCTTTGCGATATCAGCGCGTCTCCCCTGCTCTTTATCAATCTCTCTCGTCTCTCCCAACACACACACACACACACACACACACAAACACCGTCAAGTGGCTACGCGAAAACAGCTGATCTGCAAGCTCACGTGAGCTTGCTGGCAGGCAGCTACAACAGCGTATATTGCTCGTTATTTGTTCCACCTGTGTATTCTGGGAGGCGCATTGAAGTGAAGTGGGCACAGGGCAAAAGCAGATCCTCCGTGACCGTTTTGCTTAACAATGATCAGAGTTCCCTACTTTTTGTGATGTGATGCTAGAGAGCATATGCTAATATATCATGGCCCCTGTCAGCGATCATGCTGGTGTGTGTGTGTGTGTGTGTGTGTGAGAGAGACGCGTCAGACATTCCATTCAATTCACCTCAGCTGCAGGCCAATCACCAAATTACAAGCACGGGAGATGGGACAGCAGAACTAGGAGATATTTCTTAAAGAAAATCATAACTTCTGACAGGAATGCACTAGAAACTTACTTTTTTTTACATGCTCATATCGCATTCTCGCCGAGATATATTTTCGAGTTAATAAAAAAAGGGGAAAAAAAATAATCTTTTTTATTTAATTAAAAAAAAAAAAAAAAAAAAAACGAATGGTTCAAGCCCATTAATTAAGATTCGAGTGCCAACCCTAACGAGCGAACATTCGAACCTTGAATGTTTGGGGACAGCCTTAGTGTGTGAGTGTGTGTGTGCGTGTGTGTGTGCGTGTGTGTGTGTGTGTGTGTGTGTGTGTGTGTGTGTGTGTGTGTGTGTGTGTGTGTGTGTGTGTGTGTGTGTGTGTGTGTGTGTGTGTGTGTGTGTGTGTGTGTGTGTGTGTGTGTGTGTGTGTGTGTGTGTGCGCGCGCGCGACATGCATGGCTTAATCTTTGAGACAAGCATATGCTACTGGCAGGATCAACCAGGTAGGCCTCCTGTTTCAGGATCAACCAGGTAGGCCTCCTGTTTCAGGATCAACCAGGTAGGCCTCCTGTTTCAGGATCAACCAGGTAGGCCTCCTGTTTCAGGATCAACCAGGTAGGCCTCCTGTTTCCGCCCGGGGTACCTGGCCCAGGTGAGGCCAGGGCCCGGGGGTTGCCCACCGCGGAACTACTGTAGCCGCCGGAAACGAGTTCCGGCTCGGCTGGCTCTTCGTCCCCGATGGCGTGCACTGGACGGGCGGGCCTCAGTCCCTCCCCGAACCCGGGTCGAGGGGATGTTACCGAGGTGGGTCCTCGGTCGAGCGTGTGTGCGTGCGTCAAAACGCTTGTGCTGCAGGCTCCGAGGCTAACAATACACTAACTCAACTTTAACAATTCCATCAATGTTCAATCAATACCACATTCACACAAAGCAATATATGAGAGATTTTATTTTCTATTATACAATGGACAAAAAAACTAAAAGTTTTCACTCCAATGGATGGTGGCCATCTTGGATTTTGGGGCCAAAATGAGGTCTTATGATTAAAATGGTGTCAGATTTGGAATCCTCATGCTGACTTGTATGAAAAAGTGTCTTCATACATGATTCTACGTCATCTGGATCAAAAGTTAATTTGTGGCTATGGCGCCGGGCGCCATTTTGAATTTGGCCCTCTAGCAAAAAATGCTGGGATTTTTGCGAGGGACCTGGGGGCTAAATCTTTTATAAAGGGTCCATAGAGGTCAAATCAATCATCAAAACATCCTTGCCAGAGGATGGTCACAGAACCTTAGTCTGTGACTCAACTAATAAGACTGTTAGTACGTCATGCCAAACACATGAACCCGGCAGTAGCTCAGGGGTAGAGTGGTCGCTTGGTAACCGGAAGGTTCCCAGTTCAATCCCCGGGCTCCCCCCAGAGTTGGTGTCGAAGTGTCCTTGAGCAAGACTCTGAACCCCTAATTGCTCCCGATGTGCAGGTTGGTGTTGGTGGTGCTACAAGCTCATAGCGTGCCACTGTTAAAAATGTGGTACAAATCATTGAATATATATTTCAGAGCGAACATTTTTAACTAAAATATTTGCTTATGGGGGGTCCCTGGAACTACATATTTTGAGATGGGGGTCCGTGGCCCAATAGAGATAATTCTGGGGGTCCTTGACATGAAAAAGGTTGAGCACCACTGACATAGAAACATAGGTTTTTCAGAAAAAATGTAGGATTTAGAAGCCTTTTTTTTAAATCGACCTCAGTCCAAAATGGGTTCATTCATTCATTCATTCATTCATTCAACAGGTGTGTGCTCTGACCTGCGCTACTGCGTGGGGATGTGTGACTCGGAGAGGTACCTGCGCCTCTGGGACCTGTCCTCCAGGATCACTGACCAGAGCCTGACCTTCAACGTCCACAGGACCATGAGCGACGGCACGGCAGAGGTCATCCCCGTGGGCACAGAGGTCACCCCAATGGGCGCCATGCCACGGTACTATAGCAACGCACACACTGTCTGCGTGGACGGATTACTTAGCTTGTGCCAAGTGTACATGCACGTGCACACTTTCACCCATAGGGGAGCCACAATACCTGGCCTGAATTGGGTTTATTTATATGCTGATAAGTATCGTAGTGCAGTTAATTACAACAACCACTGTGGTGGGAAAAATGAAAATGGGACCGCCAAATATCCTAAACTTTCTGCGATTCTGCCAATAGGCTAGAGGGTATGCGCGTGACATCATCATCAAACCAGGAAGTTATACAGGAATGCCTACTGAGTGGCAAAAAACTACTTTTACTTTCTGGCCTCGACAGCCCATACATCCACACAGAAAAGTCCTATCTGATTGCTCACTTTGCATGTTGCTTTGCCACTCGATTTGCCACTCGATGTGCCATTCACTTTAAGCATGCGCATACCCTCTATAATCATATTCTTTGAGAGACCGTTTTCAAAACAAAGAATCAAACACACAGAGTCAAACAAAGAGTCACGTGACGTTGGTACCCTTCACCCCTGTCAGACCTGAGATCAGACAAATCCTAACTGTTAAATCCTAAATCCTAATCCTATGTGTCTATGTCAGTGATTCTCAAACATTTTCATGTCCCCCAAATATTTGGCCGCCGACCCCCATCTCAAATGTTTTTTTAGTTAAAAAAAAAAAACCGCTCACTGAGGAGGAATAATAATGTATATTCAACGATTTGCAGACATTTTCACAACTTTAAAAAAATAGCAAATTTACAACAAAGTTGTGTTGCGCTATGAGGTTGTAGATCTGCCATTTTTCAACAGCTAAAATATAAAAGAATGGTTAAAATGAATAAAAGCTAAGCTAAGATGCGTTCCAGGTATTAATGAGTATGCACATGCATGATTTTCCCATCAGGACACGCCCCCCTCATCTAGACTGAGTGGCAAAACATTGAGCAGCATGGAGTGTTGGAGTTTGGAAGCGCTCGTTGGAAATCACTCAACCGTCCTGCGTACCACCTGTTTCTAAATGTCACATAATGCAGGAGGCAGCAAAATGTTGTGTTATTGAAAACAAGCACTTCCAAACTCTGACACTTAGAAAAAAAATCAAATGCAGGGCATTTCTTGACAGGAAGTAGCTCATAACGTTCCTATGGTGGATTTTTATGAAACAAAAACTTTGCAGATAGAAAGAGGATAATTCAAGCTTTTCGTACAGCTGCAATGTTGGTGAGTTTAACATTGTTTAATGCAATCAGACAGGACTTTTCTGTTTGGATGAATGGGCTGTCAAGGCCAGAAAGTAGTGGGCGTTCCCATATAACTTCCAGGTACGATGATGTCATGTGCATACCCTCTATAGCAGTGGTGTCAAACTGGTGATCCGCGGGCATTTTGTGGCCCGCGGAGCTGCCCAATGCGGCCCGCCGGCCATTTATTATTTTTTAAAAAAGAAAAAAAAGGGGGTTTTGTAAAAAAAATGAATGTAAAACGTGGGCATTCTGTTTTTTGTTTTGTTTTTTTAAGTGGTGTGTGTGGGCACACAAAGTGTTAATTGCTTAACAATGAACAGCTGAGTACCAGGAGTGTGTGTGTGTGTGTGTGTGTGTGTGTGTGTGTGTGTGTGTGTGTGTGTGTGTGTGTGTGTGTGTGTGTGTGTGTGTGTGTGTGTGTGTGTGTGTGTGTGTGTGTGTGTGTGTGTGTGTGTCCCTCCCTCTCTCTCTCCCTCTCATAGCAGAAAAAAAGAAAGCGTTCTCGTGAAACTATAAAGAAAAGTGTGTGTGTGGTGGGTCCTCCCTCTCTCTCTCTCTCTCCGAGTCTCTCTCAGACAATTGTCATGTCCTAGTATGAGCCTACTGGTCCTCATTCACAAAGGAGAAATACGCCAGAGTGTATCGGAAGCGTAACGGAAGCGTAAACAGATGCGGGAAATTCCGTCCGATCACGCAACGTTGTTTTGCCGTGCAATTCAAAGAGCGGTGTGTACCACAGGTACGCAGGTGTATGTTGTGAGGTACGCAGGTGAATGCGAGCGGGTGCCAAATGATCGGAAAATCAGCGGATAACTTCATTTGCATTGATCCACGCCCCATTTCACACCATAAAAGGTGTCAAGCATGACTCAGCAGACAGCAGTAAAAAAAACAAAAAATAACTACTTACAGCTCAAACGAAATAGAGGTCCTCCTGACGGAATGCAACAAAATAATGATATTTTCCAGTATAGTGGCTTCACAAATTAAAATAAAAATGAAAAGAAATTAGGCTATACTGCCGCGGTCAGTCAGTACTGTGCAGATATATCATGAATATAGCCCTCTATTAATTTCCTAATTCCACAGGACCACAAACAAGTTTTTGCACCATTGTATAAAGTATACCACTATAGGCCTACCATACAAACTGTACAAACTGACACTCAATCCATCAAAGGACAGGAAATTAAAAGAAAATGATCTGACCATGTCAAACGACGACCACCACCTGCAGTCTCTTTTTTTACATCCATATACCATTACATTTGTGCGTGATTCTTTATATTGTCTATAGCCTACCATTAAACTATATAAATCATTTTCCCAAGCTTACAAAACGGTGAACGCTGCTCCGCACCGCTACAGCAATGGCAAGCTGACTTACGGTATAAGATGCAGCTTGGCCATTTATTTATTTAAGTTCGGGACCAAGGCAGCAAGCTAGCCTATACTTGGCAATTATATTATAAAGCCTTTTCTTTTCTATTGAACAATTGCTCACTCACACCTTTGCAGAGGTAAAACATATATCCGATATTTTTATCAGAGCTGCATTGATTCATGCGGGGAATAGATTAATATCATCTCACTGTCATCTGTCTGAATGCCATGTGGAGAATGGATTTGTTCTGATCATGGACACGTAGGCATAGGCCTATAGCTATTTAAATTTTCAACCATATACGGCGGGTAGCCTCCTCTTTGTCAGATCTAAGTGCAGGTTCATTTCATGATGTCGTCATATTAAAATGATTCACGGGACATTTGGCACCAAACTTGATTGATCTCATGATGAGATCAATGTAGTAGCCTACAGCCTAGCTATAAGTTCCCCATATTATAATTAATTAAGGTGCACTGGCTTCAAACTATGACTGGCCGAATTGCACGCGCTGATGCAATAATGTGGACTTCTATATTTTTATAGGGCTAATTAGCCCTCGTGACTGCTGTCTGTCTGTCAGACCGGCATGTCTGTGAACCATAGAAATAATCTGTTCTGTCCGGGCCAGGCTCGCCGTTATATTCATTTTCCAATGTGAATTTCACCCAGATTGGACTGTCCACACACACACACACACACACACACCGACAGTGTGACTCAAAGGAGCTCCATAACAAAACAATTTCAATAGGCCTACTGCAGGCATTACTACACTAAACAACGTTGGATTCGTACAGTGCAGAATGCAGATAAGTGTATGTTCTTATAATAATTGTGAGTTTGTTTTTTAACATGCAGCGCGAGTCCGCGAGAGCCGATCTACAAGCTCACAACGCGTTGCACTGCGAGTAGAAAGCTGTCAAGTGAGCAGCGCAATCGCGCATGCTAGAAATATCCTAATAAATAAATAAAAAGGTGTCGGGCTTGCAGGGGCAATTTCTGTATGGGACTCTAGGCTAACCTGCCTCTAGAATGCTTGCATTTAGGCATACAAGTGATACTTGGCTTTTATATAAGCTATCATTTTTTTTATGTGCTGACCAATGTTGACACATGCCTACATATTTTATCTGAGGTTTGGGGACTTTTAATTGAGTCAGCATGAAGACTAAAGCCTTCTGAATAAATCTACGCAAGCAGTACACGACCATGAGAGCTGGCGCAGCTTATAGCGGAGTTTCCGACCAAACAACGTCAAGTTCACGTTCAACTTCATGAATTCCCACGTAATGTGGGAATCCACGTAAATGCCTGTCCGCTCACGCTACGTAACGTTATGAGCGTAAACGCCGTTGTGAATGAGGCCCATAGAGTCTATAGGCTCATACTAGGACATGACATTATGGGCTATATCCTGCGCCATCCCTTATCCCTAAACTAATTTGCCATTTTTTACCATTTAAAAAATATCTCAAATAGCCGATCTACAAGCTCACAATGTCTCGATGTAGATCGGCTAGTTGAACTATTTTAAAATGTATTTTTTAAATAGTAAAAAATGGCAAATTAGTTTAGGGATAAGGGATAAGGGGTGGCGCAAGATGGAGCCCTATGTGTGTAGGCAGAAGAATTGTTTGTTCATCTCAAGGCTCTCTGTCTCCCCCTGCTGGTCAGGTATGCCATCTGCCGCTCGCTGCGCAGCGGAACGGTCCGGGTGTGGAACCTGGCCCGCCGCAGGTTCTGGGGGCGCGCGGTGCGCGTGGAGCATGGCCTCTACGGAGCCACGGACGTAGCGCTGGCACACGGCCTTAAACTCT
The DNA here is from genome assembly GCF_951216825.1 of Electrona antarctica. Taxonomy (NCBI): domain Eukaryota; kingdom Metazoa; phylum Chordata; class Actinopteri; order Myctophiformes; family Myctophidae; genus Electrona; species Electrona antarctica. Next base: position 39,468,005 of record NC_136802.1, on the reverse strand, counting down.
ACATCCTGACTGATAGAGGACTCGCCCACAGCGCAGACCTGACTGACGGAAGCTTCACCCACGGCGCCAACACACCCTCATCCGTCTTCCGGGTACTCACACGCTCCTTTCTAATGTTTTTTGAGGTGGCGCTTCTGGTGTCTGTCCACAAACTTTTGGCTTTTGGTGTCTGTCCACAAGCTTTTTTCCTACACAAACATTATATTCCCATTGACAATGCATGGAGATGTCTGATGCAAATAGACATAGTGTCTATTTTACGTCATGATGATGTACAATGATAAGAGCTGCCCTCACTTCACACAGGTGTTTTTTATATTATGCAGCTGTTAATTCAAAAATGTACCTAATCCATTAAAACCTGAGGCTGATTCTACAAATGCCCTCTAAATTAGTAGTTCTCACACTTTTAAAAACATTGAAAACATAAAAAAAATGTACTGTACAAAGATGTACTGTACAAGCTTGTGTGAGGTTTCAACTGCATGTGATGTCATCCAAAGTCTCCTTTGACTACGGTGGCCCATTTGGGACACAAACCCTGTAGAGAGTATATAGTTATTATGAAAGACAATCTACAAAACAAATAAGAAGGAAAATAATCTGAGCGATAAAAATAAGCGATTTACATATATGTACATCTGCTATTTTTGAACAGCCACCACTAAATTAAAAAAAATGGACACCAACCCGAAGAAAAGCAAAGGCTCACTTTTGGAATGCTCCAAGTATTTATTTCACAAACACAGCAGGCAAACACATACAACGTTTCGACCGGTATTGGTCTTTTTCAAGTATGAAATGAAGTATACTTGGAAAAGACCAATAGCGGTCGAAACGTTGTATGTCCTGCCTGCTGTGTTTGTGAAATAAATACTTGGAGCATTACAAAAGTCTTCATGATATCTGTTAGTTTGGCTCAGCACCAAGATCGGAGGATGTGTGCTGTTCCATTTTATTCTGACTCGTCACCAACCCACCACTGCCCCCTGCAGACGCTGCTGGTGTATGATCTGTTGAAGAAGAGCTACGTGAGGAGACAGACGGGCATGTCCATCGTCCCCTGTCCCCAGCACGAGTACAGGCTGGTAGAGGACGCCCGCGTCCTCATGGGCCCGTCAGAGACCAGGTGAGACACCGTCCCCTGTCCCCAGTAGTTGAGACAGACACCAGGTGAGACACCGTCCCCTGTCCCCAGTAGTTGAGACAGACGCCAGGTGAGACACCGCCCCCTGTCCCCACTAGTTGAGACAGACACCAGGTGAGACACCGTCCCCTGTCCCCAGTAGTTGAGACAGACACCAGGTGAGACACCGCCCCCTGTCCGCAGTAGTTGAGACAGACACCAGGTGAGACACCGTCCCCTGTCCCAGTAGTTGAGACAGACACCAGGTGAGACACCGTCCCCTGTCCCCAGTAGTTGAGACAGACACCAGGTGAGACACCGCCCCCTGTCCGCAGTAGTTGAGACAGACACCAGGTGAGACACCGTCCCCTGTCCCCAGTAGTTGAGACAGACACCAGGTGAGACACCGTCCCCTGTCCCCAGTAGTTGAGACAGACACCAGGTGAGACATCGTCCCCTGTCCCCACTAGTTGAGACAGACACCAGGTGAGACACCGTCCCCTGTCCCCACTAGTTGAGACAGACACCAGGTGAGACACCGTCCCCTGTCCCCACTAGTTGAGACAGACACCAGGTGAGACACCGTCCCCTGTCCCCACTAGTTGAAACAGACTCCAGGTGAGACATCGTCGCCTGTCCCCACTAGTTGAGACAGACACCAGGTGAGACACCGTCCCCTGTCCCCACTAGTTGAGACAGGCACCAGGTGTGACACCGTCCCCTGTCCCCACTAGTTGAGACAGACACCAGGTGAGACACCGTCCCCTGTCCCCACTAGTTGAGACAGACACCAGGTGAGACACCGTCCCCTGTCCCCACTAGTTGAGACAGACACCAGGTGAGACACCGTCCCCTGTCCCCAGTAGTTGAGACAGACACCAGGTGAGACACCGCCCCCTGTCCCCAGTAGAGACAGACACCAGGTGAGACACCGTCCCCTGTCCCCAGTAGAGACAGTCACCAGGTGAGACACCGTCCCCTGTCCCCAGTAGTTGAGACAGACACAAGGTGAGACACCGTCCCCTGTCCCCAGTAGAGACAGTCACCAGGTGAGACACCGTCCCCTGTCCCCACTAGTTGAGACAGACACCAGGTGAGACACAGTCCCCTTTCCCCACTAGTTGAGACAGACACCAGGTAAGACACCGTCCCCTGTCCCCACTAGTTGAGACAGACACCAGGTGAGACACCGTCCCCTGTCCCCACTAGTTGAGACAGACACCAGGTGAGACAACGTCCCCTGTCCCCAGTAGTTGAGACAGACACCAGGTGAGACACCGTCCACTGTCCTAGTACAAAAGTATTGGTATTAAATGTACTAAAAGTACCAAAAGTTAAAAGTATGCATTATGCAGAATGTCCCATTTCAAGTTTGAAAATGTATACAAATCGTGTATACAAATCAATCGTGTATACAAATCACAAATAGCAAATCTACAAGCTCACAAGGTTTCACACATTGTAAGCTTGTAGGTCTGATATTTTCAATTTATGGCCAAAATGTATAGGGCTGAAGTGGTTAATGTATGTTTTGTAAATCATAATACAAATCTACAAAGTAACTATTACAGTTTTCATCAATTGTAGTGGAGTAAATCGCTGACTGATTATTAACCCATTTTGGGCGGGAACCCCTTTTGGTGTTTGCATTACGTTGTGCTTTAGCTATTGAAAAATCACACCCGTGTGAACTGAGTGGTGCAACTACACATTTATTGTTATAGTTACTGTACATTAGAACCAGGAAAGCATCTGTGTCATAAGTACTCTCCGCATGAATTCAGTCTCAACAGTGTCACTTGAAGGTCACCCACTCAGTGTCGGTGATGTCAGTGACGTCACATACTAACCATAGCAACCATGCTCACCCGTACAGGCACAAACACACACGGGTACTAACAAAGCTACGAGCTTGTAGGTCTGCTATTTTTGAAAAATCGAAGAACGACTGACATAGAAACATAGCTTTTTCAGAAAACTGTCAGGATGTAGAAGACATTTTTAGAATCTGATCTCAGGTCAAAATGGGTTAAAACAATATTTGGATCCAAGATGCAAGGTGCAAAAACTAAGCGCGATTGGGTTAGGTTAGGGTAATTCAATCTGGACGGGAACCCGTTTTGGTGTTTTAACTAAGCATTATGTTATGCTTTTAGCTATTGAAAAATAGCAGATCTACAAGCTCATAGCACGCCACCGAGTGGCGCGCTACGAGCTTGTAGGTCTGCTATTTTTGAAAAGTCGTGAAAATGTAGCGCAAATCTGAATATATTCTTTCAGAGCGAACGTTTTTATGTCAAATCTTTGCTTCTGGGGAGGTCCCTGGAATAACATATTTTCAGATGGGGGTCGGCGGCCAAATACATATAATTCTAGGGGTCCTTGACATTAAATACTTTGAGAACCACTGATACAGAACATAAGGTTTCTCAGAAAACTGTCAGGATTTAGAAGAAATTTGTAGAATCGTTCCCAGGTCAAAATGGGTTAATGAATCTAAAATTAATCTGTTTTGTTTAAAGATATTTTTTTGCGGCTTATGCCTTTTATTGGTTTTTTGAAGGGACAGACAGTAGGCTGACAGGAAACGGGAGAGAGATGGGGGAAGACATGCAGTAAAGGCCGTGTCGGGCTCGGGAGTCGAACCCGCGGCACACTGCGACTGGATTACCAGTCGGGTGCCCAGACGGTTACGCCACCGCCTGGGCCCCAGACCTCATTTTTTACACTTTGTTACTTCCTCCGTTTAGCATCTTGCTTTTTTCCTTTACGGCTGCCACCTAGTGGCTTACCAGAGGAGCTGCTGGAGGCGGAGGAGGACTTTGATCCAGAGATAGAATCTGGTGATCCAGAAGAACCCGTGGACCCAGAGGGCGTGGTCATGAACGTGGAGACATGGGGCACCTCCAGGTTCGGCGCGCTATTCACGGACCGTTCCAACTCCTTCCTCACCTCGGGGTCATCGGCGTCGACCACCTCGGAGTCCTCGGCGTTGCCCACCTTGGTCAGCAGGAAGACGAGCAGCGCGGGGATGACCGCGGCCAGGACGGACGGCTCCGCGAGCCACCCCCACGCCCCCTGCCTCTCTGTGAAGTAGCGGGGCGGGCCGGCGGAGTGCAGCCGGAGCGGGTATGGCCGCGGGACCACCTCGGAGGGCACGACGTAGTTGACGGCGCGCGCCCTGGTCTTCCCCGTGGACGCGATGTCGACGCGGATCGGCTCGAAGCGGTACGCGGGCGTCGTCACCTCCACCACGTAGGACCCCCAGGGGACGTTGTTCACGGCGAAGCCGCCGTCCGTTCTCAGGAAGCCCACAAACTGTCGTCCATGTCCGCCCACCACCAGGACGCTGGCCGCGGAGACCCAGTCGCGGGTGTTCGCGCCAGGAACCGTCGCCGTTCCCTCGATCTTGAAGAGCGCGTTCTCCGGTCCCGGAACCATTTCCGTGCCCTCGATCATGGAGGGTGCGTTCTCTGCTACCGGAACCGTCGCCGTGCCCTCGATCTTGGAGAGTGCGTCCGCTCCCGGAACCGTCGCCGTGCCCTCGATCTTGGAGAGTGCGTCCACTCCTGGAACCGTCGCCATGCCCTCGATCTTGGAGAGTGTGTCCGCTCCTGGAAGCATTGCCGCCGTGCCCTCGATCTTGGAGAGTGCATTCTCCGCTCCTGGAACCGTCGCTATGCCCTCGATCTTGGAGAGTGCGTCCACTCCTGGAACCGTCGCCATGCCCTCGATCTTGGAGAGTGCGTCCACTCCTGGAACCGTCGGCCTGCCCTCGATCTTGGAGAGTGCGTCCACTCCTGGAACCGTCGCCGTGCCCTCGATCTTGGAGAGTGCGTTCTCCTCTCCCGGAACCGTCGCCCTGCCCTCGATCTTGGAGAGTGCGTCCACTCCTGGAACCGTCTCCATGCCCTCGATCTTGGAGAGTGCGTCCACTCCTGGAACCGTCGCCATGCCCTCGATCATGGAGAGTGTGTCCGCTCCTGGAAGCATTGCCGCCGTGCCCTCGATCTTGGAGAGTGCATTCTCTGCTCCCGGAACCGTTGCCCTGCCCTCGATCTTGGAGAGTGCGTCCGCTCCTGGAACCGTCGGCCTGCCCTCGATCTTGGAGAGTGCGTCCGCTCCCGGAACCGTCGCCGCCGTGCCCTCGATCTTGGAGAGTGCGTTCTCCTCTCCCGGAACCGTCGCCCTGCCCTCGATCTTGGAGAGTGCGTTCTCTGCTCCCGGAACCGTCGCCATGCCCTCGATCTTGGAGAGTGCGTTCTCCGCTCCCGGAACCGTCGGCGAGCCCTCGATCTTGGAGAGTGTGTCCTCTCCCGGAAGCAGCGCCGCCCTGCCCTCGATATTGGAGAGTGGGTTCTCCGCTCCTGGAACCGTCGCCATGCCCTCGATCTTGGAGAGTGAGTTCGCTCCCGGAACCGTCACCAAGCCCTCGATCTTGAAGCAATGACCGTTCGGCTGCGTCGATCCACCCGCGCCAAGTCCCGTTTCCGTACCACAGAAACACCACGCCTGAGCCAACACAGCCAGCAATAAAAGACAGAATGCCGCCGTTCTTCCCCCGAGCAACATCTTCTAAGACGTTGTATTACTTAAATTGTATAGCTTTGTTGGAAATGTACTTTGCAGCTTTAGCTGCTCGGTCAGGCTACTTAGTCAGACTACTCAGATTTCTCAAACCGCTGCAAAAGTGGGTAAATGTTTTCTTTCCATGTCATTTGAGGACAAATGACATGTCGTGATGACAATGTAGTGATGTCACTGCATGCCATGGTGGTCATTATGTCGTCTGTCCACAAAGTTATAAAGGTTAGAGAGCGGACCGGCGATTGAGGGCACCATATATGGGGGTCTTTCCCATGTATGGGGAAAGCCCCCATCAACATTCCATATGTTGATCCTTCCCCATCCATCCTTCCTCTTCGGTGTCTCCGTTTTGACTGATACCTGTCCATTCAAACTCTAGACGGGCCTAGTCTAGTTATTAGTGCAGCCGCGCCCGGCAGCCAGGGAAAACTGGAGTTCTCAACAGACCCGAGAATTATGGCCCGGCCCTCATCAAACGCTGTACACATATGGAGCTGACCTGTTCTGACATTCCATATGTTGATATGTTGACCTCATCAAACCCTGTACACTCAATACATGCTCCTTATATGGCCAGTACAGAATACATTACATGTTGATCTGACCCCCCCATGCCATGGGGCGAGCAGACTGCTAAGCGACCTCGCCTTTTAGGGCGACCCCGCCCTAAAAGGCGAGGTCGCTTCTCACCATCAGGAGTCTTTACTGGTAACTCAATGGCTCAAAGTTGAGAGCGGTCTCAAAGAGACACAGACAGAATATGCCCAAATATGGAAATAGTACTGATGTCATACTGACATCATCGTACTGACATCATCAATTAAAAGGTCATCAATATCATGTAATAATGATCAAATAATATCTTTAAGGTTGATAAGGTGCAAGGTTAAGGTGCAAGGTTGATTATTGCGACCGTATGTCGCATTTACTATGAATACCTGCATCTCCCGTCCGTCTGTCCGTTCGTCCGTCACCCACACCTCCATATATGGTCATGCCCCGTGACATCATGTCTCCATATATGGCCACGCCTCGTGACATTATGTGACTTCACGAAGACCCTTAGATCTCCATATCTGGTGCCTCACGACATGTCACGCCACCATATATGGCCATCTCCATATATGAATATCACCACACCGACCTCATCTAACTCTGGATCCATATGGAGAAGACTGGATCTGACCTCATCAAACCCTATACACTCAAGACACGCTCTATATATGGCCAGTACAGAATTCATGTTGATCTGACCCCCCATGCCAAAGCACCAGCAGCACTCACCCAGCGGTCTGTCGTCTGCCACCACCCGGGCGGACGCGCGCACGCGACCTCGCCCTTTGTCGCCCTCAGGGTGTCTCACTGGTATCTTCACATCATGTAGACTCTTCTCCCTTCTGGCCCCAAAACTGTGGAACGCACTTCCCGTTGCAATCAGAACTGCAGCATCACTCCCGATCTTCCGCCGTAGTTTGAAAACCCACCTTTTCAGACTCCACCATGGCCCATAGCACTTACCCTACCCCCTTAGACAGCACTTTTTAGACTTAGATAGCATTTGAAACAGACTTATAGCATGTCATGTAGACAGCACAATAATTGCATTGTATGTAGTCATAGCACTTCATAGTATATATGTACAGCATAGTATAATATATATGTATAGTTTATATGTATAGTGTCATTATATAGATATGTTCTAGTTACGTTCTTAGCTTACGCATGTTTCTTGATAAATGCTTTTTATATATGTGATGTATTCCCATGCTTTTTGGTCTTGCTTAATGTAAGTCGCTCTGGATTAAGAGCGTCTGCTAAATGCCTAAATTGTAAATTGTAATTGTAGATATGAACAATGGACAGGTAGGTTCCTTTCCTGCCTCACACAGTGTGTTAATGTTGATCCAGGGACCACCTGATCCTGTGGGATCTGGACTCAGGTTCCATCAGAGACCGGATCAGAGCCCCCCACGTGGAGTCGCTGCTGTCCGCCAGTGCCGTCCCGACGCAGGGACCACCTCCTCCCGCCCCCAAAACACGTCAGTTGGCTTCCTACAGTACAAACGTTGCTGGGGCATCCTATAGTGGGGTCCGGGGACCCCTGGTGGTACTTGAGGTGTAGTTCAGTGTAGCTCAATTAGAGATAGTTAGGAACCAAATGGACCCTTATGGGTCTGTGACTCAGAGAGTGTACAAATGGAACCAAATGGACCCGTACACTCTCAGAGTTACATTAACAGTGGTTTTACTATATAAATTGGAGGTACCAGAGATGGAAATGCCATTAAATCAGGGGTCCGTAGCATAATGTGTGTGAAACTGGGGGGTCCATGAAATGAATACTGTATGTTTCGGAATCACTGCTAGAGCCGTCAGGGTCACTGGCATATGTTTTCAAATGGGGGTCCGTGGCCTAATAAATGTTGATCTGGGGGTCTGTGGCCTAATAAATGTTGATCTGGGGGTCCGTGGTCTAATAAATGTTGATCTGGGGGTCCGTGGCCTAATAAATGTTGATCTGGGGGTCCGTGGCCTAATGTTGATTTGGGGGTCTGTGGCCTAATAAATGTTGATCTGGGGGTCCGTGGCCTAATAAATGTTGATCTGGGGGTCCGTGGCCTAATAAATGTTGATCTGGGGGTCCGTGGCCTAATAAATGTTGATCTGGGGGTCTGTGGCCTAATAAATGTTGATCTGGGGGTCTGTGGCCTAATAAATGTTGATCTGGGGGTCCGTGGCCCAATAAATGTTGATTTGGGGGTCTGTGGCCTAATAAATGTTGATCTGGGGGTCTGTGGCCTAATACATGTTGATCTGGGGGTCTGTGGCCTAATAAATGTTGATCTGGGGGTCCGTGGCCTAATAAATGTTGATCTGGGGGTCTGTGGCCTAATAAATGTTGATCTGGGGGTCTGTGGCCTAATAAATGTTGATCTGGGGGTCTGTGGCCTAATAAATGTTGATCTGGGGGTCCGTGGCCTAATAAATGTTGATCTGGGGGTCCGTGGCCTAATAAATGTTGATTTGGGGGTCTGTGGCCTAATAAATGTTGATTTGGGGGTCTGTGGCCTAATAAATGTTGATTTGGGGGTCCGTGGCCTAATAAATGTTGATTTGGGGGTCTGTGGCCTAATAAATGTTGATTTGGGGGTCCGTGGCCTAATAAATGTTGATCTGGGGGTCCTTGACACAAAAAGGTTTGGGAACCACTGTCTTATAGGACTTAGAGGAGCCCACCGTCTGTTAGGGCATTAAGCAACTAGTCGACTAGTAAATCCACTAGTCGACCTTGTTGGTACTAGTTGACTAGTTGATAAGAAAAGAAAAAAAGTTTTTTTTTTTTTTTTCCCCCGATTTTGTAGGCCTCAAGATCAGGTAGATTATAGTTATAGTCACCATGTACACAGTTTTTCAATGTACAAATATTTATTTTCAAAAAAAAAAAAAGTTTATTTTTTTAATTTATTTAATTTTTTACATAATAGGTAGTTAAACAACTAGTCGACTAGCCTTGTGGCGCACGAACGCCCTCTAGGGGGTGCGTGACATGAAAAGGGGAATGGCGGTTTTATGGTGTCATTTAGCACAAATGGCAAAATCTGGTAAAACACTGTTGTAAGGAGATGTATAGAGCAGCTGTGTGAGTATACAGCAGCTGCGTGTCTCTCAATGCAGTGGCATTCTGTGATTATTTTGCCATAATCCTATTAAAAATATATATCATTGGCCTGGGCCGTGGCTCAGTGGTCCAGGCACCTTGGCTGGTAATCCAGTCTGGCAGTGTGCCGCGGGTTCGACTCCCGGTCCCGGCGGCCCCCGCTGCGTGTCCCCCCCCTCCCCCCATCTCTCTCCCCATTTCCCGTCAGCCTAATGTCTGTCCCTCCATGAAAAAGGTATAGAATAAAGGCGAAAGCCACAAAAAAAAACATTAAATATATATCATTTTCGGCCAAACACGACTAGACTGAGCGCTGAGCGGTGTGTCAGCGGCGTCAGGAGGTAGCAGGGGGGTGCATGGCCAAAACAGTTAGGGGACCGCTGCGTTAAGATTGATATCTTGGGAAGTTAGCCATGCTTTTGTAGCGAGTGTTGTGTATACGAGGCAGCCGTCTCCGTTTTAGTATCTATTATTTTCGCCTTTGACATGATACTAAACAAAAAAAAATCACACCCGTGTGAACTGAGTGGTGTAAGGTCTTATATAGACTGATCAGCTGTGGTCTGACGTAATGTCTGACGTAATGAAATCACACCCGTGTGAACTGGGTGACCATAGCAACCATGCTCATTTTGGTAGGACAGACACGTAAACGGACAGACACGTAAACTAACAAAGCCAGTTGTAGTAGTGGTTTACACCACTCAAAAAAAACAAACGCTAATTCCACTTCTGTCACCATGTTTCAGTAGTAAACCATAGCTATGGTAAAATAAGGACAGACACAGTATGGGCGTCCAGCGTGTATTGTGGCCCGTGCCAAACATTCCATTCACAGGTTCAATGTCAAGTTCAATGATGTATGACTAGTCGATGGCCTATCACATCGATCTAGCCCCTGTAACAACTGTCACTGTTCTCCATGATGTTAATACAGTGATGTCGTGGGAGCTGCGTACAGAGAGGGCCTCGGCCAAGCGGAGGAGGACGGAGAGGAGCGCCGAGAGGGGGAGAGAGGAGCAGAGGAGGCTGGAGGCTGAGAAACACAACGCCATCGACCAGTACCTCCTGAGTGGAGATCAACAGGTACAGTATATATGATGTTCAACCATTCAGGCCTGACGTCGAAATTTAAAAAAAAAAAGTTTTCTAAATCATGACAATTTTCTGAAAGATTTGAGGCACATTTTAACGATTTTTCAAAAATAGCAGATCTACAAGCTCATAGCGCGCCACCGAGTGGCGCGCTATGAACTTGTAGGTCTGCTAATTTTTCAATCACTAAAGTTTAACGTAACGCTTAAAACACCAAAAGGGGTTCCCGGTTCCCGCCCCGGAATGGGTTAAACCCATTAAGACCTTAGATCAGATTCTAAAAATGTCTTCTACATCCTGACAGTTTTCTGAAAAAGCTATGTTTCTATGTCAGTCGTTCTTCGATTTTTCAAAAATAGCAGACCTACAAGCTCGTAGCGCGCCACTCGGTGGCGCGCTACGAGCTTGTAGATCTGCTATTTTTCAATAGCTAAAGCATAACATAATGCTAACACCAAAAGGGGTTCCCGCCCAAAATGGGTTAAACCCATTAACGGCCAAGCTACACCAGGCTATTCTCGCGCGTTTACCCTAAACACGCGGCCCGCGCGTGCGTTTTTTAAAATAGGAGTCAGGACTGGACCTAAATTAAACGCACGTACGGGAGAAAAAGCCTGGTGTAGCTTGGCAGAGACCAGATTCTACAAAATGTCTTCCAAAGACTTCTGAAAAACTTATCCGTGGTGCACTGCTGCTGCTCAACACCTTTACATGTCAAGGACCCTCAGAATTATCTGGATTTGGCCGTGGACCTTATCTGAAAATATGTTGTTCCAGGGACCCCCCCAGAAGCAAATATTTGAGTTGAAAATGTCCACTGTGAAAGAAAAGGTGAAAACCCACCTTTTCAGACTCCATCATGGCCCGTAGGACTTGCCCTAGCCCCTTAGATAGCATTTTATACAGACTTATAGCATGTTACGTAGACAGCACTATAATTGCATTTTATGTAGTCATAGCACTTTATAGTACATATGTATAGTGTAGTATAATATAGTATGCATAGTTATTAGTTTAATTATATAGATAGATTATATAGATACTTACCCATGTTTCATGGCAACTACTTTGTATGTGTTGTATGCCATGCTTTTTTGTTATTGCTTAATGTAAATCGCTCTGGATTAAGAGCGTCTGCTAATTTAGCTATTGAAAAATCAAAGAACCACTGACATAGAAACATAGCTTTTTCAGAAAACTGTCAGGATGTAGAAGACATTTTTAGAATCTGATCTCAGGCCCAAAAGGTATATATGATGTTATAAAGTACCTTCTGAGTGGAGACCAACAGGTATGAGCTTGTAGATCGACTATTTTGGTGAAAATATGTGGTGTAGAGAGTAGAGACAGAAGAAAGCGCCGTCAAAGTACAGCTCAGACTCGGTAAAACGGTGTTTAGTAATAAACTATGATTTAATTTTGTGATAGACTCCTTCCATATGGGGCGGCAGTGGCTCAGGAGGTAGAAAACCGAAAGGTTCCCACTTCCCAGTATGATCCCTCATCCCGGGCTCCCCCAGAGTGAGTTAGTTAGAGTTAGAGTCAGAGAACCCCTAATCGATGAGCAGGTTGGTTCAGCCTTGCATGGTTTTCTCCGCTATCGCCCATCTGTGTATGAATGTGTGTGTGAATGTGGCTGTGGCGACTGTGGCTCAAGAGGTAGAGCAGGTCGTCCAATGATCCATGGGTCGGCGGTTCGAATCCCGGCTCCTCCTGTCTACAAGTGTCCTTGGGCAAGACACTGAACCCCAAATTGCTCCTGATGTGCTGGTTGGTACCTTGCATGGCTTCCGCCGCAATCGGTGTATGAATGTGTGTGTGAATGGGTGAATGTAATGCACAATCTATGTAAAGCGCCTTGAATAAAGGCGCTATATAAATGCACAATTTACCATTTGTAATGCACAATCTATATAAAGCGCCTTGGATATAAGCGCTATCTATATAAATGCACTATTTACCATTTTAGACTATTGTTCCTGTGTGTGTTCTTCATCATCATCAGGTGGTGGTGTGCTCCTACTTCTCTCACCACCTCAACGTGTTTCGCGTGGCGGCGGTGGGCGGCTCCTCCCATCAGGACCACCTTCTGCACACCCTGGAGGACCAGCCTGCGTCGCTGCTGGGTCTGCGCACGGCCGCCCTCAATCACCCCGGCACCCACCTGCTGCTGGCGGGGTACAGCCACAGCCGGCGCACCCCCCACCTCACCTTGTGGAACCTGAGCACTGGCACGGTGGGTGCAACGCTTAACCCGTTTTGACCTGAGATCAGATTCTAAAAATGTCTTCTACATCCTGACAGTTTTCTGAAAAAGCTATGTTTCTATGTCAGTAGTTCTTCGATTTTTCAAAAAATAGCAGACCTACAAGCTCGTAGCGCGCCACTCGGTGGCGCGCTATGAGCTTGTAGATCTGCTATTTTTCAATAGCTAAAGCATAACATAATGCTAACACCAAAAGGGGTTCCCGCCCAAAACGGGATAACTCATCACACCACTTTTACATTGCCAGAGATTCGAGCGATGAAATCTCATTGGAATGCTTGTTTTTCAATGAGACTGTCGAGTGTGCAGCGACGTCGTCCACCCCTCCTATATTCGCTTGCAGAGTCTCAGTGGCGTGCGCAGACATTTAGAGGGGCAGGTGCTCAAGTGAAAAAAAAGGGCACCTTGTGCAGTGCGTGGAACCGGCCGGTTGCCTTAATAGTTTGAGATTTATAGATTCTGGGGCCTAAATAATATATTAGAAGCTTTTTATCAAGAATTGATCAATGTCACCATGGTCCACATACTGTACTTTTTTTTCAAAAGGGCACATTGTCAAAAGGGCAGGGGGTGCTCTAGCACCCCCTAGTGTCTATCTGTGCACGCCACTGGAGAGTCTATTTGAGCAAGGTTTCGCGGCCCCAAACACTATTGGTTGAGAACTATTGGTTATTTGATTGGTTCAGGTTACGTCACAACGCATGAACGCACTATTGGTTATTTGATTGGTTCAGGTTACGTCACAATTGATTGGTTCAGGTTACGTCACAACGCAATGACCGACACTCCATATCAGGACAGTTCTTTGCGCAATATCACCGTTGGAACGCTTGCTCTTTGTGTGTGCTCTTTTAAATGGACCAAAATAAAGTTGACATACTTTACTCCTCTAAGGTTCAGAAGAGGCTGCAGAATGAGCCAGGGGTGTGCTGCGTGTCCATCACGGATGACGCCTCCAGAGTGGCCTTTGCCGTCACGGGAACTAACAAGTAAGATAGACTTCAGCTATAGAGTGTCGCAGTCTATAGCTGAACCCCTTTTGGTGTTAGCGTTATGTTATGCTTTAGCTATTGAAAAATAGCTCATAGCTACGAACTTGTAGGTCTGCTATTTTTGAAAAATCGAAGAACCACTGACATAGAAACATAGCTTTTTCAGAAAATTGTCAGGATGTAGAAGATTTTTTTTAGAATCTGATCTCAGGTCAAAATGGGAGACATTTAAGCCTCAGAAAAGGCAACTCTTGTTTCGACAAATCGGGACAATAATTTCTTTTACTTCGATGGTTATGTAGACATGTCCAGTAAAACGTTATTGTTGTAACCTCCTCCCTGTCAGAGTGAAGGTGTGGGATCCATCCAGAAGAACTCATAAGAGCATCGCTGGTTATGGTGACCTGAGGATAGACGTGTCCAGTAAACTCTACCTGACGGAGGGAGGAGCCAAAGCCATTCTGCTGTCAGGTACGCGCAGGGGCGGCCTTAGGAATCTGGAGACCCGTTTCAAGACCAAATATGAGGCCCCCGTATATACCCGATAATTACACAGCAACAACACCACCTCTCATCCTGTCGTCCCTTCACAATAAAGTGTCTCCCCTTGACCTCCCAATGCCGCACATTTTACCCAGGTTATTAACCCATTTTGACATGAGATCAGATTCTAAAAATGTCTTCTACATCCTGACAGTTTTCTGAAAAAGCTATGTTTATATGTCAGTGGTTCTTCGATTTTTCAAAAATAGCAGACCTACAAGCTTGTAGCGTGCCACTCGGTGGCGCGCTATGAGATTGTAGATCTGCTATTTTTCAATAGCTAAAGCATAACATAATGCTAACACCAAAAGGGGTTCCCGCCCAAAATGGGTTAAAATATGTGTCAATGTGTTTAGCTACTAGGGGGGCATCAGTCTGTGGGACCTGGACAGACGTAACGGTGTTATGTGTCGTCTCCTCCACTAGGGGGCATCAGTCTGTGATGTAACAGTATTATCGGTCTGTGATGTAACAGTATTACGTGTCGTCTCCTCCACCAGGGGGCATCAGTCTGTAATGTAACAGTGTTATGTTTCGTCTCCTCCACTAGGGGGAATCAGTCTGTGATGTAACAGTATTACGTGTCGTCTCCTCCACCAGGGGGCATCAGTCTGTAATGTAACAGTGTTATGTTTCGTCTCCTCCACTAGGGGGAATCAGTCTGTGATGTAACAGTATTACGTGTCGTCTCCTCCACCAGGGGGCATCAGTCTGTGATGTAACAGTATTACGTGTCGTCTCCTCCACCAGGGGGCATCGGTCTGTGATGTAACAGTATTACGTGTTGTCTCCTCCACCAGGGGGCATCGGTCTGTGATGTAACAGTATTACGTGTCGTCTCCTCCACTAGGGGGGCATCAGTCTGTGATGTAACAGTATTACGTGTTGTCTCCTCCACCAGGGGGCATCGGTATGTGATGTAACAGTATTATGTGTCGTCTCCTCCACTAGGGGGGCATCAGTCTGTGATGTAACAGTATTACGTGTCGTCTCCTCCACCAGGGGGCATCGGTCTGTGATGTAACAGTATTACGTGTCGTCTCCTCCACCAGGGGGCATCAGTCTGTGGGACCTGGACAGAAGCGTTGTGTTGTCTGTGTTGTCTCTGGACGCTCATGTAGACTGTCTGACCGTGCTGGGAGGAAGAGGAGGAAGAGGAGGTAGGTGTTACAATTATTACATAATCCATTAGTTGAGATAATCGCAATAATTTTTTTGCATAATCGTCATATTGTTTCCATGTTGACAAATGGTAGGGGAGAACGGGGTAAGATGAGCCAGCGGGTATGTTGAACCACCCCCTTTATCTAGAAAACTAGAAAACTGTGTTGCCATGTGACTTTAAATCTAGTAAGCATCCATCATTTACACCTGGCTGTGAAGTTGGGAAGCACATGGGGAAAGTAGAAAGCATTCTTTTACACAAAAAAACAGTTTTTGTCGGTGAAAGTAAAATTTCGACACACCCATGTAAAATTACTGTTATACAAAGCAAAATGTACCTAGGTCTAAAATGTAATATCATACACGTTGATGATTTGCCAATGGATATAACCATGTGAATCATTTAGCAAATACATTGTCTGAAGTATAGCTTATTCTAGTCATTGTTTTCTAAAATGGTGGCTGGGGTAAAATGAACCAATGTCCGGGGGGTAAATTGAGTCAATGGGAATCATTATTCATATTTGTTTTATTAAGTCTTTGCTACTCAAATTATACTGAATGACCTTTAATTTGCATGTACATACTCATTTAAGAGAAGTTTGCAATATTGTATTAACAATATTGCAAATTTAAGGTTCTGAATAACAAACTTTATTTAATTGTCTTAGTCTTATTTATTTGTTTATTTATTATTTAAACAATATTATTTGCAAAAGGGAAAACTGTTATTATATTATTATCGATAAGTGAATACATTATCTGCTCAACTTTAAGCTTTTAACATTAAAATATCATGTGGTTCAACTTACCCCTCGACTTGGATCAACTTACCCCTTACCTGGGGCAAATTGAGCCACATGACCACTTTTTTAAAAAGGTCATATTTTCATGGCCCTTTGTCATAGATGCTTACTCATCATTTCAATTGATAGAAGACATCCTGAAATATGGGTAGATCATTAGATTTTACTGCCATCTCATTTTGCCTTGCTTCCAGGACAACTTAAGCAAAAAGTGGTTCATCTTACCCCGTTCTCCCCTACATAGGTTTTCCAAACATTTTCCAAAAACGCAGAAAGAGCTGCGTTTTTGGAAAATGTTTGGACATTTTCGGAAGATGTAATCCAGAATTAATAGTATTTTATTTACCGTTCGTTAGCTGTTTTTAGCATCCATCGCTAGCCTCCGGTGCAGGCTCCCATAGTGTGTAGTCATCGAATATCAACTTGCACGCATGCAATCCAAAGTATTTTTAGGGCTGAGATTGAGATGCACCATGTTTAGAGCTTAAAGGAGCATTCAGTGATTTGGGTGATTTGGAAAACCACCCAGTCCGCCCCGGTAACAAAATGTGCACATGCACACTCTACAGTGGGGGGAAGTGCAACAGGCCAACAGCATGTGCACCAAGGCCCCTCTCATCCTGATTGGATGAAGGTTTTGCCACCTGCCACCAAAACTGAAACTAGGGTTTTTTTGACCCCAGGGCTCACTGGGGACAGGGAGGAACTCCTTATATGGTCAGCACACTCTATAGTAGGGAGGATTATCCAGAAAAAAAGAAAAAATAAGTGATATTTGAATTAAGTCAAATCACTGAATATACCTTTAATATTACTTTATCCAACATCGCGAAAACCATTGTTTACACTGAGGCCTCATTCACACGTACCAAACACCAATCAAGCAATGTTTGGTCGTTTTTTTGTTTTTTTGGGCCACCACAATGCTTTTCCAATGGGAGTCACATGGTTTGATCAAACATTTGTGTTTGATCGCTGATTGCTGATTGCTCCCCCCTCATCAAACAAAAATGTTTGGTCAAACCATGTGACTCCCATTGAAAATGAATTGGAGCAGCAATCAAACAGCAATCAGACATCACACACGGACCGAACATTTGTTGTGTAGGTGTGTACGAAGCCTCAGAGAACACGGCACAGACTGAAGCTATGACTCATCACACAAACACTTCCGGTTCAACGGAAGAGTTCACAATTGCTGTAAAAGTGTTGAAGTTTTCCTCAGGATTTTGGCAACAGTACCGCGTTTAGCCACCAGCATGTTATCGGTTAATTTACAAGAAGTCTACACAATTAGATAACCTAGAAGAATTATTTTTGAGTGGTGCAACCACTCCAACGAACAGCAATGTCCGTGTCTGTGTTTGTGTGTGACCAGTACCAATGAGTACCAAAAGTGGCGCTGTTGTGCCAGAAACGGAGAGAGAGAGATAGTGCTGCATGTTGCCTGCTAATGAGAGAGAGAGAGACAGAGAGAGAGGGGGGGGGGGGGGGGGGGGGGATTTGCACCACTCGGTTCACACGGGTGGGATTTTTATTAAACGCTTGCCTGTTATCTCTCCTAATGGTACCACGGCATGGCATTGTGGACAAAATCTTACCCAACAACAACAATATGCAAAGTTTTTGAGTCTGAGATAGTCTTGCATAGCCAGACAACTATTCCACAATCTCCGAATGCTATATAGAGTCTGGAACTATTCAGTATTTAAGTCCGACGTCATTTTGTAGTGCTACGTTACGTCCGGGTCCAAGTGGCACCAGCTCCCGTCCGCATCTCATTGTAAATAGAATATCTAAACGCGTGAATCTTTTTACAATGACGTTATTTTTCAGAAAGGAAGCCATTGAGGGTTAAAATGGGTCTTAATGCTTCCAACTCGAGTAGAATTATTAATGTTTTGTACAAGTTTCCATGACAAAAAAAAATATGATGTGGAGACAATAAAGACTATTATTATCATTATTATTGAAGGTGGTAACAGTCCATTTGCTCAGTAAAATATTTCGGGGGCATATTTAGAATGTTTGCAGGCTTGAGTATGTTGAATCTAGTTTGCATTAATGAGGATTTAGTTGACACAATGAAATAAAATGGCGATAGTATTCCGTGTGGGGCAGACGGACTGTCACAGCCAGATTTGGGAGAGCAGCGCAGCTTTGTTGTTGCGAGGAAAGCGGTAAAATGAGACTTTCGTGGTTGTTTTCGTCTCAGATTTAGTCCGACGGAGCGTCACAGTATAACTCTATGGGGACACAAAAGCGAGACAGAAGTAGGACCCGGAAGTATCTCACGTGCTCGCGCTCACGTCACAGCTAAAATACTGAATAGGCTACACCTCCCCAAATCCGAGCAAGGAAGCTGCCATTTCCGTTCACGGAAATATATTTTAAAATATCTTTAGGCCTACATTTTATTTTTTATTATTTTCTAAAGCAGCAAGCTATGTATGCTACTACTGTATGCTTAGATGATTGTGACTGTAAAGACAAACCGGAAGTGGGGGAGGAGGCTTCACTTCCGCGTTATCGCTTGCTAATGATCAGAGCTTCCGTTGCTTCAGACTGTATGACCTTAAACATTTGAACATTGTGGCAGGCAACAGTCAGTCTCCACACGAGATGAGTCTGAGAGGCTAAATCTCATCAAATGGTGGTCGGTGGTAACCTGACTCCACCAGATGGGGCAGCAGAGAGTACACTGGCTCCCAGTGTACTCTCTGCTGCCCCATCTGGCGGAGTCAGGTTAGGTCGGTGGCTCAAATGCCCAATAAATAATGGACCCTCGATATGAGATAAAAGGTTGAAAAACCACTGGGTTAAAGTCAGGGGCGTGCTGAAGGCGTATCCTAGTGGAGATAAGCTCCACTATTTCTGAAGGTGCACGCACGCACGCACCCTCCACGTGCACGCGTGTGCCCGGGAGAGTCGTCAGCGCGAGTTGACGCCGCCGCCGCAACACCTAGAACAAAATCCCTCTCCCTCGCTGCTTTGCATAACATTTCTTGAGCTTCAGCCAGGTGAATTTAATCATCACACCAATGTTGTTAATCAAGTTACATATGGGCCACCTGTGACCTGTAGACTAGAGCATGGGTTCCCAACATAGAGTATATAAAAGGATAGAGACTGAACTGGCGCGAAGCTCCGCCCCCCCCAGCTATTCATGTCAGTGGAAGTTGCTCAGTGGCGTTTTGAAGCACCCGGAAGACTGCCGGAAGTACCGTCTCAGCACGTCTACTTCCGCATTTGACCACCAGATTTTGGTGGTCAAATGCGGAAATGCAACCGAGCGCTCAATGTTAAAGCCCAGCTGCACGGGGTTTCCCGGTCATGAATCCACGGGGCCGCCTGTAGTCCCTCCTCCTGCCACTAGGGCCCAGAGCTTCAACGTTGAATAGCCTCACTGGCCCCTTGGTTCCCAACCACTGGTACTAGTACCACTAGTGGTACCCCCCTCTGGTGGTACTCAGAGGAGGGTACCACTAGTGGTACCCCCCTCTGGTGGTACTCAGAGGAGGTAGTTGTTCTGACCAAGCAATTGGTTGAAATAGGCTCTCCAGCCGTGCTGAAATGAGCATGACCTAGCCGTAAGATTGTAGGAGGGATTAATCACATTAGAAATATATCAGTTGTGCATCAGAGCAGCAGCAGAATTGTCTTAGGAATGGAACAAAACAATAAATTACATTTTCCTCCTGGGTTAATAATAGCTGAATAGGATGGGGCAGGTCTACGCTCCTGTATTTCAACATCAGTTATTATGGCGGTACTTGGAGTGCCAGATATTTTCTGTGGCGGTACTTCAGTATAAAAAGTTTGAAAACCCCCTGGACTAGAGGACTGGGAGGACCCTACAGAATCTGTAATCTCTTGGAATGGATCCTTAGCAGAAGACACAAGAACCAGAGCTGTACCAGAAACTCACAAGGTTATCCCTGACCGTTGTTGGAAGTTCTGATTGTTTTTGTGTGATTATTTTAGGTTAGTAGCCTAAAATAAGCTACTTATGTGTCATAAAACTAAAATGGAAAATAATTAATTGAATGCGACTAAATAATATTATAATTACATTTAAAAAAAGGTTTTCCATCCCATAATGTTGAATAGGCCTACAGTATTTCAACTGTAGCGCTGAGCTGAGCGGGTATGTGCAAACGCGCACACATGCATGTGCACATGCACGTGGCGTGCACGTGACGTCATTAAAATATAGCTCCTCTAGTCCACAGCACACCACTGGATAGTTGTTTCTGTGACATTTTACGGTCAACTTACTTTAAATGTTGTAACGGTCTCCCAGCCCTAGGAGGAGAGGTGGGGGCTGCAGGAGGATGCCACCTGCTGGTGGGACTCAGCCACAGCCCTGTCCTCGTCTCCGTCACCCTCAGCTCCTCCCACCCCGTTGCCACGGCGACCGCGGTGGTCCCAGAAGAGGAGGAGGAGGAGCAGCATGAGGAGGAGGAGGACTTCTTTGGGGAGTCCAGCAGCAGTGAGGACGAGGAGGACTCCTGAGACTTCTCCCAACGTTGGGGGGTGGGGGGGGGGGCTTCAAGTGGGGCATCGGGATGGCAATTAGCCATTCGCTAAGCCCCACCCACTGTCAACCCACTGCCAAGCTGTCCTTCTCACCCATTGAGATGCATGTTAAATTACGGGATTTCTCCATATAAATAATCGATCATTTCAGTAGCAAGAACTTCAAAATGTCCTCTAAATCTAGTCAACAAGGCCTGCAGTATATACAGTAGGCCTGTATGCACTGGACAAATGTGCATGTTTTTTTTTGTTTTGTATGTTTGTTTGTGGCGTATCTTTGGTGTACTGTGAGTTAATTTATTGTGTGAGTCTCTTGTAAGCCTGTGCGGGCTGGGCATCTTGTGATGCAGGACACTATAATAAATAATAAAAACAAAAACTGTCGCAGTTTACAATTTAGGCAGTTGGCGACTTACAGTAGGCCTAAGCAAGAACAGCACATGGTAATACATACACCAAATGCATATAAATAGTCATCAAGAAGTTAAGCTAAGAACCTAACATCCGTCTAACAGTAGAATATCTGTACAATGAAACTATGCGTACACACTATAGAGTGTTATGTTTACATAAAATGCCTTACAGGTGTCTACGTTAGGGCGACTGTGGCTCAGGAGGTAGAGCAGGTCGTCCCATGATCCCTGGGTCGGCGGTTGGAATCCCGGCTCCTCCTGTCCACATGTCGAAGTGTCCTTGGGCAAGACACTGAACCCTACATTGCCTCCAATGAGTCGGTCGGTGTGAGCTTGCCACCATTGGTGTGTGAAATGTGGGAAGTGAGGACGCTGGTGTCGACTGTTCGCCGCTTCACCTCCCAATGCATGAATGAATGAACCATTGTAAAGCGCTTTGAGCACTTGGAAAAGCGCTGTGTGTGTGTGTGTGTGTGTGTGTGTGTGTGTGTGTGTGTGTGTGTGTGTGTGTGTGTGTGTGTGTGTGTGTGTGTGTGTGTGTGTGTGTGTGTGTGTGTGTGTGTGTGTGTGTGTGTGTGTGTGTGTGTGTGTGTGTGTGTGTGTGTGTGTGTGTGTGTGTGTGTCTTTTTTTACATGATGATGTATTTTGCATAGAAGTGTATGTCTTTAAATGTTTTGATGAATTGAAAATGGAGGACCCTTATATGTAAACAAGTCTTATAGTGCTTTTTCTCTGGTTTTATCCTCTTGGCAGATTTTGTATTGACCTGTACTTTCCTTGAACTAGTGGTGCATTCAATTAATCGATATGGCAATATATCGATCGGAAATCCGGACGATGGGGGAATCGATCGAGAGGCTGCTGTATCGATACAGCAGTAAACGGCATGAATATCTGGCTGACGCAGTGTTGACCAAACGTAACCCCCCCCCCCCCCCCCCCCCCTTGCAAGTTGGGTGTTAGGATGTTTAGACATTTATTTTAATTGAATGATCTCTGTGCTCATGAAAGTGCTTTATTGTATGGGTGTGACATGGTCATTATTTTGAATAAACGTTTATATCGAGATATATCGTACTGTGGCCTCTGTATCGTGGTACATATCTATCGTGAGATTGCAAGCAATATCCACCACTACCTTGAACTGTACCCATTCTGCAAACTGTTAATACAATTTCCAATCAATCAATTAATCAATCCATTTATGTGCATTTCATTACAATCTGTATTAAACTTTAGCCTCGGTTCAAGACGGTCAGGGACTTTATGGTGAACGATTCTGATGGCTCGTAAATCTCCATAAATGTACACAATCCAACACAAAGTATTTAAACACAAAGTGTGTCTTGTTTGTGTGTCTTTTATTCATGCTAATAATGTGTGTATTGTGATGATGACATGAGACATAAGCCACTCACAATAGCATCGTTTAACCAGACAGACGGACGGACGGATGGGACATCGGCCAGAATGTTTGTTTAAACCCCCCCCCCCCCCCCCCCCCCCCCCCCCCCCCTTGCAAGTTGGGTGTTAGGATGTTTAGACATTTATTTTAATTGAATGATCTCTGTGCTCATGAAAGTGCTTTATTGTATGGGTGTGACATGGTCATTATTTTGAATAAACGTTTATATCGAGATATATCGTACTGTGGCCTCTGTATCGTGGTACATATCTATCGTGAGATTGCAAGCAATATCCACCACTACCTTGAACTGTACCCATTCTGCAAACTTAATACAATTTCCAATCAATCAATTAATCAATCCATTTATGTGCATTTCATTACAATCTGTATTAAACTTTAGCCTCGGTTCAAGACGGTCAGGGACTTTATGGTGAACGATTCTGATGGCTCGTAAATCTCCATAAATGTACACAATCCAACACAAAGTATTTAAACACAAAGTGTGTCTTGTTTGTGTGTCTTTTATTCATGCTAATAATGTGTGTATTGTGATGATGACATGAGACATAAGCCACTCACAATAGCATCGTTTAACCAGACAGACGGGACATCGGCCAGAATGTTTGTTTAAAACTGACTGATCATGAATCAGACTGGAAAACTGCTGTCTGGAGTTGGACGCCATCTAGTGTTCACCAGCAGATACTACATGTGTCTGAAGATGCTGTAAATCAGTGGTTCTCAAACGTTTGAGTGGCGCAAGCAACCAAGACAGCTGTGTGTGTGGCTGTGTTCCTCATGTGTCCGAGCACGGAAATAGCGTTATAGCGTTTGTTCACCACCAAGTGTCACTGTTGCACAGCCTAACACACAGACACACAGGCCAGGGAGGAGGGACAGTACAGTACAGTACAGTACAGTACAGTACCACTCACTTCAGACGGGTCTGATTTTCTCATGTCATGGACCCTCAAATGAATGTCTGTCGGCCAGGGACCCCCATCAGAAAATATGTCGGCCAAAGACCCCCATCTGCAAATATTTAATGTGCCAGGGACCTCCAGAAGAGAAGAATTATGTTAGGAAAAAATTGTATGTCGTCGAAAACCATTTTTCATCTCAACCATTTCATCTCTTTTTTTAAATCGTTGAAAATCATGAAAAACGACATTCTACATGTTTGTGTTATTGTTATGAGCACGAAATGGAGCACACAAAAAACACCAGCTGCTTCATGCTGTCAATGGTTCTGACTGACTGATTGTTTAGTTGGTAGTCTGGTTGGTAGACTGTTGACTGAAAAGAGGGCGCTGTTTTTCCAATTTTGCCGATGCGTTCTCAGGTTGGTTAGTTATTGACTTAATTGTTATGCTTCACTGCCTAATTTGTTTTCAAATGCAGTGTTGCGTGGATTTCTCAGTCCTCGTGCATTGAAATTGATTGATTGATTTTTTTTATTTCACTTCACAGTATGCAGAATATGGGTACATTTCAAACGAAAGCACGTAAGTCAATACAAAAACTGACGAACCATGATAAAGCACTAAACTCGTTTAGGCCTACGACAAGCCAGAAAGGGTCCAGCTGCAATTCATTAACAATGATAATTTGTATTTCTACGTTTGCGTGCAAGTTCAACACAGTGTTTCAGTGTATAGGCTCCATACAGCAGTAGCTGCATGTTGAAATGAAATGAAATGAAATCTATATTTACCCAGGGTATCTGGGCTAAGCTCAAGAACTTGTTTCCAGCCAGGCCCTGCTCATAGAACACATTTCATCGTAGTGGTTGATGCCTTGTTCAAGGGCATTTCAGCGGTGGTAATTTTAACGTGTCGGACGGCTGGTTCGAACTGGGAACCTTCCGGTATCTAGACCGCGCCGCTATCCGTTCGGCCACCGCTGCTTGCGCATACAGTCAGTGGCGACTGGCGAACCTGCCCAACACACGCACGAGCAATAAAAGCAACAGCAATCCGTCAATCAATCAGGTGTTACTGTGGTCTGTGTGGTAGTGGTGGAGTCAGTGCGTGCGTGGTGTCACAGAATTCCACAGGTAACCGTTTTCGTTGTAACAGCGGTTTTGGAGGACTGCTCGACCCTCCCTCCCTCCCTAGTCCCTTGAGCGCACAGCCGCACACACGTTTTACACACGCTCCCTCTCCTCCCCTGCACAGAGTGCGCGGACACGCACACACGCTACAGGGCGCATAGGCCGTCGTAGGAGCGGCTGACAGCGGCGGCATCTCTCTCTCTCTCTCTCTCTCTCTCTCTCTCCTCTCTCTCTCTCTCTCTCTCTCTCTCTCTCTCTCATACCTCACCAGTCGGAGCTGCAGGCGGGCATACAGCAGCGAGCAGCCAACAGGAGAGTAGTACATGCAGGAGCAGCCTAAATAATAACGTTATCCTTTGTAGCGGCGGCGTCCCGGCGCATCTTTTCTAAAAAGAAAAGAGAAAAAAAACAGGACAATATCATAGGCTAATCTTCACCACCACCATCATCATCATCATGGACCTGCTGGACAAGAAGGAACGTCGCGGATCATCAGCCGTGGTGAACCTCAAAGGTTTGCTGAAGAGAAACTGGCTCCTGATCGCCACGGTCGTTTCTGTGCTGTTAGGTATGTGATCGATCCCTCCCACCCACCCATGCAACAATGCATACACGTCCTCACCTATAGCCCAAGATTTAGACTGGTAGATGTATTTAATCAATTCTGACATTGAAAATGTCATAATCGATCAAATACACCACGAGAGTCTACATCTTATAGGATAACATGCACCCCATGCGCAGGCATTGTCTGTCTAGAATCATGTCTGGGGCTGGGGGGGATCCATAAACCCAAGCGGGATAGTAGCCTATATATACTGTCTACTGTCTGTGTATCATAATCTGACTGCTATTCTGCCTTGTAAGACACAAATCAAATCATCTTGCATCTCTATAAGGTTCATGCTCCGGGGGGAGGCATGCAGATAGGGCAGGGGTTTGGGTTAACAGGGTGTGTGTGTGTGTGTGTGTGTGTGTGTGTGTGTGTGTGTGTACGTGCGTGTACGCTACTTTGGATGGGTGATGGCATTGCTTCTCTCTCTCTCTCGCATATGGTGCTGATCTCACTTTCACCAGTGTGTGTCTGTGCCTGTAGCTCTGTCTCAGTCAAACGTGACTAGACTCAAGTGACAGGCTATAGCGTTTTCGCCCCTAAAATCCTCTACTGTGTTCGTTTTAACACTAAAGCGTGTGCAAAATGGGGTTTATACTGTGCAAATGGACCCAAAAAGGGTCCATTTGCTTCCAAATAACGTTTTTGGGTCCATCTGTTTCCATTTTGCACACTCTCAGAGTTACATGTCAATTCAATTCAATTCAAAGGGCTTTGTTGGCATGAGAAAACATACGTTTACATTGCCAAAGCAGAAAGCACAATACAACAATACAGCAATACAATCAAAACAAAAATGATGTACATTTGAAAGTCAGAATCTTCAATAGATCAATTTCTATGTACCAAGATCACTGGATGCAGGTATAGTGCAGGAATATACACAATGATTAGTCTTTAGGGTGGTTGTGTTCCGTTTGATATCCTCCTATCACAGCAACTCACAAATCTGGCAACAAGTCTATAGTGGACACCTTGGACATCATGGGGCACATTGATGTAAAATTGGCTATTCTATCCAAAATGTTAAAGAATATATATCTATTTGCATCACTGAAATGTTTTTTACTTAATGGTCTTAAGTAAAAGAAAGTACACATGATCATTACATGCTTCAACATTAGACAATTAAGGTCTAATATTTCTACAATTGCTACATGTTCACATCATGTATACAATTGACATTACTTAAGAAGACTTCAACATTTTCAAATTGTTTAACATTTTGGACAAAATAGCCAAATTTACATCAAGGTCCACTTGATCTGTATCCGTCTGTCTACCAGTGTTGTTTTTGTCGACTAAAACTAAGACGAAAAATGTTCGTCGACTACCTTTTCTCACTGACGAAAACTAAATGGAAACTAAATGAAAACTAAGCTGACTAAAACTAAGACTAAATGTATTGACAATTTCGTCAACAGATACAACTAGACTAAAATGTTAGGAAGGGACTAGTGGACAAGTCATTTTACACTTGGTTGCATGCTGAAAATAGCAGATCTACAGATCTACAAGCTCAACGCGCCGCGTCGTGTAACATGAGCCATTAGGACACAATCAAGGCCCGCCAAAACACATTTTAGTCGACTAAATCACCTGTAGATTTAGTCGACAATAATCTTATGATATTTAGTCGACTAAAACTAGACTAAACACTAAAACATTCCAGGTGACTAAAATGTGACTGAAACTAAATAAAAACGTTTCAAGAGACTATGACTAAAACTAAAATAGAAATGTGCTGCCAAAAGCAACACAGCTGTCTACCCATGTGGGGTTGTTTGGACCCTGGTATATTGTTGCCCTAACTTGAATGATCAAACATCCTGAGTAATAAAAAAACATGGATTCATGTTTTGGACCCGTATTGGGTCCGTTTGCTTCCATTTCTACACTCTCAGAGTTACATGTGTGTACCTGTGGGCTTGTATACCGTAGGATTGGGTTAGCTCAACCTGCAAGCTATAGACTAATACAATATTGATGATTCACATTTGACGTAGAAAGTCGGGTTTAACCCACTATATTTTAAAGGTATATTCCGTGATTTCACTTAATTCAAATATATATTACCAGTAGGGGCAAAAGTGGTGCTGTTGTGCCAGAAACAGAGAGAGAGAGATAGTGTTGCACTGTTGCCTGCTAATTACACAGAGAGAGAGGGGAGGGGAGTGGGGAGTTGCACCACTCAGTTCACACGGGTGTGATTTTTTTCCTCCAAATCACCCAAATCACTGTATATTTAAGAGATATGCAAGTGGTGTAGTATGAGTGAATGAAAATACATTGGATCACAACCGATTCAGAAATCATTAATGAATGAATGAAAGTAGATTGGACCATTACCAATTGATTTGACCGAGCGGATACAAAATGATCCGAGCATGAACTAAGATGTGACTGTGCCTTAAAACGGCAGTGTTATATTGAGCAGACCTGAGATTTTATTGTAGCTTATGAAGGCAGCAGTGTTTGCATTATGCAAGACAGTGGTCGGGATAAACAGCACAATAAAACCCATGACATTTACAGGAATTGGATTTTGTCCCCCACACACACACACGCACGCACGCACGCACGCACGCACGCACGCACGCACGCACGCACGCACGCACACACACACGGACACACACGGACACACCTGTCTGTGTGATAATAGTGGGATTTTGACAGCTGCTCTCCCCTTTTTGAGTGGTGTAAACCACTCCTACAACTGGCTTTGTTAGTTTACGTGTCTGTTCGTACCAAAAAATGAGCATGGTTGCTATGGTCACCCAGTTCACACGGGTGTGATTTCATTACGTCAGACATTACGTCAGACCACAGCTGATCAGTCTATATAAGACCTTACACCACTCAGTTCACACGGGTGTGATTTTTTCTTTATAGAAATTTGAATGTGGTACTGTACGTACGTACCATATAGAAAAGGAAAACAGGCAGGCAGTGAAGCACATTACGCTACGAGACAAAGCATAATGAAACAATTAAGTACAAGGTATAAAGTGCATCTATGTGGTTTAGCAGCATTTTATAGGGCAATACCTGTAGATTTGTAACTGAAGTAACTTGTGCATAAAGTGCATTATTGCTTGCTTAAAGGACCACTTCACCACTTTTCAACATCTCTTCATATAATTGGTCCTCACTAATGTTCATGATAAAACACCACCATTTTTTCCTACTCAGTCTGTGTCTCATAGGAGGGCTTTGGGCAGTTCGGACACCCGTCCACCAGTGACATCATCATTAGGCAGATTTTTTTTAAACAAGATTTGTTTTAAAATATATTTAGATTTGTATTATCGTGAGAACGATGGCTTCAACTTTTGCATTGCAACTTTTCAGGAAAAGAAAGCCTGACGTTTCTATTAGCTTGGATTCACCATCGATGACACTGGTGGACGGGTTTCTGAACTGCCCACAGCATTCCTATGAGACACAGACTGAGTAGGAAAAAATGGTGGTATTTTATCATGAACAATTAGTTAGGACCAATTATAGGAATAGAAGTTGAAAAGTGGTGAAGTGGTCCTTTAAGTAATTGAGGATACGCTGTCAAGGTGCACTAATAGACAATTAGGGTTCAGGTTTGGTTGTCGAGTAACCTTTTTTAGATTGAACTTCATCCGTTGGAAGAGTGGGTCCTCAATTACTTCAGGTGCACCGTAATTACGTGTATCCAGTCTATCCCATATCCTCCTGAGTCCTGTGTCTGGGAAGTTAACGTTGACAAAAGCATGCATGGGCATGAAATACAATCTCTTATGGTCAAAAGTAAATCATTCCTGGATAAAACAGCCCTGAACCAATTAAACACCATTTGTACACTCTCAGAGTTAACCCATGTTGGTGTTAGCATTATGTTATGCTTTAGCTATTGAAAAATAGCAGATCTACAAGCTCATAGCGTGCCACCGAGTGGCGCGCTATGAGCTTGTAGGTCTGCTATTTTTGAAAAATCGATAGCTTTTTCAGAAAACTGTCAGGATGTAGAAGACATTTTTTAGAATCTGATCTCAGGTCAAAATGGGTTAAATGAACATTGCTTTTACAATATAAATTGGGGGTCCCAGAGATTGAAATGCCCTTAAATGGGAGTAAGTAGCCTTGCCGAGCCATGAGGCCCATAGGGGCAGGAGCCTATCTCCTGTTTCTGTAGCGTGAGGCAGCTTGATGTACAAGTACACTCCCTGGACATAACGCTAGTATGTCGCAGGGACTTACCCCCAATCCAACCCTTGATGCTGAGTGTCAAGCAGGGAGACATTGGGTCCCATTTTTAGAGTCTTTGGTATGACCCGGCCGGGGATTGAACCCCGACCTCCCAGACTCAGGGCGGACACTCTAACCACAAGGCCACTGAGCTTAAATGGGAGGCCGTAGCCTAATTCAGGTCAAACCTGCATGGGGTCCTTGAAATCAAAATGGTTGAACATCACTGTTAGAGCCGTAAAAACCTTCTCTTGTGGGGGTCCTTGGCATATATTTTCTAATGACGGTCCGCGGGGCTAATGAGTGTCGATTTGGGGGGTCCTTGACATGAAAAGGTTTGGGAACCAGCTGCTTTTACACCACTTGAAAGCAGATGACGACGACGATGTCCCAGATGACCTGAGAGGTCTGGATATAATTCTGGACGGGTCACAAAGATGATTTATTTTTAATGTCACTGGCATACTTTTTTGAATTCCCTGTAGCGTGTTTTAACCGAGCATTGATCTTGTCTATGCCCAAAAAGGAGAATGTCAGGTTGCTTTAAAATGCTTACGGGCAAACATTGTAAACATTGACTAAAGATTGATTGACCCAAGGCAACCTTTCTTCACTTTATTATGGTCACTCTCCACTAATGATTATGTTTAACACCAGTGGTGACAAGTAACTAATTACAGGTACTCAAAGTGCTGTACTTAAAGGGGCATTCCACTCATTTTCAACATTTGACTATGTCATTAATATACCTTAGAGCTGTTGTGTGGAAATAATAAAAAAGTCCCCCCATGCTGTGTTTCCTAGAACTGGAGGTCTGAAAAAAATCATTAACATGGTGAAACACATCTTGATGATGTCATCAAGATGTGTTTCACCATGTTAACACCATGTTTCATACTTTTCATACTAGGAAACACAGCATGGGGGTACTTTTTTATTATTTCCACACAACAGCTCTAAGGTATGTTAATGACATGGTAAAATGTTGAAAATGAGTGGAATGCCCCTTTAAGTCAGCATCTTAACAATCAGTTTATCCACTTTGACCCCATTGTTTGGCTATTCAAAAACAGCTGATCTGCAAGCTCACAATGGGTCGCAATGTGACACGTTGTAAACTTGCAGATCTTGCAGAAATTTTAACACAAATCTTCTCTTCTGAGGGTCCCTTTAAACCATTTAAATCAAATTAAGGTAGGCTAAGATAGATGTGTAGTGTGTACCATAGGGAGCTTTAACGCGATTGCCTTCACGACAAGATGAATCACCGTTTCAGCTTGCCTTTACCTGTTATCATTTGTTAATCAAAGTAACATTGTGTGATTAAACGTGTGTGTGTTTTCTAAGACCGAGCAAGTTAAAGTCAAAAGCCTATACCGACTCCAAGGCTTATAACTCTATGCTTGGAGTCTGGAGGCAACTGTGGTTGCACTGACCGTGTCACGTCTCGTCTGCAAGGCTGCAGCTGGGTGCCCCTCTGTCACTGTGTGGTCAGTGTGAAGTCTGTGCAGAGCGGTACGTGCGAGGCAGCTGATTTATTCTTCATTTTTATGCCGGTGTCGCATGGCAAATATAACTAATCTACAAGCTCACAACGTGTTGCATCACCGACGCATTGTGGACTTTTAACTCTGCTCTCGTTTTACACACGGCACTGTCACATGATTAAGTAAAGCTTAGGGGAGACTTCCCAAGGGGCCAGTGAGGCACTCCAACGTTGAAGCACTGGGCCCTAGTGGTAGGAGGAGGGACTACAGGCGGACCCGTGGATTCATGACCGGGAAACTCCGTGCAGCTGGGCTTTAACATTGAGCGCTCGGTTGCACTTCCGCATTGGACCACCAAAATGTGGTGGTCCAATGCGGAAGTAGACGTTTTGAGACGGTCCTTCCGGGTGCTTCAAAACGCCACTGAGCAACTTCCACTGACATGAATAGCGGAGGGGGCGGAGCTTCGCGCCTGATCAGTCTGTATCCTTCTTTATACTCTATGGAGACTTCTCCTGCCTTCTGCCTCTGACTGAGGGTTCCGTGATCTCGCGAGACAAGCCGCCGATTAACGTCACGTGAGCCCAGAGTCTCGCGAGAACTCGCACAGCATTTTTAGTATTATTATTTTTTAAATCCGAACCTTAATTCTTTTACATTCGATTATTCTTTATTTTTTTATATCCGAATATTCTTTCGAATATGGAATATTCGTTGGCAGCACTAATAGCCTTCATAGATTGTGGAATTGTTGTTGTCTGGCCACGCGAGACTACATCAAAGCATCAGAAGTAGCAGATGCGTGTGTTGGGTGGGGTCGGGGATATGGCCTAAGATTAGTGCTTTTGTAAGTTAACACTTGCTATGCATCCCATTGTTTCTCAACCGTTGACTACTACTGGTAAAATGTCCTAATAATACTCAACCAGACAATCCGGTGCACTTCCCCCTTCTTGAGAATCTAACTCCCTTTTTCTGTTGAATTTCTTGAACTCCAACTGACTTACAAGTCAGTAAATGACTACATGGATGGGCTCATCATAGGTCACCAGGTCATGCAGTTCACGGTTTCTCAACTAGTGGAAAGAACATTTAAAGGAGCATTCGGTGATTTGGGTGATTTGGATAACCACCCAGTCCGCCCCGGTAACAAAATGTGCACATGCACGCTCTACAGTGGGGGGGAAGTGCAACAGGCCAACAGCATGTGCACCAAGGCCCGCCCCCACTCGATCATGATTGGAGGAAGGCCCCTCTCATCCTGATTGGATGAAGGCTTTGCCACCCGCCACCAAAACTGAAACTAGGGTTTTTTGACCCCAGAGGCTCACTGGGGACAGGGAGGAACTCCTTATATGGTCAGCACACTCTATAGTAGGGAGGATTATCCAGAAAAAACGAAAAAACAAGTGATATTAAGTAATAACACTGAATATACCTTTAAAACAAATCAACAAATACTACATTACTAAATGCACGGTCAGGGACCACATGCAATACCTCCAAGGACCACCAGTGGTCCACGGACCACCTGTTGAAAACCCTTTCTGTTCACACTGTTGTTTGCAAGTGATCAGATCAGATCCGATCAGTGCAGCTCCCTGCCATAGAGCATCGCAGTCCCGCCCCCTACCCTGGACCAGGAAATGATTCTCCGTTCATTTTCCTCATAGACATTTCAGAAAGTATTTATTTAAAGACGTTTACGCCGCGGACAAAGCCAACTCGAGTCGTGACAAATCATGACAACAAACGCAATTTTTTGGGCCGAACAAATAATTAGAAAGAAGAAAAAAACGACAGGTTACAACACTTTTTTTGTTGTTTTTCTTCTTTGTAATTATTTGTTTGGTCCAAAATATTGTTTGTGTTGTCATGAGTTGTCATGACTCGAGTTGGCTTTGTCCGCGGCGTAACCGTCTTTAAATAAATACTTTTTGAAATGTCTATGGGAAAAATGCATTGGGATTCATTTCCTGGTCCATGGTAGGGGGCGGGACTGCAACGCTCCATTCAGCAACACTCTGTCCAGAAACCTCTTATCTCCATATTCTAACTTGTTGTCTTTTTCGTGAATGAACGGCCCTACTTGATTATCCCATTTAGGCCTGACCTCGACATTTAAAAGAAAATCTTCTAAATCCTCCAGTTTTCTGAAATAAATATTTTCACGATTTTTCAAAAATAGCAGACCTACAAGCTCGTAGCGCGCCACTCGGTGGCGCGCTATGAGCTTGTAGATCTGCTATTTTTCAATAGCTAAAACACCAAAAGGGGTTCACTTCCCGCCCAGAATGGGTTATACTACAGCGTCACACGAAAGCATCAAAAGTATAGCAGAGCTGCTACTTTTGCTATTTTTTTTTCTTTTCATTTGAATCCTAAAAAGTATTGGAACGGTCTTAGACATGAGAGGTTTCCACTCGACAGAGTTTTTCAGTTCAAGCCTGACAAAAGAGTGATTATTTGAAAAAGTGATACAAAACCTTCCAATCGGATGCATGTGTTTGGTGGTCCGACGTACTAACAGTCCGACAAGCATTATAACCGCATGCAGGAAGCCATGGGTGAGTCTTAACCAGCCACACGTGTCTTAACCGGCCACGCACATGTCAGGAGCCACACGTGAGTCTTAAACGGCCAAATATGTTGTCGTAATAATACAGTAATAATGTAATTTGACCTCAATCTAAAAAATCACACCCGTGTGAACTGAGTGGTGTAAGGTTTTATATAGCATGATCAGCTGTGGTCTGACGTAATGTCTGACGTAATGAAATCACACCCGGGTTTTTGTCCGATGTGAGGTATTATATAAGGTAAGGTATTATATAGCCTGATCAGCTCTGATATGACGTAATGAAATCACACCCGGATGTGATTTCAAAACTGGCTTTTTTTGTGCAGAAAAAAATAGCATGGTTGCTACGGTCATCCAGTTCACCCGGGTGTGATTTAATTACGTCAGAAATTATTTTGAACATAGCAACCATGCTCATTTTTTCTGCACAACAAAGCCAGTTGTAGGAGTGGTTTACACCACTCAACAAAAACAATCTCAGCTGATTTTGCATCTTCAATATATCCTGAATAACAGAAAAAAAGGTTGTCTGGAATTGTCTGAGGGGAAAGTGTTGAAATGGCCTGTACAGTATGGCCAC
Source organism: Electrona antarctica (assembly GCF_951216825.1). Lineage (NCBI taxonomy): Eukaryota > Metazoa > Chordata > Actinopteri > Myctophiformes > Myctophidae > Electrona > Electrona antarctica. The sequence goes on along the minus strand of NC_136802.1, from coordinate 39,433,875 downwards.
CATTGCTGTAACAACTTGCTCAAATGTGCTGACATCATCACATTTGAGCAAGTTGCTATGGGAGTGTTTTTGTGCAAAACCTATGCAAAAGCATAAGGAAATTTAGAAAATATTGCCTTAAATAATAGGATGTCAATGGTGGCCATACTGTACAGGCCATTTTCAACACTTTCCCCTCAGACAATTCCAGGCAACTTCTGTTATTCAGGGTATATTGAAGATGCAAAATCAGCTGAGTTTGTTTTTTTTGCAATTAGATTGAGGTTGACCCTGTATTTTCCATAGATTTCCTGTACTATGTTGCCAATGTATGCACCCCCTTCCAATCTGAATTGGCCAAAAACATGCCCGGTGTGAGCATATACTGTATAGTCCTAAAAAACATTTCTATCAGCCTTTGTTGCTGGCATGGCAAATAAAGACCTTGAAACTTCAATTGCCAAAGTACCTTTTTTTAGTCCATGATATAGTGAAGTGCATGTGTGCTACCTACCTACCGGCCCCTAGATAGCAGTGATGCATTAACCCATTTTGACCGAGTTATACAAAATGTCTTTCTAAATTTTCTGAAAAAATATGTTTCTATGTCAGTGGTTCTCAAACTATTTCATGTCCAGGACCACCAGAATTATATGTATTTGGCCGCCGAACCCCCATCTGAAAACATGTTGTTCCAGGGACCCCCCCAGAAGCAAAGATTTGAATTAATGTTGGCTCTGAAAGAATATATATTCAAAGATTTGCACTACATTTTCATGATTTTTCAAAAATAGCAGACCTACAAGCTCGTAGCGCGCCACTCGGTGGCGCGCTATGAGCTTGTAGATCGGCTATTTTTCAATAGCTAAAGCATAACATAATGCTAACACCAAAAGGGGTTCCCGCCCAAAATGCGTTAAGCAATAAAGGAGTTGCCATCGGCCTCCAACGTTGGCAGACAACCTTAGGCCGGCTCATAATGGCAGTGGATGGAGCGACCGCAGTATCAAAGGTGTCAGGTATGAAATGGATCAGCGCTCCTGGAATCCTGGAACAGATTTTTGTTGGAATGCAACTTCAAAGAATGCTGAACAACCAAGAAAGAATCTTTTTGTATCTTCATATAATGGGAGCCGCGCCTCACTGATGTTCATTAGGAGATGGTACACCATTTCGGTCTATATACCAGTTCAGTGGCCTTGTTGTTAACGCATTCTGGGTGTTAGCATTATGTTATGCTTTAGCTATTGAAAAATAGCAGATCTACAAGCTCATAGCGCGCCACCGAGTGGCGCGCTACGAGCTTGTAGGTCTGCTATTTTTGGAAAAATCGAAGAACGACTGACATACAAACATAGCTTTTTCAGAAAACTGTCAGGATGTAGAAGACATTTTTAGAATCTGATCTCAGGTCAAAATGGGTTAATGTGTCTACCCTGAGACTGTCTGGGAGTTAGGGGTTTGATCCCCACCCCGGGGGATCAAACCCCTACATGTGTTCTCAACATGTTGAGTACACCAACGTTTTATGTTAGAAATGTTTAGTAGCCTATGGGTCCCCAGCATGTAGAAACTGCCGGATGCTAACTTGCATATGTTGACGGCCATGCCCCATCATCAATTTGTGATGACGGCATTGGCCGTTTTTAGCCCAATGAGTGTTTTTTTCTGCAAAACTAATGCTTGGAATGGATTCAGCATCATGAAAACCCCCTAGTTTGACATGTCACATGCTACATAAAGCATGATGACATTTTGAATATTTTGCCTTCTATAGGTTGTAATTGGTATGGTCACATATTATGCCAATTATGAAAATTGCTCAACATATGCAAGTTAGCATCCGGCAGTTTCTACATGCTGGGGAGCCATACTAAACATTTCTAACATAAAACCTTGGTGTACTGTGCGACTGGGCGACTGTGGCTCAAGAGGTAGAGCAGGTCGTCCAATGATCCATGGGTCGGCGGTTCGAATCCCGGCTCCTCCTGTCTACATGTCGAAGTGTCCTTGGGCAAGACACTGAACCCCGAATTGCTCCCGATGTGCTGGTTGGTACCTTGCATGGCTTCCGCTGCAATCGGTGTATGAATGTGTGTGTGAATGGGTGAATGTAATGCACAATCTATGTAAAGCGCCTTGGATAAAGGCGCTATATAAATGCACCATTTACCATTTACTCAACATGTCCGGGTTCACAATGGGGCTCTATGGGCTGGCTACTAGACTATACCTGCTTGGCATTCAGCATCAATAAGGGTTGGATCATTGGCGGACTATATGGACAGTTCAGTGACATCATTCATGGGTTGATGTCACAGCTATAGGCAGGTTTCTGAACAGTATAAGGGTCGTTTTGGGACAGCCTGGTGGACCCTCCGTGGACCCCACACCTGTCACAGTCACAGAATGTTGTCATTCACTGTACAGTCTAGGTCTTGTATTTCTATGTATTGTTCCCTGGTCTAGTTTTCATGGTTCTATGTTTGTTTGCTCCAGCTGTGTCTCATTTTGTAATCAACCCTCATGTGTATATCAGTCTTGTCCCCCAGTCAGTCCCTGTTGAGTCATTGCATCCTGTCACCTGTTTCAGTCTGTTTTAAGTTGTTCATGTTCACCTTGTCTTCTGTATTAAAACACCAATTCATGGTTTTGAACACTACATGCCTGGCTGTCCCGCGTTTGGGTCCTTACCTTTGATGAATTGAACATGGTGGACCCTATTGTAAACACGTGTAATGCTTAATTGGGTCGTCCACTCACAGTTAACAGCCTTTGTATTGAGTTTGTGCTTGAAATGAACTGTAATTCTGCAAACTGTTAATAAATATTTCAATCAATCAATCAATCAATCACTTCACCTACACGTGACAACACCCCACTTTGAGACACACGGTAGTCTAATTTACAAATCCCTCCGTTTTCCTCCATCGAAGCGTCTCGTTTGAAGGACTGGAGTGGAGACACAATCCATCCCATTCTGTCCACATCCCCCTTGGTGCTGCGTTGACCGTGTTCTATGATTACATGCATTCACTGTGTCACTCAGGGGCGTCATTTAATCCATTCTGACCTGAGATCAGATTCTAAAAATGTCTTCTACATCCTGACAGTTTTCTGAAAAAGCTATGTTTCTATGTCAGTCGTTCGATTTTTCAAAAATAGCAGACCTACAAGCTCGTAGCGCGCCACTCGGTGGCGCGCTATGAGCTTGTAGATCTGCTATTTTTCAACAGCTAAAGCATAACATAATGCTAACACCAAAAGGGGTTCCCGCCCAAAATGGGTTAAAGGTCCCACAGGGGATGACAACTGCCATGCCCGGGGCCCTAGCATTCACATTCAATCAAATGTTCTCTCTACCACTCTCTCTCTACCACTGAGTCAAATCATTGCAGATTTGACTGTTGTGTTATTCATACTGGAATCAGACGCTGCGTGCGTGCGTGGATGCATGCACGTTTTGTGTGTGTTCACGTGTGTTAAGGGTGTTCTTTTTTTGGGAAATAGCAGATCTACAAGCTCAGACCAAAAAAGTGAGCTTGTATAGCGATCAGCTATCTTTATATTCAAAACGTGTCGCTTCACACCACGGTCCAAGCTTGTGGGTCTGCTATAGTTTTTTTGTAATGTTTTTTTGTGGTTTTTGCCTTTATTTTATGTTTTTTTATGGAGGGACAGACAGTAGGCTGACAGGAAATGGGGAGAGAGATGGGGGGGGGTGACATGCAGTAAAGGCTGTCGGGATCGGGAGTCGAACCCGCGGCACACTGCCAGACTGGATTACCAGCCAAGGTGCCTGGACCGCTGAGCCACGGCCCAGCGGTCTGCTATAGTTTTGATGCTTTTGTATAGTAGGATGATCAAGTAGGGCGTTCATTTATGGAAGAAAATAATCGTATATATCTCCATCAGTGGCGGATCAACCCCCCCGAAGGCTGTGGCGCAACACCAAATCAAAAGGCCCCATGCATGTACTTTTTTACGTTGCCCATAGTGAATGAACGCGTGTGTGCTCGGCGCACCGCCAGCTCTATCGCCGCTGCTCCTTGCCGCTTCACCGACTGGATCTGCTATATTGGAGCCTCCTCCCGCCGAGTGGATAAGAAACTGTTGGATGACCAAAAACACCACCTGAGGGTTCCTGTGTCGCGTTACATTGAAATGAGAAGCAACAGCTAGCTGTATTTATTTGAAATAGTCTCGCACAGGTGCGGGCCGTAGGGCTTATATAAAGCGCCACTAAATTCCATTGTTAACCCATTGTGGGCGGGAACCCCTTTTGGTATTTTAACTAAGCATTATGTAATACCTTAGCTATTGAAAAATAGAAGATCTACAAGCTCGTAGCGCGCCACCGAGTGGCGCGCTACGAGCTTGTAGGTCTGCTATTTATTTTTTTTAATCGTGAAAATGCGGCACAAATCTTTGAATATATATTCTTTCAGAAGACTTTTTTTTTCTTTTTCTCAACGTCAGTCCAAAATGGGTAAATCCGGGACTGATCTCCATATAAAATATAGAGATGTGAGGTGTCGTGTCTGTTCAATATAAAGAAAGCGGAACTTGTATATTGTCATACTCATATATCGCTGGCAGTTTACAGGAGGAAAGGTTATTGTGTAACACATGACTGTCCTGTCAGTGTTAATTCTGTGTGAGTTTGGACGTCAAGAGGAAGCAGGTGGAGATGACATGACGAGGGCCGTCGCTATGGAAACGTAAAGGCAGTGCATGGAAAAAGTACTCAAATGTTTTCCAAATGTGATACTTTTACTCAAATAGTAAAAGTATCAATACTGCAATATAGAAATGCTATACTACTAAAGCACGGCTATTGTCAATTGGCCGAAATATATATACTGTATAGGGCTGAAGTGGTTAACCCATTTAGGCCTGACATCGAAATAAAAAAAATGTTCGCTCTGAAAGAATATATACTTCAAAGATTTGTGCCGTATTTTCACGATTTTTCAAAAATAGCAGACCTACAAGCTCATAGCGCGCCACTCGGTGGCGCGCTATGAGCTTGTAGATCTGCTATTTTTCAATAGCTAAAGCATAACATAATGCTTAGTTAAAACACCAAAAGGGGTTCCCGCCCAGAATGGGTTAATGTATGGTTTGTAATAATAATCAAAATCTACAAAGTAACTAGTAGCTAACGTTTTCAAATAAATGTAGTGGAGTAAAAGTACAATATTTGCCTCTGAAATGTAGTGGAGTAGAGGTAAAAGTATTGGAAATTGGAAATGCTCTGTAAAGTATAAATACCTCAAAAGTACAGTACTTAAGTAAATGTACTTACCGGTAGTTAGTTGCTTTCCGCTCGCCAACCTTGATGTGGACTGTCCGGCAGTGGCGTGCACAGACATTTAGAGGGGCAGGTGCTCAAGTTAAAAAAGGGCACCTTGTGCAGCGCGTGGAACTGGCCGGTTGCCTTAATCTATTTTGGGCGGGAACCCCTTTTGGTGTTAGCATTATGTTATGCTTTAGCTATTGAAAAATAGCAGATCTACAAGCTCATAGCGCGCCACCGAGTGGCGCGCTACGAGCTTGTAGGTCTGCTATTTTTAAAAAATCAAAAAAAACAAAAAAAAAGGGTTTTTTTTTTTTTTTTTTTTTCCAAAAGGGCACATTGCCAAAAGGGCAGGGGGTGCTCTAGCACCCCCTAGTGTCTATCTGTGCACGCCACTGCTGTCCGGGTTTAGAACGATGCAAAGCACAGTTCTTCATTTGGCATTCTGCAGTGGGGGGAAAAGTACAAAACTTGTTTTACTTAAAGGGGAAAACCACCCATTTTCAACATTTTACTATGTCATTAATGTACCTTAGAGCTGTTGTGTGGAAATAATAAAAAAGTTCCCCCATTCTGTGTTTCCTAGAACTGTAATTATGATTACAGTCCATTAACATGGTGAAACACATCTTGATGACATCATCAAGATGTGTTTCACCATGTTAATGATTTTTTTCAGACCTCTAGTTCTAGGAAACACAGAATGGGGGAACTTTTTTATTATTTCCACACAACAGCTCTAAGGTATATTAATGACATAGTAAAATGTTGAAAATGAGTGGAATGCCCCTTTAAAGTAAAAGTATCAATACCGCAATGCAGAAACACGCTGTTACAAGTAAAAGTCTGGAATTAAATATTTACTTTACCAGAAGTACCAAAAGTACGCAGAAAGTCCTGTTTCACAAGGTATATTTGTCACGGTTCGAGTCAAGACAGTGAATGAGGACCCAAGTGCAAGATGAGAGGCAGAGGTAGCTCAGTTCAAATGAAGGTTTTATTTTCACCAAACCAGAGGAGTAGGCATTCATCAGTGTCCAGGTACAGGCAAAGGTCAAAACACGGGTAGGCAGTCAGAAGTGAACACAGAACAAGGAGTACAAAGGGAAACACTAAACTGGGAAAACTAGGGGATCTGAAATACAGGGCAAACGAGGAGTCAAGGAACAAGGTACTAACAAATACTCACAGTGACAATAAATAACGAACCAACGGAGAACTGAAAACACAAGGGTATATAAATAGACAAGGACTAACTAGACACAGGTGAACACAACAGACAGATCAACACAGGGATTGGCTGGGAGACTAACAAGACACAGGAGGAGAACACTACACTAATCACAGGGTTAGACAAGGCAGGTAAACATGGGCAACACAGGAAACCAAGAGACACTAGATACTACAAAATAAAAGGTAAAAGTACACAAAAGTAAAACCCAAAACAAGGAACATAGGGAAACACATGAGGGAGACAGAACAGGTCACGGATCATGACAATATTTGCATTCAAATCTCTTGAAAATAGCATATCTACAAGCTCACAATGTGTCGCATTGCGACGCATTGTGTATAGTTAGGTACAACAGATGTAGGTTTAGATTTGGAGCATCATTTCGACTGTCTGGTTTGCTTTATTGTTTGTTTGATTGTTCTCAATGTGAGTGCGTTATCCAAGATGTTTTTCTGCAGGTTTGAGGTATTTTGAGATACACAAAGCAGGGGTATAGGACCTGATACGTTTTCATAAAACTTCTTCCTGTGTGTGTGTGTGTGTGTGTGTGTGTGTGTGTGCGTGCGTGCGTGCGTGCGTGCGTGCGTGCGTTCCAGGGATCGCCCTGGGTGTGGTGGTGAGGGAGTACACGTCTCTGTCTCACCTGCACAAGCAGTACTTTGGCTTCCCCGGAGAGATCCTGATGAGGATGCTGAAGCTCATCATCCTGCCGCTCATCATCTCCAGCATGATTACAGGTGTGCCTCATTAACCTTGATAAAGACTTAAAGGACTCGTTTACACGTACCAAACACCAATCAAGCAACTGTTTGGTAGTTTTTGGGGGTTTTTTGGGCCACCACAATGCTTTTCCAATGGGAGTCACATGGTTTGATCAAACATTTGTGTTTGATCGCTGATTGCTGATTGCTCCCCCCTCATCAAACAAAAATGTTTGGTCAAACCATGTGACTGTAGAGGAAATCTTGAAAAAACAATTAGGTGGCCGCACACGCCAATAGCCAATATTTTATTAGGGCCTCACTCAGACCTTCACAGCGTTGTATGAATGTTGTGAGTGTCATGGCCACCCCAATGCATTTCCAATGGAGGTCACATGGTCTGTTGTATGGCTTTCAGCTGTGTTTCGACTGCCCCTCCCCCTCACACAACACAAATGTTGTGTCAAACCATGTGACCTCCATTGGAAAATGCATTGGGCCGGCCATGACACTACACAACATTCATCCAACAAGCATACAGCAATGCAGTAAAGGTCTGAGCTCAGCCTAGGACAGCAGATAAGACAAAAATGAACCCAACGTTTTGGCGGTTAAGCCTTCATCAGGGAATACAGAGCACATAATGGTTCACACTTAAGTATGGTGCCAGAGAGTCATGCAACCAATCAGAAGGGGGTAGGGGAACACAGGTTAAGTCAGACCTGTCCCTGTGATATGAGAGGTAGGGATCATGGTCATGTGGTGTCTCAAGTTCACATACAAGAGGAGTTTATCTCAAAGATGACTATAAGGCCTCATAAGAGGCTCTGGAATATACATTCCTTGTCATAGAGACATAAATAAAATATTCAAAAGTTTTAAAAAAACGTGATCGGGACATCCTATATCTACAGGGGTTGATAACAGATTCTTGTGTGTCTACAGGCGTTGCAGCGCTGGACTCTGAGGTCTCTGGAAAGATCGGCCTGCGAGCCGTCGTCTATTACTTCTCCACCACCATCATCGCCGTCATCCTGGGTGAGAGCACACGTTATCATGTCCTCAATGCTATACGGTTCTGTCATCCTGGGTGAGGGCATGCCATGCGTTATCATCTCCTCATGTCCTCAATGCTATACGGTTCTGTTATCCTGGGTGAGAGCATGCCATGCGTTATCATCTCCTCATGTCCTCAATGCTATACGGTTCTGTCATCCTGGGTGAGGGCATGCCATGCGTTATCATCTCCTCATGTCCTCAATGCTATACGGTTCTGTCATCCTGGGTGAGAGCATGCCATGCGTTATCATCTCCTCATGTCCTCAATGCTATACGGTTCTGTTATCCTGGGTGAGAGCATGCCATGCGTTATCATCTCCTCATGTCCTCAATGCTATACGGTTCTGTTATCCTGGGTGAGAGCATATGTTATCATCTCCTCATGTCCTCAATGCTATACGGTTCTGTCATCCTGGGTGAGAGCATGCCATGCGTTATCATCTCCTCATGTCCTCAATGCTATACGGTTCTGTCATCCTGGGTGAGAGCATGCCATGCGTTATCATCTGCTCATGTCCTCAATGCTATACGGTTCTGTTATCCTGGATGAGAGCATGCCATGCGTTATCATGTCCTCAATGCTATACGGTTCTGTTATCCTGGGTGAGAGCATGCCATGCGTTATCATCTGCTCATGTCCTCAATGCTATACGGTTCTGTTATCCTGGGTGAGAGCGTATGTTATATCAGTGGTTTTCAACCAGTGGTCCAGTTGGTCCCCAGCTAAATGATGGAGTTGGTAACCAAATGGACCCTTATTAGATCTTTAACTCTTGAGAGCATAACATGAACTGAATTGTATGCTCTCAAGAGTAAAATTATTGTTAAACTTACTTAATTTTACAACAAGTCTACATAATTAGAGAATGCAGAATAATTGTTATTTTGATCAACGTTTGCCTGTAATCTCTCCTATGGTACCACATACAGTACCACAATACAGCATGGCATTGTGTACAAAATCTTATTCAACGACAACAGAATATTCTACGTTTGGGTCCGAGAGGCTAAATGGCATTAAATGGTCGTCTACTGTGACTCAAACGCAGAATAAATAATGGACCTTGATGTGAAAAGGTTTGAAAACCACTGCGTTACATCAGCATGTCCTCAATGCTACGGTTCCTATAGTCCAAATTGATTCAAACTCTTTGGACAAGACAAACAACGTGACAATCGTTCTAAAGGCAAGTCAGGGAACCATTTTTTTGTACATACTATAAATAAAACAGTGTCATTTCATTACAAATTCTACAAACAAATCCCTATTTTTGGTCTCGAGACCTCATCTCTGCACAGGAAAATAAGGCTGTCAGGCATCCCACTCTTCTGTGCACTGCCACAACGGCGGCCCACATCGTCTGTGAGCGCTGTAGTCATGTCTGTCACCATCACCAAGCAGTTACTCGTTACTACGAGCTTGTAGGTCTGCTACTTTTTGAAAAGTCATGAAAATGTGGCGCAAATCTTTGAATATATATTTCAGAGCGAACATTTTTAACTAAAATATTTGCTTCTGGGGGGTCCCTGGAACTACATATTTTGAGATGGGGGTCCGTGGCCCAATAGAGATAATTCTGGGGGTCCTTGACATGAAAAAGGTTGAGAACCACTGACATAGAAACATGGGTTTTTCAGAAATCTTTTAATGGATTGTCCAAAATGGGTTAATGGATTAAACACCTGTCCTCTACACCAGGTATCATCCTGGTGATGACCATCAAGCCAGGAGTGAGCCAGACGGCGGACCACATTGAGCGGGAGGGGACCACCCCCAACGTGACCACGGTGGACACCCTGCTGGACCTCGTCAGGTGAGCAGCAAATATTTGCAAATATTTTGTTTAGTCCACCCAACGAACGCACACAGTGACACGCATGTGAGCGAGCGAATAGCATTGCGGGATGGATGGAGGAGCGCGTTTCAGATTGTCGATCAGCTACTTTCGCCGTTTGATTTGTCCTAATGTTGGTGCTAAATAACACTTAGGCCTGGCATCGAAATAAAAAAAACGTTGGCTCTGAAAGAATATATATTCAAAGATTTGTGCCGCATTTTCACGATTTTTCAAAAATAGCAGACCTACAAGCTCGTAGCGCGCCACTCGGTGGTGCGCTATGAGCTTGTAGATCTGCTATTTTTCAATAGCTAAAGTATAACATCATCATCATCCTTCGAGTGCCCTCGAGATCTGCGACACAAGCTGTTTCCACTGGTCTCTGTTGGTCATCGTCACACCAAGTTAATTCACAGTCAGTCCTGTGTCCCTACTCAGAACATCTGGAAATGTGAGAGGTCTAAAGTATAACATAATGCTTAGTTAAAACACCAAAAGGGGTTCCCGTCCAGAATGGGTTAAACTCACTGCCAGACTGGGCGGGTGAAGAGGGGCTGCTTCAGCTCTGAGCAGATCCACATGGGCATACGCATGCAACTCGAGGACGCACGCAGGTTTTCGTTCAAATTTGATCACTTTTGGCTTTTCTTTTCCTTCTTCTTCTTCCTTCATGGGCCCCTATACGGCATCTGGGCCCCACGGTGCAAAGCACAGGTTGCTCCGCCGATAGTTACGGGACTGCACCTGGGAGAAATTATTAACCCATTTTGACCTGAGATCAGATTCTAAAAATGTCTTCTACATCCTGACAGTTTTCTGAAAAAGCTATGTTTCTATGTCAGTCGTTCTTCGATTTTTCAAAAATAGCAGACCTACAAGCTCGTAGCGCGCCACTCGGTGGCACGCTATGAGCTTGTAGATCTGCTATTTTTCAATAGCTAAAGCATAACATAATGCTAACACTAAAAGGGATTCCCGCCCCAAAATTGGTTAACCACTTGAACCCTATAGCATCACTAATTCTGGGGCACAACATGTGGCACAAATAAATATCTGATCTACAAGCTCACAGTGCTAAAAATAACAGAATGTCACAGTATAAATGTGTGAGGATAGAAGTCTCTTAAACTGAAAAGTGTGAATGTGAATCCCTGGGAATCCTTTGGCATTTGGAGGCCTATTTTCGGTCAATATATTTGAAACTGAGTTAGAGATTGTAACTGCAAATTAATTGCAGCCTATTACTGGGCTATATCGGTCAAAGTTATTATTTTTTTATTCACTGTGGAGATTTCTTAAGGAAAACCTTTATTTGTGTATGTATTTGGTTGTGGACCCCCCCATCTGAAAATGTTTTGTAGAGACCCCATAAGAGAATATCAATATTTGTGTTCTAAATGGGGTGCATACTTAGTTTAGACTAGTCATTGGTTAGACATGGGTTAAGGTTAGGTTTAGGTGTGCTGCCCGTGGGAGGTTAGGTTTAGGGTGAGGGTTTGAGATAGGTTGTAGTTGTAGGACTAACCAAATGACTAGTCTAAACTAAGTACTTTCTAAACTAAGTACTGCACCCGTTGTAAATGCCCTATAGCTCTGAGGGGCCAATGAAAAACCTTTGGTTCAAACAATGCACAACACCGGTACAACAGGAGCTTTCTGTTGCTCCAAAAGTGACAGGCAGACTATAATTATGTTCCTCTGTCAGTGCCCACAAAGAGTGAGCTCAGATCAGTAAACAGTAAGCAAGATTATACCACAGTTCGTTTCGAGGAAGCAATCCGATTGGTTGAAACGGCCTTCTAGCCGTGGGTTAAACCAGCACCATTCACCACCTAATCAAAACAAAGAATTCAGCTGCTCTGTTTTCCCAGAGCGCTAGCAAACTCGGTGGCTAGGCTAGCTAGTTTCTTGGGACATGTGTGGTCGTAGTGACCACATCTGTCATTAAAAAAATATATTTTCTTAGTTTTAAGGGTAACTGTTGTATAATTGCAATATTACACGAGAGGGTGTGGTTTAACGTGATTATTGCCACGACAGTGATGCGGTAAGGAACGAGACGAAGTCGAGTTCCGCAAGCATAACTGAAAACCCACACCCTCTCGTGTAATATTGCTTAAACAACACATGGTAACACATCAAATACATAGAAATAGTCATCAAGAATCATACGCACGCTAAAGGACCTCACATCCGACTAACAGTAGAATATCTGTACAATAAAACGATATGAGTATATACACTTTAACAGTCCGTGAGACCAAAACAGAAATTAGATATTCGCCCGTGACCAAAACGAGTGAAAATAGCAGATCTACAAGCTCACAACGTGGCGCTTCACGCCACGTTGTGAGCTTGTACATCGGCTATTTCCACTACTCCTTGAAGGGGCATTCCACTCATTTTCAACATTTTACTATGTCATTAACATACCTTAGAGCTGTTGTGTGGAAATAATAAAAAAGTACCCCCATGCTGTGTTTCCTAGAACTGGAGGTCTGAAAAAAATCATTAACATGGTGAAACACATCTTGATGATGTCATCAAGATGTGTTTCACCATGTTAATAATTTCTTTCATACTTTTCATACTAGGAAACACAGCATGGGGGTACTTTGTTATTATTTCCACACAACAGCTCTAAGGTATGTTAATGACATAGTAAAATGTTGAAAATGAGTGGAATGCCTTGAGTATTTGTTCTAATTTATTGGAATTTAATTTTTCTTTCATTTCTTCATGACATTCATATAGCCTTTGTGATGCATATTGTCCCAGGCAGGTTTTTTGGGCGGGAAACCCTTTTGGTGTTTTAAACATTGTTATAATTTAGCTAGTGAAAAATAGCAGATCTACAAGCTCATAGCGCGCCACCGAGTGGCGCGCTACGAGCTTGTAGGTCTGCTATTTTTGAAAAATCGAAGAACGACTGACATAGAAACATAGCTTTTTCAGAAAACTGTCAGGATGTAGAAGACATTTTTAGAATCTGATCTCGGGTCAAAATGGGGTAAGTCTCAGTCTTGCCCCTCTCAATTGTGGGAGGACTTTCACGGCCGTAATGGTGACGGCCAACCAGATTCGCCTGGAACCAGGCTATAACCAACCAGGACGCAGTATGCAAATATGGGGCGGGGCATTGTGAAAACAAATCTTAACACTGAGAGGGATGAGACTAATATCCACACAGTGATATTAGCCCATTTAGGCCTGACCTCAAAATTTAAAAAAATCTTCTTTTTCTGAAATAAATATTTTCACGATTTTTCAAAAATTAGCAGACCTACAAGCTCATAGCGCGCCACTCGGTAGCGCGCTATGAGCTTGCAGATCTGCTATTTTTCAATAGCTAAATTATAACATAATGTTTAAAACACCAAAAGGGGTTTCCGCCCAAAATGGGTTAGTATCACTATGACATTTAATACTGAAAAACAAAAACAAACAAAAAAAACATTGGATTTTGTTATTAATTCAATGAAAGGTTTTGCTTTTTTGAGATTGTTTTTTTTTTTTATGTTTGGAAATAATAATAATTAAAACTATAGAGTGCTATGTCTACATAAAATGCTATCTGAGTTACATACGTTTGGCCTTTGTCTACGCATGTAAAGTCTTCGAGGCTATTGCAAGTGCTACTGGCTAAGATTTGGAATATTGTGTGAGGGGACATGCCAGTATGTGCTGGTTTTTTTACTACAATATCTGTCCCTAATTTACCCTAATGTGTGCCATATTGCCAATATTTACTATAATGTCAGAGGGAACCTGCATGGGGCTTTGGATGAAAACAAATCACGCTGGATTTATAGACTTTGTTACGGGGCCATGCGCTAAAAATAGCAGAGGTTGTTGATAGGCTATTTTTAGGCGCATGCATGACGCCGGTACGAGACACCCAATGAAGTATATATAAATAAATCATGCTTCAGTGTTGCAGACCAAGGTTATTATAGTTATGACAAAATAACGAAAACTAAAATTGAAGACATTTTCTATTAAATAAACGATAACAAACTGAAACGGTATTGAGTGTTTACAAAACTAACTAAAACAAACTATGCTATTGACAATTCACGTGCCCTTAGTTTTCGTTTGTGGATGGTTGGTGGTGGTTCATCAAGGTTTTATTACACAATACTTACCTTTTCAATCCTGCACCTAAACAAAATAAGTATTAAAAAAACCCTAAAACGAATAAAAAACAAGTAAAACTATTAGCATTTTCAAAAATAGAAACTAATACAAACTGACAAATCCACTCTAAAAAAACTAATTAAAACTAACTGAATTAAAAAAAAAATATATATATATATTCAAAACGATTATAACCCATTTAGGCCTGACGTCGAAATAAATAAAAGGTCTTCTGAAAGAATATATTATATATATATTATATATATACTATATTCAGATTTGTGCCACATTTTCACGATTTTTCAAAAATAGCAGATCTACAAGCTCATAGCGCGCCACTCGGTGGCGCGCTTTGAGCTTGTAGATCTGCTATTTTTCAATAGCTAAAGTATAAGAAAACGGGTTCGCGTCCAGAATGGGATAAGCTTGTTGCAGGCCACTATTCATTCCCACATACTGTTTGTACATTCCCCCATTGCCTCTAAAGACCTATTCATACTCCAGTTTTAGGTGATACGGTGACCACTGTGACCACCGTGTTTAGTAAAAATGAAGTGAGTGGTGCAACTCCGTGTGGGGGTTCCTGTTGGGGGGGGGGGGAGGTTCCAGACCCCCAGGAACGCGCCCAGGGGGCCGGGCCGGTTCCGGCGTGCCGCCCCGCGTCCGAAACGGTTGAGAAATGAGTTACCGTGTGCCGGTCCCTCTACTGTACCCTCTACTGTACTGTACTGTACTGTACTGGCACACCCGAAATCATCATATATACAGTTAATATGTGCGTGTGTGTGTGCGTTAGGTTGCGCACATGTGGTGAAAAACAACCATGCTGTTTTCGTGCTCATACCCACCCACCCAGCCAGCCACCCACACACATAACTCCGTAAGGGAGTGGTTCAAAAACAGAGAGATGTGTTTGGGTGAGTGGCGACTCACTTACCACCGCGGCTCAGTGACGTCATGTTGTAGTTTTCGGTGGTCACCTTATCACCTAAAATTGGAGTATGAATAAGGCTGTTAGATTATCAGACGGCCCACTTTTATATGAGCCCACACGCGATTAGCACTCGCGAGTCGCGATAACAAATGAGACTGATCATCCTTTACATCGTCACGTCAGATTCGTGCCACTTGGGGCGAAGATACAGGACCCTGAAATGGCCCCTTCGGCCATTGCTGCACTGTAGCCTGGGGACTTTGCATATTGTCTATGGCAGGGTTCCCCAATAGGCGGCCCGCGGGCCATTTGGCCCCCTTGTGGCCCCTGGAAGAATAAAGGGGGTCCCAGATATAAATGGCATTAAATGGGGGTCAGTAGCCTATGCATGTCAAACTGGGCATCCTTTTCAAATGGGGTCTTGCCCTGAAAATGAATTTTCAGGGCAAGACCTCGACCTCGTGCGTGCGGACTCGGCCCCCGGCCTGGTACCCTAGTCAAAATATGGCCCTTGAGGAAAATTAATTGGGGAACCCTGGTCTATGGTGTTATGTTGTTCTGTGAAACAGATGCATGAATCAGAAGATGAATATCCTTGAGGGACAATAAATATTCTTTATCATTCCATCATTCCCATCATCACCTCCAACTGTCCTCTTCTCCTGTCAACAGAAACATGTTTCCTGAAAACCTGGTGCAGGCTTGTTTTCAACAGGTCAGTAAAAATACCATACTGTATAAACTCTCTTGGCGAGCACGCCGAGCACACGGCGGCACGCCAGTCACGCCACACACGCCTTTATCTGATGATGTGAATGTGAAACGCTTGTCGTCTCTGTCGGGTGGAAACCTCATATGTCTAAGGCCTCACTCACACCTAGGCCTGGCTCACACCTTTACAACAGATTGATGTATAGCTGATGCAAGCTCGCAATGCATTTCCAATGGGAGTCACATGGTTTGACACAACATTTCTGTTGTATGAGGGGGAGGGGGGAAGTCGAAACACAGCCGAAAGCTATACAACAAAAATGTTGTGTCAAACCATGTGACTTCCATTGGAAATGCTTTGGGGCGGCCATGACACTTACAACTTGCTTACATCTAGCATGCATCAATGTTGTATGCTAGATGTAAAGGTGTGAGTCAGGCCCTATATACAATGTTGTATGCTAGATCGATAGGGCCTGACTCACATTGGACGTTGGATGCTAGATGTAAACAAAGGGTAAGTGTCATGGCCGCCCCAATGCATTTCCAATGGAAGTCACACATGGTTTGACACAACATTTGTGTTGTACGGCTTCGGGCTGTGTTTCGACTGCCCCCCTCCCCCCATACAACAAAAATGTTGTGTCAAAACCACCATGTGACTCCCATTGGAAATGAATTGCGAGCTTGCATCAGTAAAACAAGTCTCATGCATCAGCCATACAACAATCTGTTGTGACCGTGTGAGTGAAGCCCAGCACTGTTGCTTTTCAGGGTTCAAATTCAAAAGCAGCAGATCTACAAGCTCGAAAAGTGTCGCTCTGTGCCACATTTCGAGCTTTCGGATCTGCTATCTTTGATGCTCATGTGTGTGTGACGCTGTCAGTATGATCATACAAGAGCGTTGATTTACGAAAAAACACAAACAATTAGAATATGGAGATGGAGTGAGTGACATTGTGAATCTAATCTCCATTGCAGGGTTAACCCTACTGTTGCGTTCACGCGAGGCATGTGCAAAGGTGCAAAAGATCACAGCATATGTGTTGTTTTGTATATCTGTTGCTCACTGACGTCGTCAGTAAGTAAGTAGCCTTACCAAGCCATGAGGCCAGGAGCCTATCTCCTGTTTCTGTAGCGTGAGGCAGCTTGATGTACAAGTACACCCCTGGACATGACGCTAGTATGTCGCAGGGACTTAGCCCCAATCCAACCCTTGATGCTGAGTGTCAAGCAGGGAGGCACTGGGTCCCATTTTTAGAGTCTTTGGTACTACCCGGCCGGGGATTGAACCCCAACCTCCCAGTCTCAGGGCGGACACTCTAACCACAAGGCCACTGAGCTGGTGGTGACGTCGTCAGGCGTGCGTCCATATAGTGATGTGTGTCGGAGGCGCGGCGGCCGGCGGGGGGAGATTGAGGAAAAACAACAACAATCCAGCATGGAGATTTATTATATTTAAAAGAATCACTATATTATCCACAAATGGCTCAATAAAGGAGAGGATGTTATACTATTCATTATACATGTCTTACATTGAGTAATTGACATTGAGCTTTTTTGTTAAATAAACATTTGACCTCTTATTTAAGTTATTTTATACCATTTTGGAACCGAAATAGGGAACCGTTAAGAACCGGAATCGATAAGCAGAACCGGAATCGGTACCGGACTCACACAAATCCTAACGATACCCATCCCTACCTATACAAGTCCTTTTGGACCTACTGTATAGGTATTATTTTTTGTCAGACAGAACAGGGGAAAAGTAAAGGCGGGGAGGAGGAATATAAAACAATTTGATTGGTTCGTGCTTCGCTGCGTCATTGCAGCTACACAGCTGTAGCTTTGTAACTTTGCATCTGGAAGTTGAACCCGGCTCAGCTTCAATTTGTAGCTTTGTAGCCTTTTGCAGCAGCTTCAGACGTCGGATTTGCTTGGTAGCTTCATGTCGCTAGACTGTATCTTTGCCTCTGTGAACATACCATAATAATACTAACCATTCCACTGAAGTACAAGACTAAAATCTAACATGTGGCCATTATTCCAGCTCAGTGTCCTTGTGGTTAGAGTGTCCGCCCTGAAACTGGGAGGTCGCGGTTCGATTCCCGGCTGGGTCATACCAAAGACTGTAAAGAATGGGACCCCATGCCTCCCTTGCTTGACACTCAGCGTCAATGGGTTGGATTGGGGGGTCAAAGCAACTACCGTAATTTCCGGACTATAAGATGCTACTTTTTTCCCATGCTTTGAACCCTGCGGCCTATACAACGGTGCGGCTAATCTATGGATTTTTACAGCTAACGGCCACTAGGGGACCTTCTAAATCTATCTCTATGGCCTCTCTATAGCCTCCAGTGCGGCTTGTACCGTATATGTACACATTTTGTTTTTTCCCCTACATTTTGCTGGTGCGGCTTATATTCAGGTGCGCTTTATAGTCCGGAAATTACGGTAATCAAATGATTCCGTAATGTAGGTACCCTCACAAAAACATGCAGTAATCCTGGTCTCTAAAACTACCTCCCCCTGGCCAGCCGGGGCGCCTGATGGAGGGGAAAGGAACTGGTCGGAATAACGTGTTCCTTCCGTAAATGCTGCAGCTCACTGCTCCTTGGCTGCGGCTCACCGCTCCAAGAGATGGGTCAAATGCGGAGAACAAATTTCACTGCGGTAACGTGTGTGACAAATCGTACGACTTTGACTTTGATCCCACTGCAGTACAAGACGAAGCGCAAAGAGCTGGAGCCGGCCAGGGTGACGACGGAGAACGCCACTACGACCATCCCGCCTCTCACGACCAGCCTCATGGCAGCCATGGAGGTAGGTGTGAGCGAGTTGCCATGTCGAACGTTGCGAAGTTCGCTTGGGCCAACTCAGCCCTGTCCGAGTTGCGACCCGGTAGGCAAGTCGAATAGTTTACTAGAATAGTAAATTGTCGCAGAACGCTCCCTACCTCTATGACGGTCCGTCTCACCCAATCACAAGCCAATGCTCTCCCTTCAGCCCCAGAAAACGGAGCCGCGTTCCAATCGCCCCCCTATGAGCAAGGCATTCTCACTTCCTACTCCTCCTGCTTAAACACTTGGTCAGGTCAAATTTGAGGTCTAAGGCATGGATATGAAACTCAGACAGCTTGATCCCTTCGAGACCTGAGGAAGTTCCTGCCTTCTTTGACGTTGTTTAACTCGTTTACAATGGTTTTAATATAGCAACATGTTGCCTTGTTATCAATTAGGTCTGCATTCCTTCGTCAGTCACGTGACAAACTTTCAAATTCCATCGTCGGTCACATAACAACCCTGTCTATAAGAGGAATGCAAGAACGCTCACCCCCCAAAATGCATGCTCACAGTGGGTCAGATCTGCCAAATCTCAGTAAAACTTTATGCCTAACCCTGACCTTAATCTCAATAAAACTACGCCAAACCTAACCTTATCCTCAGTAAAACTATGCCTAGGACTAACCTTATTCCTAAACTTCATCTTATAAAAACTATGTATAACCTTAAACTTATCCCTAACCTTAACCCCAGCAAAACAAATACAAGAGTACAAGAACCGCGGGTGGAGGGTGGGGGGTGATATATACGTCTGAACTCAGCGGTGGAGGGTTGTAATGACCCTTCCTGACCCCAATAAGCATATGCTGCATGCAGGGGTCAAAGGTCACTAATCCAACTCGCATACAGACAAACGGACAAAAGGGACACACAAAGCTAATCATTGCATGGAGACGGTGTGCCACTGCTCAAAAACGTGATGTTAAAGGGGTTCTTCTCGGTGTGTCAAAAGGTGATGCCAATAGAGCGTCGCAGTCCCGCCCTCTACCATGGACCAGGAAATGATTCTCTGTTCATTTTCCTCATAGACATTTCAAAAAATTTTATTAAGACGTTTACGCCACGGACAAAGCCAACTCGAGTCGTGACAACTCATGACAACACAAGCAATATTTTGGACCAAACAAATAATTAGAAAGAAGAAAAAAACGGCAGGTTACAACACTTTTGTTGTTGTTTTTCTTCTTTGTAATTATTTGTTTGGTCCAAAATATTGTTTGTGTTGTCATGAGTTGTCACGACTCGAGTTGGCTTTGTCCGCGGCGTAACCGTCTTTAAATAAATACTTTTGGAAATGTCTATGAGGAAAAATGCATTGGGATTCATTTCCTGGTCCATGGTAGGGGGCGGGACTGCGACGCTCTATGGGGTCCCGAACCAAGCATCTGTATGTGTGTGAAGAGAGGGGTTCGAGAATGCGTTGCTGTCAGTTGATAATACATGTGTAAATACAGAGCAACGTGGCAGTCAGACCCATAGATATATATAATCTCTAGATAGCTCACCCGCGCTGTTGGCCAATGGAGAGCGACGTCGTTACGTGGCGGCCATCTTACCTCGGGACACATAACATTGTGTCTATGGGGCATGTACTCTTAAATGACCATAACTTGCTCAATTTTCAACCGATTTTCAAACGGTTTGGTTTGTTATAAACGTCAGAGACGTCCGCATACGTATATGCTTTTATACGACGTTCATATAAAAAAATTAATTAAGCAGATAAGTGTCCTGAATCATAGCCACGTTGACAACGTTTGTAATAAACCAACCCGTTTGTAAATCCGTCAAGATTTGAGCGAGTTATGACTGTTTCTGTTTGAGCTGCCATTGAACATACTGTACTGTAGCCCCGAAGTAAGATGGCTGCCGGGTGAACGACGTCAGAAACTCCGCCTTGAGCCATCTAGAGTTCATATATATATATGGTCAGACCCCCATCAGTATCTTTTCCTCGCAGCTGTGGGAACCATATATCACCGTGCGTGGGTCTGCAGTTTGCCTCAGCACTCTCTGCTCTCAGCCTCAAAACATGACAACAATGGTCCCATTTACACCCTGCATTTATTAACATGCTTCCTGGGTGATTGGTTTTAATTGGGTGTGGTTAAAATGCTACTAAATCCAGTCGTATAATTGCAGCGGAAATGCATTAGCAAACACAATTTACAATTTAGGTATTTAGCAGACGCTCTTAATCCAGAGAGAGACTTAAAGTAAGCAAGAACAACACATGGTATAATACATCAAATATATATAAATTGTCATCTAGGATCATAAGTAAGGTAAGGTAACATCCGTCCAACAGTAGAATCTGTACAATGAAACTATGAGTATGACTATACCCTATAGAATGCTATGTCTACATTATGATATCTAAATTAAATAATTAACACATTTAGGCCTGACCTCAAAATTTAAAAATAGAAGACCTACAAGCTCGTAGTGCGCCACTTGGTGGCGCGCTATGAGCTTGTAGATCTGCTATTTTTCAATAGCTAAAGCATAACATAATGCTAACACCAAAAGGGGTTCCCGCCCAAAATGGGTTAACACATTGAGTGCCATCTGGTGGACAAAAGTGGTGGTGGTACTTGGGTGCCAGGTGATTTCATGACTTGCGTCCGGTTTTGGCTTCCATCTCGGATGCTAAAATATCAGCGTCAATGCTACCGAACTAAAATAAGGCCATAATGCTCTAGAACACACCAATAGTTCCAATCGCGATCACCGGATAATCAGAAATGACCTCCGAACAGTGGCGATTAGTTCAAAACCACGGACATAGTAGTTTCAGAGAAAAGAGCAGTGTGGGTGGGGCCCTGGTGGCAACCTATAGCAACCAGAGCGGTTCTAGAAATGAAACACAGTGAGGCAATCTTATAGCGATGTCAAACACCTTAACCCATTTAGGCCTGATGTCGAAATAAAAAACAAGTCTTCTGAAAGAATATATATTCAAAGATTTGTGCCGCATTTTCACGATTTTTCAAAAATAGCAGACCTACAAGCTTGTAGCGCGCCACTCGGTGGCGCGCTACGAGCTTGTAGATCTGTTATTTTTCAATAGCTAAAGTATAACAAAATGCTTATTTACCAACCCAGTGTCATTAATTTATAGGACAAGTGTACCTGTTCTAGAGATCCAATTTGTTAACCTGCAAGGTCGTCAGACAGACAGACAGACAGACAGACAGACAGACAGACAGACAGACAGACAGACAGACAGACAGACAGACAGACAGACAGAGACAGACAGACAGACAGACAGACAGACAGACAGTGTCTCTATAGAGATTACGCAAAACATTTAAGCTGACCTGCATGTTATCATCCAGGTCAAATTCATCCTTGAATGGAATGTACATAATTAGGAAGCCTGGCACTGCTTGTTGCCATGCGTGCGTGCGTGCGTGCGTGCGTGCGTGCGTGCGTGCGTGCGTGCGTGCGTGCGTGCGTGTGTGTGTGTGTGCGTGCGTGCGTGTGTGCGTGCCTGTGTGTGGCGTGCACAGATCTGCAAGCTCACCGGCGAAGGTCAAAGTGCTCTGATCCCATGCACAGAAAACGGTGCAGCTGATCAATGGCCCTTTAGAGTCAGTGAGCTGAAAAGGTTGTAAAAAAGCAGAGCTTCCTGGAGCCCCGGAATGCTCGCTGACCCAGCATGAATGGTCTTCTCTTCTCTTCTCTTCTCTTCTCTTCTCTTCTCTTCTCTTCTCTTCTCTTCTCTTCTCTTCTCTTCTCTTCTCTTCTCTTCTCTTCTCTTCTCTTCTCTTCTCTTCTCTTCTCTTCTCTTCTCTTCTCTTCTCTTCTCTTCTCTTCTCTTCTCTTCTCTTCTCTTCTCTTCTCTTCTCTTCTCCTCTCCTCTCCTCTCCTCTCCTCTCCTCTCCTCTCCTCTCCTGTTGTCAGAACATCACCAGGGAGTATAAGATCGTCGGGGCGTATACGGACGGAATCAACGTGCTGGGCCTCATCGTGTTCTGCGTGGCCTTCGGCCTCGTCATCGGGAAGATGGGCGAGCGAGGGAGGATCCTGCTGGAGTTATTTGACGCTTTGAACGAAGCCACCATGAAACTGGTCCAGATAATCATGTGGTATATGTATAATGTTATTCAATATTAACCACATGAACCCTATTCTGGTATATGTCGTAAGTAATATAGGCACACGATTGGCAGGTGAAAAGAAGCAGCTTGGACTCCTCATGCATAGAAGAAATCATGAGGACAGTCCGCTGCCCCCCCAGGTTGGCAGAGGAAGTGTAGCGCCCAGGATTACTTTAGATAATTGACACTGGGTGAAAAAATGGGTTGCAAAATCGTGGGATAAAAAAAAAAAAAACTATATTCACAGCTATTTCACACTCACAGTACGCATGCAGCACCTTGTTGGATAATCCTTCAACTGCACAGCGTGCTGTTTACATGTCTGACTGATAAAGTATTACATTCGTTGAACGGCAATCCAGGACGGGAACCCCTTTTGGTGTTTTAAGCATTATGTTATTCTTTAGCTTTTGAAAAATAGCAGATCTACAAGCTCATTGCCCGGCACAGAGTGCCACGCTATACGATCCCGTGAACTTTTGTGGCCAGATGCAACTTGGGGTCTAGTAGGACCATAGTAAATAATACAAAAAAGAAAAAGCTATAACATTTTGTAAAAGAAAAAAATAGCTAAAATCACTAAAACGGAAGAAAGTAGCAAATTACATTGGCTATACGAGCTTGTAGTTCTGCTATTTATTTGAAAAATAAGGGTTAGGGTAACCCTAACCCTTTTGCTGTTTTAAACATTATGTTATAATTTAGCTATTGAAAAATAGCAGATCTACAAGCTCATAGCGCGCCACTCGTGAGCTTGTAGGTCTGCTATTTTTGAAAAATCTTAAAAATGTGGTGCAAATCCACAGTCCCTGAAACAACATATTTCCAGATGGGGGTCGGCGGCCAAATACATATCATTCTGAGGCTCCTTGACATGAAAAAGGTTTAGCACCACTGACATAGAAACACAGGTCTTTCAGAAAACTGTCATGATTTACATTTTTTTAATTTCGACGTCAGGTCTAAATGGGTTAAGTGCTCAGTGTCTGACTTGTCCTTGCAGCTACATGCCAGTGGGAATCCTGTTCCTGATCGCCGCCAAGATCATCGAGGTGGACGACTGGGAGATCTTCAGGAAGATGGGCCTCTACATGGTCACGGTGCTGAGCGGGTAACACGCACGCACGCACGCACGCACGCACGCACGCACGCACGCACGCACGCACGCACGCACGCACGCACGCACGCACGCACGCACGCACGCACGCACCCTGTTATATTACTGTATCCCCCAACCCCACCCCCCCAGTGGTGGAAGAAGTGCTCACAATTTTTTTGGTTGTATTTTTTCAACCAAGGTTCGTGGTTTAGGTCGTAACTAGAAAAAGTGCCCTTCTGGGCACAGGTCTCCACCAGGAGGATAGGACTGTGTGAGATGTTTGGCAAAATGTAGTAATATAAACATGTTTGTTTTTTGCAACAGTTTTCTTCATTTTGTTGAGGAACACAAATCAACCTGTTGGTGGTGCTATAACAGGCCAATGTGAAAAGGGTGGGATATATTCCTCAGCCTAGTAAGAAAATGTGTGAAAGATTTCACGTAAATTGCACGCTGCGTTCATGATTTGAGGCTTTTGTTCAAAAACGGGGCAATCTTGCAAACTGTGAAAGCCAATTATAGCCAATTAGGATGGAATATTAAATATCGGACAGATCCGACTTGAGCACATGACTAGAGATACTGTGTAACGATTTGTGAGATTTCTGGACAGAATCTGGAGGAGTAATATCAAAAAATGTGTTATACAAAAGTCGGCCTCCTGGTGGCGCTATAAAAGGCAGATGCGGAAAATGCAGGTCAAAGGTTTGTCCTTGGCCTCTAGGGAGTGTGCATGCAACGTTTCACGCAGATCGGTGCAGTTTTAGGTAAAAAAATGTGAAAAGCTGCCTCATGGTGGCGCTATAACAGGCCGTTCTGGAAAATGTGGGGCAGAGGTTCATCGTTGGCATCCAGGGAGTGTGTGTGCAAAGTTTGGCATCGTCCGGGTTAACGGTGCCGGAGATTAGCTGGTAACAGACGGACGGAAGGACGGACGGACACACACACACTTGGACGGACACACACACACACGGACGGAGTGCAAAACATACTCTCTCCCCATGCCTTCGGCCTGGTGGAGACAATTATAGAAAGTACAATATGAGAGTTTTTCTTTTTTTCATTTGCTGCTTTTTCTTTCGTTTTTTGAAAAAATATGATGGCGATTTCTTTATTGTTATTTACTATAGTCCTACTAGACCCCAGGGAATTCCATCTGACCACAAAAGATCACAGGATCTACTGAATGTGAAGGTAGAGTACTGTGTGTCGTATAGGCTCAATTTGTCAGTTTGTCACCTCCCCCTTCACATTCAATAGATCCCGTGAACCTTTGTGGCCAGATGCAATTTCTTGGGGTCTAGTAGGACTATAGTAAATAATAAAAAAAAGAAAAAGCTATAACATTTTGTAAAAGAAAAAAATAGCTAAAATCACTAAAACGGAAGAAAGCAGCAAATGAAAGCAGCAATTTATTTTTAATAATAACACTCTTTTATTATAATAAAAAATATAATAATAACACAATTATAATAATAACACAAAAAACTAAAGTTGTCTTTAAGTAAAAGTATCCATACCACAATGTAGAAATACTCTGTTACTTGTGTGAAAGTAGAAAAGTATAGGGATGGGAGGGACAGTAGTAGAAGGTATAGGCATACAAATGTACTTATAGTACCAAGCGTGAAAGTGCTCATTGTGCAGAATGTCTCATTTCAAGTTTTCAAAATGTATAACAATCTTTTGAGAATAGCAGATCTACTAGCTCAGAACACGTCGCTCTGCGACGCGCCAGATATGTACAGGGGCTGAAGTGGTTAATGTACGTTTTGTCATAATAATCAAAATCTGTATAAAGTAACTAGTAACTAAAGTTGTCAAATAATTTGAGTAAAAAGTACAATACCTTCCTCTGAGATGGAGTGGAGTAAGTGAGTAAAAGTAGGCTAGTGAAAAGTGGTACTCCAGCAAATAAAAAAATACCTACAAATTTTGCTTGAGTAAATGTACTTAGTTACTTTCCACCACCACCACCACCACGCACGCACGCACGCACGCACGCACGCACGCACGCACGCACGCACGCACGCACGCACGCACGCACGCACGCACGCACACACACACACACACACACACACACACAGGGATTTACGGCTGACATTTGGGGCTGATTCGCGCTCCAGAGATCCTGTAAAAGAAAAAAAGCTGAGCTCTGTGTGTGCGCTGATAAGGGCCAAGGACATTTAAAAGTGCTCGGGCTGCAGATGCGGTTAATGAGAGCATGGGTCGGCCGTTCAGCCCCTCCGCCTCTAAATCTTAACGGACATATAGGCTTAAATACTATGGACAGTAAATCCCCTCCGCGTTAACTCGGTCGGTGGTGCTTGGGCTTGTGTGTGCTCAGAGGGAGGATGGATGCGTTTGGGAACGTCGCAAGTGTATGTCCACTCACACAGCAACCTAGGGAGGTTAATGGTGAATCGTTTTAACCGTTAAACCAATTATAGGATTTGTAACCCATTGACACATTGACTACCAGTATTTAACCCGTTTAGGCCTGATGTCGAAATAAAAAAAAAACGAAAGAATATATATTCAAAGATTTGTGCCGCATTTTTTACGATTTTTCAGAAATAACAGACCTACAGTACAAGCTCGTAGCGCGCTATGAGCTTGTAGATCTGCAAGTCAAAGTCATACGATTTTTGTCACACACGTTACCGCAGTGAAATTTGTTCTCCGCATTTGACCCATCTCTTGGAGCGGTGAGCCGCAGCGTGCGCCGCGCTCGGGAATCATTTGATTAGTAGATTTGACCCCCAATCCAACCCTTTGATGCTGAGTGTCAAGCAGGGAGGCATTGGGTCCCATTTTTACAGTCTTTGGTATGACCCGGCCGGGGATCGAACCCCCGACCTCCCAGTTTCAGGGCGGACACTCTAACCACAAGGCCACTGAGCTGGTTCAATAGCTAAAGTATAACATAATGCTTAGTTAAAACACCAAAAGGGGTTCCCGCCCCCAAGATTGGGTTAAAACATCTTCTATCCTGTTGCCTGCCGGTTTTCGGAGAGTTTTTTTCACTAACCTTTGAAAAAAAATCATCGAATATTATTTGTGGCTCCGTTCCGCGCACAGATGGCTTCACGCGTGTCCTGGAATCGGAAAATAATCGTGATCCATATACGCGACAATCGGTTTGAAAGCTGTGATCAGATGTCTGTCCCCCTCAGGCTTGTCTCTGATTGGTTGTTTGTCCTCTCAGGCTGGCCATCCACGCCACCGTCTGTCTGCCGCTCATCTTCTTCATCATCGTGAGGAAGAACCCGTTCACCTTCACACTGGGCATGGCCCAGGCCCTGGTCACCGCTCTGATGATCTCCTCCAGGTGTGTGTATGTGTGGCTGTGTGGCTGTGTGTGTGTGTGTGTGTGTGTGTGTGTGTGTGTGTGTGTGTGTGTGTGTGTGTGTGTGTGTGTGTGTGAGTGAGTGTGAGTGTGAGTGTGAGTGTGAGTGTGAGTGTGAGTGTGAGTGCGTGCGTGCGTGCGTGCGTGCGTGCGTGCGTGCGTGCGTGCGTGCGTGCGTGCGTGCGTGCGTGCGTGCGTGCGTGTGTGATGGCCCAGGCCCTGGTCACCGCACTGATGATCTCCTCCAGGTCAGTGTGTCATTTTTTTGAATAGCCAACGTATAAAATCTGGATAAAGAGCTGTATTAACAACTTCAGCTGGGGACCTCCTGGGAAAAAAAAGAATCCACGAAAAGTTGAAATATGGAGATCCAAGTTGTCTGTCTGACCGACTGCTCCTGTGTGTCCCGTAACAGCTCGGCCACGCTGCCCGTCACCTTCCGCTGCGCCGAGGAAAACAACCGCATCGACAAGCGCATCACGCGCTTCGTCCTGCCGGTCGGCGCCACCATCAACATGGACGGCACGGCGCTCTACGAGGCCGTGGCGGCCATCTTCATCGCCCAGCTCAACGACTACCAGCTGGACGTGGGCCAGATCGTCACCATCAGGTGGGTGCCGCTGTTCCCATAGATATTAACCCATTTTGGGCGGGAACCCCTTTTGGTGTTTTAAACATTAGGCCTATGTTATACTTAAGCTTTTGAAAAATAGCAGATCTACAAGCTCATAGCGCGGCACCGAGTGCCGCGCTATGAACTTGTAGGTCTGCTATTTTTGAAAAATCGTGAAAATGTGCCTCAAATCTTTGAATATTATTTCAGAGTTTCAGTTTTTAACTCAAATCTTTGCTTCTGGAGAGGTCCCCTGGAACAACATATTTTCAGATGGGGGTCGGCGGCATATTACATATAATTGTTGGGGTCCTTGACATGAAATATTGAGAACCACTGATATAGAAACATGAGGTTTTTCAGAAAAAAATACATTTTAAAAAGACATTTTTAAAGTTTCGACGTCAGGTCAAAATGGATTAAACAATATCGATGCCTCATTGGGCGCTGCAAGGTCATTGGACCGACGCGTATCGACGCTAAACCACGCTGCCACTCGAGTGACTACATGGCCAATCACAGCGCGACTTTTTCCGGGACTTGTCAGACCCGAACGTCCGCTCTGTGACGCGCAGAAGCTTCTGTATAGCACTATAGTCTCGTGTGACCTTCAGCAGAAGTTGTCTGGCTACGCGAGACTATAGTGAAGCACCAACGCGGAAGCTCGCCCTCACTTGAGTACGCACACGCCCCTGAGCCGAAGGAGGTGTCTATACCTTTCTATGTCTTATTGGTTGTTCCTCCATCAGACGACATGATGAAGATTAGATTATTATTGTCAAGGAGGACACCCACATTCATCTGTATTTGGCCCAAGGGACCCCCATCTGAGAATATTTTCTGCCAGGGGACCCCGTACAAGATTTAGTCAGGATATGTGGGACCCATACTCCGGACGGACGGACGGACGGACGGACGGACGGACGGAAGGAGACAGACGGACAGACGGACGGACAGACAATCACCAAACAAGAGCATGAGGAAAATACACTGGGAAACTCCAGGAAAACATACAGTGATAGTAGCCAGTATCTATCTCTGTTTCTGCTTAATGCTTTTGCTGCCACCCTGTGGCCACTGGTGGTACGATGTCTATCTTTCGCCAGAAACGTTAATGTTTGAATCGTGATGCCGTGGTAAAAACACAAATCAGATCCGAACCTCGGATGGATGATCGACACCACGGACAGTGCCGTAGTTTCCGAGAGAAGATCGTAATTTAAACAGAACTCTATGGGATGCGCCGCGTATGTTTCGTGTGGGGGCGGGGGTGAGCAAGGCGTTGCCTAGCAACCGGGCCAGGGCTAAAAGTAGATTTTCAGCTATATCATAATTATTTGATATGACACGATATCTACAAGACATCTCGTAGTTGGCAGATAACGGGTGTTCATTAAACTACGAGTCAAAGAGATATATAACAGTGACAGTAGCCAGTATCTGTTTGTTTCAACATAACAGTGTCAGTATCCACTCTCTGTCTCTGTTTCTTTTCTTTTTTTTACTAATTTTTTATCACACGATTTTGTAACCAATTTTTCACCCCTGTGTCAATTATCTAATGTGATCCTGGGCTCTACACACCCTCCGCCAACCTAGTCCCCATATATGGGGGACATGGGGAGAGCAACGGACTTGAACTCATGCTTCCTTCATGCCTGAGTGTCCAAGTTGCTCCTTTACACCTGACAGGGGGGAGTTTCCCTGGTTGGACGTAGCGGGTGGAAGGAACACGTTATTCCAACCATTTCCTTTTCCCTCCATGAGGCGCCCCGGCTTCCCTGTGTTACCTCTGTCTCTGTTTCAGTATATATAACAGTGACACTAGGCAGTAGCCAGTATCTGTTTGTTTGTTTCAGCATAAGTGACAGTGACAGTAAGCAGTATCTGTGTTTGTTTAAGCATAACAGTGACAGACAGTAGATCTGTCTCTGTTTCTGCATATATAACAGTATCAGTATCTGTGTCTGTTTCAGTATAACAGTATCTGTATCTGTGTCTGTTTCAGTATAACAGTATCTGTATCTGTGTCTGTTTCAGTATAACAGCACCTGTATCTGTGTCTGTTTCAGTATAACAGTGACAGTATCTGTGTCTGTTTCAGTATAACAGTGACAGTATCTGTGTCTGTTTCAGTATAACAGTATCTGTATCTGTGTCTGTTTCAGTATAACAGTGACAGTATCTGTGTCTGTTTCAGTATAACAGTGACAGTATCTGTGTCTGTTTCAGTATAACAGCACCTGTATCTGTGTCTGTTTCAGTATAACAGCACCTGTATCTGTGTCTGTTTCAGTATAACAGTGACAGTATCTGTGTCTGTTTCAGTATAAAAGTGACAGTATCTGTGTCTGTTTCAGTATAACAGTATCTGTATCTGTGTCTGTTTCAGTATAAAAGTGACAGTATCTGTGTCTGTTTCAGTATAACAGTATCTGTATCTGTGTCTGTTTCAGTATAACAGCACCTGTATCTGTGTCTGTTTCAGTATAACAGTGACAGTATCTGTGTCTGTTTCAGTATAAAAGTGACAGTATCTGTGTCTGTTTCAGTATAAAAGTGACAGTATCTGTATCTGTGTCTGTTTCAGTATAAAAGTGACAGTATCTGTGTCTGTTTCAGTATAAAAGTGACAGTATCGTGTCTGTTTCAGTATAAAAGTGACAGTATCTGTGTCTGTTTCAGTATAACAGTATCTGTATCTGTGTCTGTTTCAGTATAAAAGTGACAGTATCTGTGTCTGTTTCAGTATAAAAGTGACAGTATCTGTGTCTGTTTCAGTATAAAAGGGACAGTATCTGTGTCTGTTTCAGTATAACAGTATCTGTATCTGTGTCTGTTTCAGTATAAACGTGACAGTATCTGTGTCTGTTTCAGTATAACAGTATATGTATCTGTGTCTGTTTCAGTATAACCGCGACAGTCGCCAGCATCGGGGCTGCGGGCGTCCCCAACGCCGGCCTCGTCACCATGGTGATCGTGTTGACGGCGGTCGGACTACCAGCCAATGATGTCACGCTGATCGTCGCAGTGGATTGGCTCCTGTGAGTTCTGCTTCCCTGTCTGTCTGTGTGGTGGTGTCCTTTGATCGGCACTTTGATTTGTGACTTTCAGAAACAGCATTTTACCGTAAATTATGTAACAGTAAAGGCATATGCAATAGGCTCTTTCTCTCTCTCTCTCTCTCTCTCTCTCTCTCTCTCTCTCTCTCTCTCTCTCTCTCTCTCTCTCTTTCTCTCTCTCTCTCTCTCTCTCTCTAGACACAATATCATATGGAGACACAATGTTTCTGTAATTCTTTTGAAGTTTTAGAGCAACACTATGGAAATAAACCCTCGGGGTATCCTCGGTGATGACTGTACGCCTATGTCGGGAAAGTGCTATTATACATACACCCGCTTCGAATGCTATATCAACCCATAATCACCAGTAGGTTACTCATCAAGACCATGCAATGGAGCCAGTAGGCTCTACTGGAGCCTACTCTCTCTCTTGATTCGAAATCAAATTACTGCAGCCAAACATAGTGAAACTAACGTACGGTTAAGACTGAGGTTAGGGTTACGCGGCCGGTTAAGACTGAGGTTAGGGTTAGGGGACTTACGCAGCCGGTTAAGACTGAGGTTAGGGTTAGGGGACTTACGTGGCCGGTTAAGACTGAGGTTAGGGTTAGGGGACTTACGCGGCCGGTTAAGACTGAGGTTAGGGTTAGGGGACTTGCGTGGCCGGTTAAGACTGAGGTTAGGGTTAGGGGACTTGTGTGGCCGGTTAAGACTGAGGTTAGGGTTAGGGGACTTGTGTGGCCGGTTAAGACTGAGGTTAGGGTTAGGGGACTTACGCGGCCGGTTAAGACTGAGGTTAGGGTTAGGGGACTTACGCGGCCGGTTAAGACTGAGGTTAGGGTTAGGGGACTTGCGTGGCCGGTTAAGACTGAGGTTAGTGTTAGGGGACTTACGCGGCCGGTTAAGACTAAGGTTAGGGTTAGAGTTAGGATTATATTTAGGGTTAGTAATAGTCGATCAACGCAACCAACGTCACGTCGGACAATGGCTGACAATAAAAACATCTCCACTAGGGCATTAAGCAACTAGTCAACTAGTTTAATAGTCGACTAGTAAATCCACTAGTCGACCTTGTTGGTACTAGTTGACTAGTTGATAAGAAAAAAAAAGAAAAAAGTTAATCAGGTAGGTTATAGTTATAGTCACCAATGTACACCGTTTTTAAATGTACAAATATTTATTTAAAAAAAAACTAGTAAAAATGACTAGAAGTGAATGCCCTAGTCTCCACTCCACTAGAGCCTACTTGCTCCGTTATATGGTCTTGATAAGTACTACTGGTTGATATGGGATGATAACACTCCAACCCTCTATATTATGCACTAATATTGATTGATACAAATCAATCAATAATCAATCAATAGAGAGATCCTTTCTCAGACGACATCACACTGATAAGAACCGGCATGCGCGCGCGCAGGCCAGCACCACACAAACCACACCACTCATAAGGTGCAACGTAAAAGTGGTCACTAACTGCACTCACATGTAAAAAATCACACCCGTGTGAACTGAGTGGTGTAAGGTGTTATATAGACTGATCAGCTGTGGTCTGACGTAATGAAATCACACCCGTGTGAACTGGGTGACCTTAGCAACCGTGCTCATTTTTTGAGCACAGACAGACAGACAGACAGACAGACTAACAAAGCCAGTTGTAGGAGTGGTTTACACCACTCAAAAATCACACCTGTGTGAAGTGAGGGGCGCTAATATATTAAAGTCTAACTCATGTTGATTAGGTGATGTAATGGTGATGTCAAACAAACGGTGCCAACACAAACATTAAATGCCATTAACAATGAAGAGACAATATGGCGTAATGAGGGACAATATGAAAGTAAATGTTCCCTTCATTGTCAATGGCGTTTTTAAAAACAAACATTGACCTAAAAACAAACCTGTATATATAGGAGGGGCTAGCGCCCCTCAAAAATGCATCCCATCAAACTTTCAGATGCAGTTTTTTCTCCCAGTACGGAGGAAGATTGCGTTGGATTTTTATTGTGATCTCTCGCCCCTTGAAATATAAAATCACTTGGTTTCTGTTCGGCGTACACAATGAAAGCGATTCAAAGCATGAGTTGTCCTCAAAACCACACCTACAGTCACTGTCTTCAGACCGTAGCGGGGGCTTTATGATCACAGCAGCAGAACCTGCTCGTGCTTGCCCATCAAGCCTATTTTAGGTTCCCCCGTCGCGCGAGGGCACGCAGAGAACGGCCGAGAACAGCAGACCTCCACGTTGCACGACGGTCGCATGCGGGACGCGCTGTGAGCTTGTATATATGTCTCACTAGGGTGTGCCTCCCTAGCCAACACACGAGGAGGTGAAGTATATATGTCTCACTAGGGTGTGCCTCCCTAGCCAACACACGAGAAGGTGAATGTCTCACTAGGGTGTGACTCCCTAGCCAACACACGAGAAGGTAAATGTCTCACTAGGGTGTGCCTCCCTAGCCAACACACGAGAAGGTGAATGTCTCACTAGGGTGTGCCTCCCTAGCCAACACACGAGAAGGTGAATGTCTCACTAGGGTGTGCCTCCCTAGCCAACACACGAGAAGGTGAATGTCTCACTAGGGTGTGCCTCCCTAGCCAACACACAAGAAGGTAAATGTCTCACTAGGGTGTGACTCCCTAGCCAACACACAAGGAGGTGAATGTCTCACTAGGGTGTGACTCCCTAGCCAACACACGAGGAGGCAATAGTGTACTTTATGCACTAGGGATGTGCCGATGCACTTTGTTTTATCCCGATCCGATCCCGATACCACAATTTCTATGTTGGCCGATACCGAATACCGATACCACAGAATAATATTTATAATAATAATAATAATAATAATAATAATAATAATAATAATAATAATAATAATAATAATAATAATATTATAATAAAAAATATAGAAGCCAACTCTATGGATGGAGCAGAGTGGCGGTGTTTGTAGACAGATATCTCGTGTTGTGTTTTAGCAATCTAGCTATATATCTCGTGTTGTGTTTATAGCAGACTCCTCACTCAAATGTGCACTTGCAGTTCTGGCAACTTGAAAGCAAACTCCACATGCCCCACATTTTATTTACCTGCCATAGTGTCAATTAACCCCTTAGCCCTGTGTCTTGAACCCACGACCTTTGGCTCACATGGACAGAGTCTTAACAAAGAGCCTGGTGGCTCTCTGTGTTAAGACACTGTCCATGTGAGCCACAGGTCGTGGGTTCAAGTCCAGCCCATGTCCTTCTGCTCAACACATGTTTTAAAGAGTGACGTCCAGAAGAACACCCTAAAACTGCGATAGGTTGTCTACTAAGACACTGGGTATATGATCCACAGGTTGTGGGTTTGAATCCAGAGAAGGCTCATATTCTTTTTAAACTACATACTATAGTATGTCTTCCGAAACCATGAACTATAGTATGTTGTTTTTTCATGATTTTCATAATTTTTTTAAATCCTCGAAAATCATGAAAAGCGACATACTATAGTATTTCTACCGAAACCATGAACTACAGTATGCCGTTTTTTCATGATTTTCATTTATTTATTTATTTTATCCTTCAAAATCATGAAAAACGACATACTACTACTACTACTAGTCCTACATACTTAAGCCTAGAAACCCCATTCAAACCTACTTAGGTTCATCTTACGGTGGACATGTTTGCCTGAAAAGGAATCTTTGAAATGTTTCATAGTTTTAGAAATATAGTGCTTTAAATTTGAGAAATTTATAATGGCAGATAGTGGCACGTCAAAAAATCACTTTCACCTATAAACTCCATTCACACGTTTTATAATTCAGCTTACTGTGGAGACACATGCTGGAACTTTTTACTTTGAAATGTTTTGTAGTTTCTGGGTTATTTAACTTAAAGGTGTAGTGAAATGAAAAATACGTTTTTCACACGTTTAGACCATCTCCGTGGTCATCATATGAGCATACTTAACAATGGATGCCAAAAAAATGGGAAAATTCTCATTTGTGTTTGTTTTTATATCAAAAGTCCATAAAAATATTTTTTTTATTACTTCCTGAAAACGAAAACGTGCTGTGTGATGACGTGTCGAGGCCCACATCGATAAAAGCCAATAAAAATGAAGCTCACCCGTATCCTCTCCATATGTGCGCATCCGTGCAGCACAGCTGCTATTGATTACAGAAAACCTCCGTTTTTATTCCCATTCCAGATAACATCCAGACAGTGTATTACTCGGTTTCAACTTAATCATCACGCTAAAATATGTATCTGAAAACATTATAGGGTAGAAATAAGCCACATAACAGTAAACTGGTACAGCTGGCCGTCTATTTGATTTGTAAACAAACACACACCACGCTGCTGCGTATAGCATAGCAACAGTCCCTAGCTACCGTCCCATCGCCTGAAGGGATGCGACGCTCTGATTGGTTCAGAAACTTCATAGCGGTGTTTCAACTTGAGACCGTCTGAAACTTCAAAATAAAATGTCCACCATTTCCGTTTCACTACGCCTTTAAACGGCCAATGCATTCTTAATGGCAATAGCACAAACTTTGGCATGCTACTAGTCCTACATACTTACGCCTAGAAACCCCATTCAAACCTATTTAGGTTCATCTTACGGTGGACATGTTTGCCTGAAAAGGAATCTTTGAAATGTTTCATAGTTTTAGAAATATAGTGCTTCCAAATGTGATGAATTTACAATGGGGCTCAATGGCAGCTCTATGGCATGTCAAAAAGTCACTTTCACCTAGAAACTCCATTCACACTTTTTATAATTCAGCTTTACTGTGGGCACACATCCTGGAACTTTTTACTTTGAAATGTTTTGTAGTTTCTGAGTTATTTAACTTAAACGCCCAATGCATTCTTAATGGCAATAGCACAAACTTTGGCATGCTACTAGTCCTACATACTTACACCTAGAAACCCCATTCCATAATGGGGCTCAATGGCAGACTATGTCACGCTTTACCGTCACAAACTTTGGCATGCTACAAGTACACCTAGAAACCCCATTCAAACCTATTTAGGTTCATCTTACGGTGGACATGTTTGCCTGAAAGGGAATCTTTATAATGTTTCATAGTTTTAGAAATATAGTGCTTTTAAATTTGACAAGTAAAGATTTGAGTGGGGTTTGAACCAACAACCTCCAGATCATGTAACCAGAGTGCTAAGTCACTGACCTACTTGCTACCTGCCACAACAAAGTCTGCTGTTCAATGTGAGTAACAACATTGACAAAAGAATAAAATAAAAAATAAAATAACAGGAGATTTGTCTACTGCTTCTTGTGCTGTTGTTTATCTCTAGACGTTTGAATGCTTATGAACCACAATGGAAACAAGTCTCTGGATCTTCTATCATTTTCTATTTTGCTTTTCATACACAGCAAGCACAGTAGCTCACTGGGTACAGAGCCTGCCTGGGAATCAGGATGCTACAGGTTCAAGTCCTGGCTCTGACATAGTGTCCCAAAATAATGCAAATTTGACATGCTATAGTATGCTGTCCGAAATTTTTTATAACTTTGGCATGCTATTAGAAATGTACAATGGGGCTCCATGGCAGACATTGGCACGTCAAAAAAACACTTTCACCTAGAAACTCCATTCACACTTTTTATTATTCAGCTTACTGTGGAGACACATGCTGGAACTTTTTACTTTGAAATGTTTTGTAGTTTCTGAGTTATTTAACTTAAACACCCAATGCATTCTGTATGGCAATAGCACAAACTTTGGACTAGTCCTACATACCTACACCTAGCAACCCCATTCTAGCCTACTTAGGTTCATCTTACGGTGGACATGTTGGCCTGAAAAGGAATCTTTTAAATGTTTCATAGTTTTAGAAATATAGTGCTTTCAAATTTGAGGAATTTACAATGGGGCTCAATGGCAGATATTGGCACGTCAAAAAAGCACTTTCACCTAGAAACTCCATTCACACTTTTTATTATTCGGTTTACTGTGGAGACACATGCTGGAACTTTTTACTTTGAAATGTTTTGTAGTTTAGAGTTATTTAACTTAAACGCCTAATGCATTCTCTATGGCAAATAGCACAAACTTTGGCATGCTACTAGTCCTACATACTTACACCTAGCAACCCCATTCTAGCCTACTTAGGTTCATTTTTGAGGATTTGAAAAAAAGACGAAAATCACTCCGATACCATGGACTATATATAGCCCATGGACTTGTAATACACACACACACACACACACACACGTGCGCACACACATACACAGGGCACAGCAGCAGCAGCACAAATCACTGACAAAGGAATCTTTTAAATGTTTCATAGTTTTAGAAATATAGTGCTTTTAAATTTGAGAAATTCAGAATGGGGGTCAATGGCAGATTTTGGCAAGTAAAGATTTGAGTGGGGTTTGAACCCACTATCTCCAGATCATGGAGCCAGTGTGCTAAGTCACTGATCTACTTGCTACCTGCCACAATGCAGTCTTCTGTTCCCTTTGAGTACAACATTGATACAAAAATAAAATAACAGGAGATTTGTCTATTGTTTCTTTTGCTGTTTATCTCTAGACGCTCGAATGTTTATGAACCACAATGGAAACTAATCTCTGGCTCTTCTGTCATTATCTATTCGGCCTTTTAAGAACAGCATGCACAGTGGCTCACTGGGTACAGATCCTGCCTGGTAATCAGGAGGCTGCAGGTTCAAGTCCTGGCTCTGACATAGTGTCCCAAAATCATGAAAATATGACATAATATATTATGCCGTCCCAAACCATGGACTATAGTATGTCGTTTTTTCATGATTTTCATCTTTTTTTCAAATCCTCCAAAATCATGAAAAACGACATGATATAGTATGCCGTCCGAAGCCATGAACTATAGTATGTCGTTTTTTCATGATTTTCATCTTTTTTTCAAATAGTCCAAAATCACGAAAAACGACATGCTATAGTATGCCGTCCGAAAAAAATTATAACTTTGGCATGCTACTAGTCCTACATACTTACACCTAGAATCCCCATTCAAACCTATTTAGGTTCATCTTACGGTGGACATGTTTGCCTGAAAAGGAATCTTTGAAATGTTTCATAGTTTTAGAAATATAGTGCTTTAAATGTGAGAAATTTATAATGGCAGATAGTGGCACGTCAAAATCACTTTCACCTAGAAACTCCATTCACACGTTTTATAATTCAGCTTACTGTGGAGACACATGCTGGAACTTTTTACTTTGAAATGTTTTGTAGTTTCTGAGTTATTTAACTTTAACGCCCAATGCATTCTCAATGGCAATAGCACAAACTTTGGCATGCTACTAGTCCTACATACTTACACCTAGAAACCCCATTCAAGCCTACTTAGGTTCATCGTATGGTGGACATGTTTGCCTGAAAAGGAATCTTTGAAATGTTTCATAGTTTTAGAAATATAGTGCTTTCAAATTTGAGAATTTTACAATGGGGCTCAATGGCAGATATTGGCACATCAAAAAAGCACTTTCACCTAGAAACTCCATTCACACTTTTTATAATTCAGCTTACTGTGGAGACACATACTGGAACTTTTTACTTTGAAATGTTTTGTAGTTTCTGAGTTATTTAACTTTAACGCCCAATGCATTCTCAATGGCAATAGCACAAACTTTGGCATGCTACTAGTCCTACATACTTACACCTAGAAACCCCATTCAAGCCTACTTAGGTTCATCTTACGGTGGACATGTTTGCCTGAAAAGGAATATTTGAAATGTTTCATAGTTTTAGAAATATAGTGCTTTCAAATTTGATAATTTTACAATGGGGCTCAATGGCAGATTTTGGCACGTCAAAAAAGCACTTTCACCTAGAAACTCCATTCACACTTTTTATAATTCAGCTTACTGTGGAGACACATGCTGGAACGTTTTACTTTGAAATGTTTTGTAGTTTCTGAGTTATTTAACTTTAACGCCCAATGCATTCTCAATGGCAATAGCACAAACTTTGGCCTGCTACTAGTCCTACATACTTACACCTATAAACCCCATTCAAGCCTACTTAGGTTCATCTTACGGTGGACATGTTTGCCTGAAAAGGAATATTTGAAATGTTTCATAGTTTTAGAAATATAGTGCTTCAAGTCCTGGCTCTGACATATTGTCCCAAAATCATGAAAATATGACATAATATATTATGCCGTCCCAAAACATGGACTATAGTATGTCGTTTTTTCATGATTTTCATCTTTTTTTCAAATAGTCCAAAATCACGAAAAACGACATGCTATAGTATGCCGTCCGAAAAAAATTATAACTTTGGCATGCTACTAGTCCTACATACTTACACCTAGAATCCCCATTCAAACCTATTTAGGTTCATCTTACGGTGGACATGTTTGCCTGAAAAGGAATCTTTGAAATGTTTCATAGTTTTAGAAATATAGTGCTTTAAATGTGAGAAATTTATAATGGCAGATAGTGGCACGTCAAAATCACTTTCACCTAGAAACTCCATTCACACGTTTTATAATTCAGCTTACTGTGGAGACACATGCTGGAACTTTTTACTTTAAAATGTTTTGTACTTTCTGAGTTATTTAACTTTAACGCCCAATGCATTCTCAATGGCAATAGCACAAACTTTGGCATGCTACTAGTCCTACATACTTACACCTAGAAACCCCATTCAAGCCTACTTAGGTTCATCTTACGGTGGACATGTTTGCCTGAAAAGGAATCTTTGAAATGTTTCATAGTTTTAGAAATATAGTGCTTTCAAATTTGAGAATTTTACAATGGGGCTCAATGGCAGATATTGGCACGTCAAAAAAGCACTTTCACCTAGAAACTCCATTCACACGTTTTATAATTCAGCTTACTGTGGAGACACATGCTGGAACTTTTTACTTTAAAATGTTTTGAAGTTTCTGAGTTATTTAACTTTAACGCCCAATGCATTCTCAATGGCAATAGCACAAACTTTGGCATGCTACTAGTACTTACACCTAGAAACCCCATTCAAGCCTACTTAGGTTCATCTTACAGTGGACATGTTTGCCTGAAAAGGAATCTTTGAAATGTTTCATAGTTTTAGAAATATAGTGCTTTCAAATTTGAGAATTTTACAATGGGGCTCAATGGCAGATATTGGCACGTCAAAAAAACACTTTCACCTAGAAACTCCATTCACACTTTTTATAATTCAGCTTACTGTGGAGACACATGCTGGAACTTTTTACTTTGAAATGTTTTGTAGTTTCTGAGTTATTTAACTTTAACGCCAATGCATTCTCAATGGCAATAGCACAAACTTTGGCATGCTACTAGTCCTACATACTTACTCCTAGAAACCCCATTCAAGCCTACTTAGGTTCATCTTACGGTGGACATGTTTGCCTGAAAAGGAATATTTGAAATGTTTCATAGTTTTAGAAATATAGTGCTTTTAAATTTGAGAAATTCAGAATGGGGGTCGATGGCAGATTTTGGCAAGTAAAGATTTGAGTGGGGTTTGAACCCACTATCTCCAGATCATGGAGCCAGTGTGCTAAGTCACTGATCTACTTGCTACCTGCCACAATGCAGTCTGCTGTTCCCTTTGAGTACAACATTGATACAAAAATAAAATACAAAAAATAAAATAACAGGAGATTTGTCTATTGTTTCTTTTGCTGTTGTTTATCTCTAGACGCTCAAATGTTTATGAACCACAATGGAAACAAGTCTCTGGCTCTTCTGTCATTATCTATTCGGCCTTTTAAGAACAGCATGCACAGTAAATCACTGGGTACAGAGCCTGCCTGGTAATCAGGAGGCTGCAGGTTCAAGTCCTGTCTCTGACATAGTGTCCCAAAATCATGAAAATATGACATAATATATTATGCCGTCCCAAACCATGGACTATAGTATGTCGTTTTTTCATGATTTTCATCTTTTTTTCAAATCCTCCAAAATCATGAAAAACGACATGCTATAGTATGCCGTCCGAAGCCATGAACTATAGTATGTCGTTTTTTTATGATTTTCATCTTTCTTTCAAATAGTCCAAAATCACGAAAAACGACATGCTATAGTATGCCGTCCGAAAAAAATTATAACTTTGGCATGCTACTAGTCCTACATACTTACACCTAGAATCCCCATTCAAACCTATTTAGGTTCATCTTACGGTGGACATGTTTGCCTGAAAAGGAATCTTTGAAATGTTTCATAGTTTTAGAAATATAGTGCTTTAAATGTGAGAAATTTATAATGGCAGATAGTGGCACGTCAAAATCACTTTCACCTAGAAACTCCATTCACACGTTTTATAATTCAGCTTACTGTGGAGACACATGCTGGAACTTTTTACTTTGAAATGTTTTGTAGTTTCTGAGTTATTTAACTTTAACGCCCAATGCATTCTCAATGGCAATAGCACAAACTTTGGCATGCTACTAGTCCTACATACTTACACCTAGAAACCCCATTCAAGCCTACTTAGGTTCATCTTATGGTGGACATGTTTGCCTGAAAAGGAATCTTTGAAATGTTTCATAGTTTTAGAAATATAGTGCTTTCAAATTTGAGAATTTTACAATGGGGCTCAATGGCAGATATTGGCACGTCAAAAAAGCACTTTCACCTAGAAACTCCATTCACACTTTTTATAATTCAGCTTACTGTGGAGACACATGCTGGAACTTTTTACTTTGAAATGTTTTGTAGTTTCTGAGTTATTTAACTTTAACGCCCAATGCATTCTCAATGGCAATAGCACAAACTTTGGCATGCTACTAGTCCTACATACTTACACCTAGAAACCCCATTCAAGCCTACTTAGGTTCATCTTACGGTGGACATGTTTGCCTGAAAAGGAATATTTGAAATGTTTCATAGTTTTAGAAATATAGTGCTTTCAAATTTGATAATTTTACAATGGGGCTCAATGGCAGATTTTGGCACGTCAAAAAAGCACTTTCACCTAGAAACTCCATTCACACTTTTTATAATTCAGCTTACTGTGGAAACACATGCTGGAACTTTTTACTTTGAAATGTTTTGTAGTTTCTGAGTTATTTAACTTTAACGCCAATGCATTCTCAATGGCAATAGCACAAACTTTGGCATGCTACTAGTCCTACATACTTACACCTAGAAACCCCATTCAAGCCTACTTAGGTTCATCTTACGGTGGACATGTTTGCCTGAAAAGGAATATTTGAAATGTTTCATAGTTTTAGAAATATAGTGCTTTTAAATTTGAGAAATTCAGAATGGGGGTCGATGGCAGATTTTGGCAAGTAAAGATTTGAGTGGGGTTTGAACCCACTATCTCCAGATCATGGAGCCAGTGTGCTAAGTCACTGATCTACTTGCTACCTGCCACAATGCAGTCTGCTGTTCCCTTTGAGTACAACATTGATACAAAAATAAAATACAAAAAATAAAATAACAGGAGATTTGTCTATTGTTTCTTTTGCTGTTGTTTATCTCTAGACGCTCAAATGTTTATGAACCACAATGGAAACAAGTCTCTGGCTCTTTTGTCATTATCTATTCGGCCTTTTAAGAACAGCATGCACAGTAAATCACTGGGTACAGAGCCTGCCTGGTAATCAGGAGGCTGCAGGTTCAAGTCCTGTCTCTGACATAGTGTCCCAAAATCATGAAAATATGACATAATATATTATGCCGTCCCAAACCATGTCGTTTTTTCATGATTTTCATCTTTTTTTCAAATCCTCCAAAATCATGAAAAACGACATGCTATAGTATGCCGTCCGAAGCCATGAACTATAGTATGTCGTTTTTTCATGATTTTCATCTTTTTTTCAAATAGTCCAAAATCACGAAAAACGACATGCTATAGTATGCCGTCCGAAAAAAATTATAACTTTGGCATGCTACTAGTCCTACATACTTACACCTAGAATCCCCATTCAAACCTATTTAGGTTCATCTTACGGTGGACATGTTTGCCTGAAAAGGAATCTTTGAAATGTTTCATAGTTTTAGAAATATAGTGCTTTAAATGTGAGAAATTTATAATGGCAGATAGTGGCACGTCAAAATCACTTTCACCTAGAAACTCCATTCACACGTTTTATAATTCAGCTTACTGTGGAGACACATGCTGGAACTTTTTACTTTGAAATGTTTTGTAGTTTCTGAGTTATTTAACTTTAACGCCCAATGCATTCTCAATGGCAATAGCACAAACTTTGGCATGCTACTAGTCCTACATACTTACACCTAGAAACCCCATTCAAGCCTACTTA
The DNA here is from genome assembly GCF_951216825.1 of Electrona antarctica. Lineage (NCBI taxonomy): Eukaryota > Metazoa > Chordata > Actinopteri > Myctophiformes > Myctophidae > Electrona > Electrona antarctica. Next base: position 39,390,699 of record NC_136802.1, on the reverse strand, counting down.
GGTTCATCTTACGGTGGACATGTTTGCCTGAAAAGGAATATTTGAAATGTTTCATAGTTTTAGAAATATAGTGCTTTCAAATTTGATAATTTTACAATGGGGCTCAATGGCAGATTTTGGCACGTCAAAAAAGCACTTTCACCTAGAAACTCCATTCACACTTTTTATAATTCAGCTTACTGTGGAGACACATGCTGGAACTTTTTACTTTGAAATGTTTTGTAGTTTCTGAGTTATTTAACTTTAACGCCCAATGCATTCTCAATGGCAATAGCACAAACTTTGGCATGCTACTATTCCTACATACTTACACCTAGAAACCCCATTCAAGCCTACTTAGGTTCATCTTATGGTGGACATGTTTGCCTGAAAAGGAATCTTTGAAATGTTTCATAGTTTTAGAAATATAGTGCTTTCAAATTTGAGAATTTTACAATGGGGCTCAATGGCAGATATTGGCACGTCAAAAAAGCACTTTCACCTAGAAACTCCATTCACACTTTTTATAATTCAGCTTACTGTGGAGACACATACTGGAACTTTTTACTTTGAAATGTTTTGTAGTTTCTGAGTTATTTAACTTTAACGCCCAATGCATTCTCAATGGCAATAGCACAAACTTTGGCATGCTACTAGTCCTACATACTTACACCTAGAAACCCCATTCAAGCCTACTTAGGTTCATCTTACGGTGGACATGTTTGCCTGAAAAGGAATATTTGAAATGTTTCATAGTTTTAGAAATATAGTGCTTTCAAATTTGATAATTTTACAATGGGGCTCAATGGCAGATTTTGGCACGTCAAAAAAGCACTTTCACCTAGAAACTCCATTCACACTTTTTATAATTCAGCTTACTGTGGAGACACATGCTGGAACTTTTTACTTTGAAATGTTTTGTAGTTTCTGAGTTATTTAACTTTAACGCCCAATGCATTCTCAATGGCAATAGCACAAACTTTGGCATGCTACTAGTCCTACATACTTACACCTAGAATCCCCATTCAAACCTATTTAGGTTCATCTTACAGTGGACATGTTTGCCTGAAAAGGAATCTTTGAAATGTTTCATAGTTTTAGAAATATAGTGCTTTAAATGTGAGAAATTTATAATGGCAGATAGTGGCACGTCAAAATCACTTTCACCTAGAAACTCCATTCACACGTTTTATAATTCAGCTTACTGTGGAGACACATGCTGGAACTTTTTACTTTGAAATGTTTTGTAGTTTCTGAGTTATTTAACTTTAACGCCCAATGCATTCTCAATGGCAATAGCACAAACTTTGGCATGCTACTAGTCCTACATACTTACACCTAGAAACCCCATTCAAGCCTACTTAGGTTCATCTTACGGTGGACATGTTTGCCTGAAAAGGAATATTTGAAATGTTTCATAGTTTTAGAAATATAGTGCTTTCAAATTTGATAATTTTACAATGGGGCTCAATGGCAGATTTTGGCACGTCAAAAAAGCACTTTCACCTAGAAACTCCATTCACACTTTTTATAATTCAGCTTACTGTGGAAACACATGCTGGAACTTTTTACTTTGAAATGTTTTGTAGTTTCTGAGTTATTTAACTTTAACGCCAATGCATTCTCAATGGCAATAGCACAAACTTTGGCATGCTACTAGTCCTACATACTTACACCTAGAAACCCCATTCAAGCCTACTTAGGTTCATCTTACGGTGGACATGTTTGCCTGAAAAGGAATATTTGAAATGTTTCATAGTTTTAGAAATATAGTGCTTTTAAATTTGAGAAATTCAGAATGGGGGTCGATGGCAGATTTTGGCAAGTAAAGATTTGAGTGGGGTTTGAACCCACTATCTCCAGATCATGGAGCCAGTGTGCTAAGTCACTGATCTACTTGCTACCTGCCACAATGCAGTCTGCTGTTCCCTTTGAGTACAACATTGATACAAAAATAAAATACAAAAAATAAAATAACAGGAGATTTGTCTATTGTTTCTTTTGCTGTTGTTTATCTCTAGACGCTCAAATGTTTATGAACCACAATGGAAACAAGTCTCTGGCTCTTTTGTCATTATCTATTCGGCCTTTTAAGAACAGCATGCACAGTAAATCACTGGGTACAGAGCCTGCCTGGTAATCAGGAGGCTGCAGGTTCAAGTCCTGTCTCTGACATAGTGTCCCAAAATCATGAAAATATGACATAATATATTATGCCGTCCCAAACCATGTCGTTTTTTCATGATTTTCATCTTTTTTTCAAATCCTCCAAAATCATGAAAAACGACATGCTATAGTATGCCGTCCGAAGCCATGAACTATAGTATGTAGTTTTTTCATGATTTTCATCTTTTTTTCAAATAGTCCAAAATCACGAAAAACGACATGCTATAGTATGCCGTCCGAAAAAAATTATAACTTTGGCATGCTACTAGTCCTACATACTTACACCTAGAATCCCCATTCAAACCTATTTAGGTTCATCTTACGGTGGACATGTTTGCCTGAAAAGGAATCTTTGAAATGTTTCATAGTTTTAGAAATATAGTGCTTTAAATGTGAGAAATTTATAATGGCAGATAGTGGCACGTCAAAATCACTTTCACCTAGAAACTCCATTCACACGTTTTATAATTCAGCTTACTGTGGAGACACATGCTGGAACTTTTTACTTTGAAATGTTTTGTAGTTTCTGAGTTATTTAACTTTAACGCCCAATGCATTCTCAATGGCAATAGCACAAACTTTGGCATGCTACTAGTCCTACATACTTACACCTAGAAACCCCATTCAAGCCTACTTAGGTTCATCTTACGGTGGACATGTTTGCCTGAAAAGGAATATTTGAAATGTTTCATAGTTTTAGAAATATAGTGCTTTCAAATTTGATAATTTTACAATGGGGCTCAATGGCAGATTTTGGCACGTCAAAAAAGCACTTTCACCTAGAAACTCCATTCACACTTTTTATAATTCAGCTTACTGTGGAAACACATGCTGGAACTTTTTACTTTGAAATGTTTTGTAGTTTCTGAGTTATTTAACTTTAACGCCAATGCATTCTCAATGGCAATAGCACAAACTTTGGCATGCTACTAGTCCTACATACTTACACCTAGAAACCCCATTCAAGCCTACTTAGGTTCATCTTACGGTGGACATGTTTGCCTGAAAAGGAATATTTGAAATGTTTCATAGTTTTAGAAATATAGTGCTTTTAAATTTGAGAAATTCAGAATGGGGGTCGATGGCAGATTTTGGCAAGTAAAGATTTGAGTGGGGTTTGAACCCACTATCTCCAGATCATGGAGCCAGTGTGCTAAGTCACTGATCTACTTGCTACCTGCCACAATGCAGTCTGCTGTTCCCTTTGAGTACAACATTGATACAAAAATAAAATACAAAAAATAAAATAACAGGAGATTTGTCTATTGTTTCTTTTGCTGTTGTTTATCTCTAGATGCTCAAATGTTTATGAACCACAATGGAAACAAGTCTCTGGCTCTTTTGTCATTATCTATTCGGCCTTTTAAGAACAGCATGCACAGTAAATCACTGGGTACAGAGCCTGCCTGGTAATCAGGAGGCTGCAGGTTCAAGTCCTGTCTCTGACATAGTGTCCCAAAATCATGAAAATATGACATAATATATTATGCCGTCCCAAACCATGTCGTTTTTTCATGATTTTCATCTTTTTTTCAAATCCTCCAAAATCATGAAAAACGACATGCTATAGTATGCCGTCCGAAGCCATGAACTATAGTATGTAGTTTTTTCATGATTTTCATCTTTTTTTCAAATAGTCCAAAATCACGAAAAACGACATGCTATAGTATGCCGTCCGAAAAAAATTATAACTTTGGCATGCTACTAGTCCTACATACTTACACCTAGAATCCCCATTCAAACCTATTTAGGTTCATCTTACGGTGGACATGTTTGCCTGAAAAGGAATCTTTGAAATGTTTCATAGTTTTAGAAATATAGTGCTTTAAATGTGAGAAATTTATAATGGCAGATAGTGGCACGTCAAAATCACTTTCACCTAGAAACTCCATTCACACGTTTTATAATTCAGCTTACTGTGGAGACACATGCTGGAACTTTTTACTTTGAAATGTTTTGTAGTTTCTGAGTTATTTAACTTTAACGCCCAATGCATTCTCAATGGCAATAGCACAAACTTTGGCATGCTACTATTCCTACATACTTACACCTAGAAACCCCATTCAAGCCTACTTAGGTTCATCTTATGGTGGACATGTTTGCCTGAAAAGGAATCTTTGAAATGTTTCATAGTTTTAGAAATATAGTGCTTTCAAATTTGAGAATTTTACAATGGGGCTCAATGGCAGATATTGGCACGTCAAAAAAGCACTTTCACCTAGAAACTCCATTCACACTTTTTATAATTCAGCTTACTGTGGAGACACATACTGGAACTTTTTACTTTGAAATGTTTTGTAGTTTCTGAGTTATTTAACTTTAACGCCCAATGCATTCTCAATGGCAATAGCACAAACTTTGGCATGCTACTAGTCCTACATACTTACACCTAGAAACCCCATTCAAGCCTACTTAGGTTCATCTTACGGTGGACATGTTTGCCTGAAAAGGAATATTTGAAATGTTTCATAGTTTTAGAAATATAGTGCTTTCAAATTTGATAATTTTACAATGGGGCTCAATGGCAGATTTTGGCACGTCAAAAAAGCACTTTCACCTAGAAACTCCATTCACACTTTTTATAATTCAGCTTACTGTGGAGACACATGCTGGAACTTTTTACTTTGAAATGTTTTGTAGTTTCTGAGTTATTTAACTTTAACGCCCAATGCATTCTCAATGGCAATAGCACAAACTTTGGCATGCTACTAGTCCTACATACTTACACCTAGAAACCCCATTCAAGCCTACTTAGGTTCATCTTACGGTGGACATGTTTGCCTGAAAAGGAATATTTGAAATGTTTCATAGTTTTAGAAATATAGTGCTTTCAAATTTGATAATTTTACAATGGGGCTCAATGGCAGATTTTGGCACGTCAAAAAAGCACTTTCACCTAGAAACTCCATTCACACTTTTTATAATTCAGCTTACTGTGGAGACACATGCTGGAACTTTTTACTTTGAAATGTTTTGTAGTTTCTGAGTTATTTAACTTTAACGCCCAATGCATTCTCAATGGCAATAGCACAAACTTTGGCATGCTACTAGTCCTACATACTTACACCTAGAAACCCCATTCAAGCCTACTTAGGTTCATCTTACGGTGGACATGTTTGCCTGAAAAGGAATATTTGAAATGTTTTATAGTTTTAGAAATATAGTGCTTTCAAATTTGATAATTTTACAATGGGGCTCAATGGCAGATTTTGGCACGTCAAAAAAGCACTTTCACCTAGAAACTCCATTCACACTTTTTATAATTCAGCTTACTGTGGAGACACATGCTGGAACTTTTTACTTTGAAATGTTTTGTAGTTTCTGAGTTACTTAACTTTAACGCCCAATGCATTCTCAATGGCAATAGCACAAACTTTGGCATGCTACTAGTCCTACATACTTACACCTAGAAACCCCATTCAAGCCTACTTAGGTTCATCTTACGGTGGACATGTTTGCCTGAAAAGGAATATTTGAAATGTTTCATAGTTTTAGAAATATAGTGCTTTCAAATTTGATAATTTTACAATGGGGCTCAATGGCAGATTTTGGCACGTCAAAAAAGCACTTTCACCTAGAAACTCCATTCACACTTTTTATAATTCAGCTTACTGTGGAGACACATGCTGGAACTTTTTACTTTGAAATGTTTTGTAGTTTCTGAGTTATTTAACTTTAACGCCCAATGCATTCTCAATGGCAATAGCACAAACTTTGGCATGCTACTAGTCCTACATACTTACACCTAGAAACCCCATTCAAGCCTACTTAGGTTCATCTTACGGTGGACATGTTTGCCTGAAAAGGAATATTTGAAATGTTTTATAGTTTTAGAAATATAGTGCTTTCAAATTTGATAATTTTACAATGGGGCTCAATGGCAGATTTTGGCACGTCAAAAAAGCACTTTCACCTAGAAACTCCATTCACACTTTTTATAATTCAGCTTACTGTGGAGACACATGCTGGAACTTTTTACTTTGAAATGTTTTGTAGTTTCTGAGTTACTTAACTTTAACGCCCAATGCATTCTCAATGGCAATAGCACAAACTTTGGCATGCTACTAGTCCTACATACTTACACCTAGAAACCCCATTCAAGCCTACTTAGGTTCATCTTACGGTGGACATGTTTGCCTGAAAAGGAATATTTGAAATGTTTCATAGTTTTAGAAATATAGTGCTTTCAAATTTGATAATTTTACAATGGGGCTCAATGGCAGATTTTGGCACGTCAAAAAAGCACTTTCACCTAGAAACTCCATTCACACTTTTTATAATTCAGCTTACTGTGGAGACACATGCTGGAACTTTTTACTTTGAAATGTTTTGTAGTTTCTGAGTTATTTAACTTTAACGCCCAATGCATTCTCAATGGCAATAGCACAAACTTTGGCATGCTACTAGTCCTACATACTTACACCTAGAAACCCCATTCAAGCCTACTTAGGTTCATCTTACGGTGGACATGTTTGCCTGAAAAGGAATATTTGAAATGTTTCATAGTTTTAGAAATATAGTGCTTTTAAATTTGAGAAATTCAGAATGGGGGTCAATGGAAGATTTTGGCAAGTAAAGATTTGAGTGGGGTTTGAACCCACTATCTCCAGATCATGCAGCCAGTGTGCTATAAGTCACTGATCTACTTGCTACCTGCCACAATGCAGTCTGCTGTTCCCTTTGAGTATAACATTGATACAAAAATAAAATACAAAAAATAAAATAACAGGAGATTTGTCTATTGTTTATTTTGCTGTTGTTTATCTCTAGACGCTCGAATGTTTATGAACCACAATGGAAACAAGTCTCTGGCTCTTCTGTCATTATCTATTCGGCCTTTTAAGAACATCATGCACAGTGGCTCACTGGGTACAGAGCCTGCCTGGTAATCAGGAGGCTGCAGGTTCAAGTCCTGGCTCTGACATAGTGTCCCATAATCATGAAAATATGACATAATATATTATGCCGTCCCAAACCATGGACTATAGTATGTCTTTTTTTCATGATTTTCATCTTTTTTTCAAATCCTCCAAAATCATGAAAAACGACATGCCGTCCGGAAAAAATAATGTTTTAATGAATTTAACTTAAACGCCCAATGCATTCTTAATGGAATCTTTGAAATGTTTCATAGTTTTAGAAATATAGTGCTTTCAAATTTGAGACATTTATAATTTGGCTCAATGGCAGAGAATGGCATGTGAAAAAATCCACTTTCACCTAGAAACTCTGATTTCCATTCCTAGATATCCTCAGTTGTTTTCCTTTTTCCATGTTCTATAAGTCTCTTGGTTGATCCAGTAGGTGGTGGTGGTGGCATGAGGGTTGAACCTGCAAGTGCTGCAGCACAAACATCCAGGTATCAGCAATCTATCCACTCCACCATCACTACCTTTGCCAGATAGATTGAGATTTCCGGGGACTTTTATCTTCTTCTTTGTTCAAAATAAAATTTCAGAGTGAAAAGCAGAGTGGGGTTTGAACCCACAATGTCTGGATCATGGGGACAGACGCTTAACACTGTGAGCTACCACTCTCTCTGTGTTCTATCATGGTTTCTCCTCTCTTTTATCTGACTAACATCCATGATAACAAAGCACTAAAGACACGTGATGTACCAACAAACTCTGTTAAGATGTACATGATCCCAAGGCATCATTTTTTTAAATCCTCGAAAATCATGAAAAACTACATACTATAGTATGTCTTCCGAAACCATGAACTATAGTATGTAGTTTTTTCATGATTTTCATCACTTTTTTTAAATCCTCGAAAATCATGAAAAACTACATACTATAGTATGTCTACCGAAACCATGAACTATAGTATGCCGTTTTTTCATGATTTTCATCAGTTATTTAACTTAAACGCCCAATGCATTCTTAATGGCAATAGCACAAACTTTGGCATACTACTAGTCCTACATACTTACGCCCAGGAACCCCATTCAAACCTATTTAGGTTCATCTTACGGTGTTTCCCTGAAAAGGAATCTTTGAAATGTTTCATAGTTTTAGAAATATAGTGCTTTCAAATTTGAGACATTTATAATGGGCCTCAATGGCAGCTCTATGGCACGTCAAAAAAATCACTTTCACCTAGAAACTCCATTCACACTTTTTATAATTCCGCTTACTGTGGGCACACATGCTGGAACTTTTTACTTTGAAATGTTTTGTAGTTATTTAACTTAAACGCCCAATGCATTCTCAATGGCAATTGCACAAACTTTGGCACGCTACTAGTCCTACATACTTACACCTAGAAATCCCATTCAAACTTTTAAATGTTACAGTGGACATGTTTGCCTGAAAATGAATCTTTGAAATGTTTCATAGTTTTAGAAATATAGTGCTTCCAAATTTGGGAAATTTATAATAGGGGTCAATGGCACGTCAAAAATACTAGGAGTATACTGTATACTAGTAGTATATATTGTTTGGCAGAGCTTTATTCACCAGCATGCACACATGTGGTCAACAGTAACACAATACAGGAAGTGACAAAAAAAATACAGGAAGTGACTCTTCTCTCTTTTACAAGCAGTCTGCAGAGGTGGAATGAATAAACATTGTTTCTCCAATAGTGCCATCTATTGGAGAAACAATTGGAAAACTACTGCATAACAGTATAATAGGAGTATACTAGAAGGATTCGGGTGACAAAAAAGCTCATCCGCAGGTCTCTAATGCTTTTTGTTTTGTTTTCCAGGGATCGGTTCCGCACTATGATCAATGTGCTGGGGGACGCCTACGGCGCCGGCATTGTCCAGAAGCTGTCACGGCGGGAGCTGGACCGCATGGACGCCGTCGCCGGGATGACGCCATCCGGCTCGGAGGACCTGGCCAACCCCTTCGCCCTGGAGACCGACGACGAGGACGCAGAGAAGAAGTCCTACGTCAACGGAGGCTTCACCGTCGACAAGACGGACGCCATCTCCTTCACCGAGACCTCGCAGTTTTAAAGAGGCGACTCCGCCTTCACCGTCGACAAGACCGACGCCATCTCCTTCACCGAGACCTCGCAGTTTTAAAGAGGCTCCGCCTTCCCTTCCTTCCAGGGGTGGGGCGGGGCTGGGCTCCAAGAGATTTGGGGATTGATTGACGGGGCCCGGGTGGGGAATGGGGGACGTGCACACAGAAAAATAAATGTTTCCTTAGATGGTTCTTTTACATGGCGATAATTAGGAATGTCCCAATCACGTTATTTTACTCCCGATCAGATTCCGATTATTTGATTTTGAGTATCTGCCGATACTGATTTTTCCCAATCCGATATTTATATTTTTTAAAGAACACGTTTATGCCATATCACAATAGTATAGGCCTACAATATCCAAAATCACAGAGAATATCCAGTCTAATTATATCCATGATATAGAGGGATGTGCCGATCACGTTTCCTTGCTCCCGATCCAATTCCGATCTTTTGAAGATGACGTGATCGGCCCCGATTTCCGATCACGTGATCGGATCTGGAAAACCCTACCGATAGAGGTTTCCGAGAAGAGCCATCACCCTGCTAAAGAACCGTTTAATTTAGTGAATGGTTCTTTTTTTTGATGAGTCATTTTTTGAGGCACCTCTAGCCACTTCAACCCAGTTTCAGGGGTTTGTCTTCCTAATAGAGCGTCGCAGTCCCGTCCCCTTTCAGAACGACAAGGGTACCAGGAAATAATTCCCCATTCATTTCCCCCCATATACCAGACGTTTCAAAAAGTATTTATTTAAAGACCTTTAAAGCCTTGGACAAAGCCAACTCGGCAGGTGACAACTCAATAAACAAATTTGTTTGGGCCGAACAAATAATTAGAAAGAAGTTAAACAACAAAAAAAGTGTTTATTGACATGACTTGTCACCTGTCCGAGGCTTTAAAGGTCTTTAAATAAATCCTTTTTGAAACGTCTATGGGGAAAATTAATGGGGAATTATTTCCTGGTGCCCTCGCAGGGGGGCGGGACTGCGACACTCTATAGGCGAAACATTTACAGAAAGTAGCAGATCTATAAGCTCACAATAACGTGACGCAACAGCGGCAACACTGTGCTTTGTGCTATTGTAGATGGGCTATTATCGAGCAGGAGATTTGGTGTAGAGGGGGGGGGAAAGGAGCGGACCAAGCATAGAGCCCTGGGAGACACCGGTCATTGTTGCAGAAACCTCTCCATATTTTTTAACTTTCTTTTCCCCGTAAATTATTGCCTTACTTGATCACACTACAGCGTCACACAAAAGCATCAAAAGCAGCAGATATACAAGCTCGAAACGTGGCACCAAGCGATGCGTTTCTTTTTAAAGCTTTTTAAAGATCTGCTACTTTTGAATTTGAATCCTGAAAAGTACCAGTTTTTGACATTATGAGGTTTCCACCCGACAGAGACGATATTAGGGCTTTGAGGCGTCATGGTTTCTTTATAGAACCATACAATTAATTATTCGTTAAAGAACCTTTGGTCCGGTTCGTTCTGGAACCAGAATAAAACGAATAAACAGTTTGGATTCCTTTATTTTTCTGTGTGTGTCGAAAAATAAATAAATAAAAAGTGCCATTCTGCTTCCAAAAGGGGGACCACCTGCACCCACCGCCCATGATGTGCTGTCACAGTGCCATAAACGAACGAGAGAGTGGGGACCACCATTCCACGAGACCCCCTTAACCTCCCGAGACTCAAAACATTAGCAATATACCGTAGCTGCACCCGCTTCGAATGTCATCAACCGTTAATCACCAGTAGGTTACTTATCAAGACTATCTTATCGACTTATACTGCATGTATTCTGGGAGCCTATTGGCTGCCATTATAGGTAACACAGAATTTAAACTGACCTACGTGGCCGGTTAAGACTGATATGAGGTTAGGGGATTTATGTGGCCGGTTAAGACTGATATGAGGTTAGGGGATTTACGTGGCCGGTTAAGACTGATATGAGGTTAGGGGACTTACATGGCCGGTTAAGACTGATATGAGGTTAGGGGACTTACATGGCCGGTTAAGACTGATATGACGTTAGGGGACTTACGTGGCTTGTTAAGACTGTATGAGGTTAGGGGACTTACATGGCCGGTTAAGACTGAAATGAGGTTAGGGGACTTACGTGGCCGGTTAAGACTGATATGAGGTTAGGGGACTTATGTGGCCGGTTAAGACTGATATGCGGTTAGGGGACTTATGTGGCCGGTTAAGACTGATATGTGGTTAGGGGACTTACGTGGCCGGTTAAGACTGAAATGAGGTTAGGGGACTTACGTGGCCGGTTAAGACTGATATGCGGTTAGGGGACTTACGTGGCTGGTTAAGAAGGAGGTTAGGTTTAGAGTTAGTTTCGTCGGACAATGCGACCAACGCCACGTCGGATGTCTCGCAGTGGCGCAGCCAGTAGGCTGCCAGTATACATGCAATAGGTCGATAAGATCGTCTTGATAAGCAACCTACTGGGGATTATCGGTGGATTTTCATTCGAAACCGCTAGTAGCTGCCTCCCTTCTCTCGCCGCACGCTCTCCTTCAAAAGCTTTTTTCTCCACCACGAACGAACATACCCTTCAACGCCCTTCGTAATCACGTTGTGGGGGGCATGTAATCTATATGCGGTGCACTAGATGAAACAAAGCGCTTCCTTAATTCCTATCACCGCTGACATGTGCCAAAACCAAGCAAGATCTTTCGTTCCTTCAAATAAAATACTTTTTTAATCCTCTTTTTCTTTGCACAGGCGCAAAGAGCCATGTCTCATCTGCGTGTGTGTGTGTGTGTGTGTGTGTGTGTGTGTGTGTGTGTGTGTGTGTGTGTGTGTGTGTGTGTGTGTGTGTGTGTGTGTGTGTGTGTGTATGTGAGAGACATTTTTTGACATCATTTAACAGTGTCACAAAGCTGAAGTTGAATGCATTTTGCGACAAAAAAGCATGAGAAATTAGAAATAGGGTAGATGTTGACATGAAGCAACTTGATTCAAAACTCTTCAATCCATTTTTTTTTTTTTTTTTTTTGAAACAAGATCTGAATTCTGTGTTTTTACAGTCATACGGTGTAATGTTCATTTTAGTTATTTTTTATTTTCTACTTTTTATTCAATTATTTGGGGACATGTTGTCAGATCCCGTGTCTATACAGTTGGAGGCCATCGATATTGTCCTTTTCTTTTTGCTGAGGTTTGCGTGATCTGCGCAAAAGGACAGTTAACCCATTTTGGGCGGGAACCCCTTTTGGTGTTTTAAACATTATGTTATAATTTAGCTATTGAAAAATAGCAGATCTACAAGCTCATAGCACGCCACCGAGTGGCACGCTACGAGCTTGTAGGTCTGCTATTTTTGAAAAATCGTGAAAATATTTATTTCAGAAAACTGGAGGATTTAGAAGGATTTTTTTTTAATTTTGAGGTCAGGCCTAAATGGGTCAAATGATAAGGGACAATATCGGTGGCACCCAACTGTAGGTGATAGTTTGACACGATCTAAATGTCTCAAAAAAAGAGAAGGTCGACAAAATACAACCACCCTATTATATTGTATTAAAGGGATAGTTCAGATTTTTTGAACTTAAGTTGTATGAAATACTTGCCATTAATATAGTGGTTGCAACTGTATTAATTGATTGCCCGAGTCCTGATGTGGGAGTTCTGCTCTGGTTTTGGTGAAATATCAAGTAGTTCCGGTCATTTTGTGGGGGGCACTGGGGCCACGCAGTAAAAGTAAATTAATCCACAAAACTAACGTAATTTGTATGGTTGACCTATTTCTAAAATATTAGTGCAACTTCCTTTTTTTACCCCTCTATCACACAGAACTATGTTTTTTGTGTCCATATCACTACTCCCAAAAAATAGTTCCATGTGATAGAGGGGTCAAAGTTGAACGAAAGTCGCGCTAATATTTTAGAAATAGGTCAACAATACAAATTACGTTCGTTTTGTGGATTCATTTACTTTTACTGCGTGGCCCCAGTGCCCCCCACAAAATGACCGGAACTACTTAATATTGACCAAAACCAGAGCAGAACTCCCACCACAGGACTCGGGCAATCAATTAATACAGTTGCAACCACTATATTATTGGCAAGTATTTCATACAACTTAAGTTCAAAAAATCGGAACTATCCCTTTAACATACAAATTGGACATAACATAACAACAAAACAACAACAAAAAGTAAAAAAAATAGTGCCGCCTTAAGATACATAAATACACATTTTGTATTCATTTCCGGTGCCTGTGTCATGGAGTGCTCATGAATAAAACATTTTGTTTAACACATTTATGTGAAATGGTTATTGTGGAAAAAAAGATGAGACTATATCAAATTTAACGTGTTGATTTGAAAAAGGTTACACGGTATGACTTTAAAACTTTGCTTTATCTGTTATTTGTCTGTTTTAAAGATGGAGTGCTGTGATTTTTTTGTACTTTTTCGCTAGTCGCGTTAGAAGTAATCATATACCTTATACGTTGGCTGCCAATCCTCCAAAGGGTCTTTTGGCTACGTCTAGCTACTTCTAGCTCCTTCCAAGATGGCGCCGTGCCACCTTGAAATGGGTGTGGCCACATAAAAACATAATAGAAGAAAATCTTCCTCTTAGTGTAATCATAATACTTAATGATCATGTATTAGGGGGGGGGGATCACGGTACTCCATCTTTAAGGATAACTGAGTGTGTATCCGTCCAATCTAAGGCCTCGTTTACACGACAGCGGCCTCTAAAGGAAATATCATTCTGTGCGTTCCGTTCAGTTCAGACGCCAACGCCATTGTCGAGGATTGAACACGCAAACAAAGCGAAACCCCCTTCCAGAGTGGAAATCTGTGAAGAACGCTACGCCTCGCATCTCCATGTAAACGGGGCAACACGGGGGAATCAGCAAAACAGCCATGGGCTCACATCGGCTATGCTATTATATGTTGGCGCCACAAAACAGCTGTGATGGGAAGTAGAACGGAAGTATAATCTGCCTTTGCGTCGCTCCGCCACCTAGCATGCACACTACAGCGTTTTCAACAGTGCTGGAAAAATAACTCACATTCTTTACTTAAAGGTATATTCAGTGATTTCACTTCATTCAAATATCACTTATTTTTTCTTATTTTTTGGATAATCCTCCCTACCATAGAGTGTGCTGACCATATAAGGAGTTCCTCCCTGTCCCCAGTGAGCCCCTGGGGTCAAAAAACCCTAGTTTCAGTTTTGGTGGCGGGTGGCAAAGCCTTCATCCAATCAGGATGAGAGGGGCCTTCCTCCAATCATGATCGAGTGGGGGCACATGCTGTTGGCCTGTTGCACTTCCCCCCACTGTAGAGCGTGTGCATGTGCACATTTTGTTACCGGGGCGGACCGGGTGGTTGTCCAAATCACCCAAATCACTGAATAGCAAAGGTATCAATACTACATAATGTAGAAATACTCTGTTACAAGTACAAGTCTGGAATTCAAAATGTACTTGAGTAAAAGTACAAATAAAGTATTGGTATCTAAATGTACTTAAAGTAGCAAATGTATAATTATGCAGAATGTCCCATTTCGCCGCCACCTAGCCACCTGGCGTGCACACTACACTACAGCGTTTTCGGTCACCGTGGCGTGCAAACGCGGGATAAAAAATGAGAATGCGACGGCACTTTGTCGCTTTCTGGTTCCGATCGTTGCCGTGTAGGCGTGGCCTCAGTGTCCGATAATCTAGTGCTTTATATCTCTGACTATTATATATTCAAACTGTGCCAAACATAAAGAGAAAAAAATCTTCATAGGCCTACATTTGCTTGACGCAGAAGATCACAGATTTTTTTGTAATGTGTTCTGTAAGTGTTCTTATCAATTAAAGACTGAAAAGAAGAGCAAATAATATATATATATACTGTAAGTCAGCACAAGAATCGTACGAAATCATTGAACACTGTGAAATATTTGTTATTTTCTCATAATCAAATTACTAACCAACTGAAAAGTTCATGCGTGTATTGAACTATAGGATGAAGGCACAACAATGCATTATATCGTTTGTCTGTCAGGCAGAAACCTCTTATCTCCATATTCTGCTTTTTTTAATAGGCTTGCAGAGCTGATCTCCATTTACTAACGACTGTAAAGACGACAACCTTAATAGACACTTTTTCATGATTGGCTACCCAAGCCAATGGGAGACTTACCCATACAAAGTAAAAACCCATACTCTGAACGGTGCAACGTGATGGTGGAGGCTGTGTTGTGAACTTGTGAATCAATACCGCCCCCCCATCTGATGGAGTCAGGTTAAATCTATTCATCACCTAAACAGATCGACTCATTATATATATATATTTTGTATCCTTTATTTACCCAGGGAAGTAGCTGAGCACAGGTGCTCATTTTCAGCAACGCCCTGCACATAGAAACACACAGACAGACACACACACACACACACACACACACACACACACACACACACACATTAAAACCTGGGAGCTGACCAGTACAACCACAGTCCTATACTGCCACTAAGCAGCTCCAGGGGGAGCAGTTGGGGGTGCAGTGCCTTGCTCAAGGGCACTTCAGCGGTGTTGGGTGAGTGATGACAATCACTTCCCCACCCAGATTTGTCCTGCCCGTCCGGGGAATTGAACCGGCAACCTTACGGCAACAAGGGTGCTCCTCTAACCCTTAGGCCACCGCTGCCCCAAATATTACTTGAGTACCATCTACTACCATGCTATTGCTCAACTTTTTTTTTAATTCATAAACGAATGGCCTACTTGGTCATACTACAGTGTTCCTGAAAAGTAGCAGATCCACAAGCTCCGAGCGCAGTGTGAAGCCACACGTCTTTGAGCTTATGTACGTCTGCTCCGTTTTGCCATTTTTCAATTTGAATCCTGAAAAGTAACAGTTTTGGACACGTGAGCTTTCCTTTTCCACCCCGACTGAGACGATATTTTTGTGATATTTATATGGATCTGTAGCGTGCACGCGCGCTAGGGGGGGCCCCCAAAAAATTTACCAGGGCCATGGGGCCCTTTTGTGGGGGTTAATCCGTCCCTGGGGCGGGGCAGTCTGCCCTCTATCCTTTATAACTCCATGGTTGTGCTTCCTTAAGACCGTCCCATTTCACTTTTAATACCCATTTTGAGGCATTGGTGTCAAACATTAAGCTATCTTAAGAGATGCATTGAACATGTTTTATTCTGTTGTAAACACATCTACGCACATTCATTCATCATGTATCATTGTTAGGCTTCCTTTGCTTAAATCTTTGAAAATTATGTATTATGTTTTTTTGTTTTTTTTTAATTCAGACTCAACATGCTACGTGTGTCACCAGAGTGGAAAAAGTACTCGAATGTTTTACTTAACTAATTTACTGCCATCTGGTGTCTGAATTGTGTACTCCAGGACCGCCACACATTGATTTTATATTGGGGATAACTTTAGTTTGAAAGACGTTTCACTCGGAAACCGAGGAGCAGGAAGTGATTAATCGTTATGTAACGGGTCCCGCAAATGTTTGTTAATTCACCCAAAACATACATTTTGTAAACATTCATATCGTTTCAGAGAGAAATGAGGTGCAAATCGCACCTCATTTCGCATTTTCATCGTACCCGAACGGAGTGTTATGAGTGCATATAGAGAACATAGTTGTGAACCGTACTCAATTTATATTTAAATAGAGGGTATGCGTGTGACATCATCATCAAACCCGGAATTTATGCGGGAACGCCTATCGAGTGGCACAAAACTACTTTCTGGCTTTGACAGTCCATACATCCAAACAGAAAAGTCCTATATGATTGCATTAAACTACGTTAACCCATTTTGGGGCGGGAACCCCTTTTGGTGGTTACATACATTATGTTATAATTTAGCTATTGAAAAATAGCAGATCTACAAGCTCATAGCGCGCCACCGAGTGGCGCGCTATGAACTTGTAGGTCTGCTATTTTTGAAAAATCGTTAAAATGTGCCTCAAATCTTTCATAAAATTGTCATGATTTAGAAAACGTATTTTTTTTAAATTCGACGTCAGGCCTGAATGGGTTAAACTCACTTTGCCACTAAATTTTGCCATTCACTTTATGCATGTGCATACCCTCGTCAAAAGGCCATCTTGGCAGGGAGGGCATTTAGACCAGAAGGCGTCAAAATCTCGCCGGTAAAAGAGTTAAGTAAAAGTATCAATACTGCAATGTAGAAATATAAATGTTAGTAAGGCCTCACTCAGACCTTTGCAGCATTGCTGCATGCTTGTTGTATGAATGTCGTGAGTGTCATGGCCGCCCCAATGCATTTCCAATGGAAGTCACATGGTTTGAGGACTACATTTTGGACTACAAGCTGTTGTATGGCTTTCGGCTGTGTTTCGACTGCGCCCCTCCCCCTCATACAACACAAGTGTTGTGTCAGACCATGTGACTCCCTTTGGAAATGCATTGGGGCAAGCTGTGTCACACCCTTTGCATACAACAAGCATACAGCAATCTGTTGTAAAGGTCTGAGTGAGGCCTGAAAGTCCTGAATTCAAAATGTACTTTACAAAAGTATTGGTATCAAAATGCACTTAAATTAACAAACGTATAGAAAGTGCTCATAATGCAGAATGTCCAATTTCAAACGTGAGAGACACAATATACTTGAGATGTAGTGCAGTAGAAGTAAAAGTACTGACATTTGGAAATACTGAAAATTGGGAATACCTCAAAATTGTACTTAAGTATACAGTACTTGAGTAAATGTACTTAGTTACTTTACATCACTGCTTGTTGTTACCAACTCATCCTGACAGCTCACATACAGTACATTACAGTATACAGTACAGTACAGTACAGTGTGGTACTCTTTGCCCTATGGGTTCATTACCGACTTGTTGGTGTCGTTCAGTGCCATTAAAAATGAGGTGAAGAAAATATGTATTTTTTTTATTGCTGAACTAACCTTTAAGTTGTTAAAAATGAGGTGCAGTCTTCGAGTGAAGGTTGAGCATTCCAGGGTTTAACCCATTTTGGTGTTTTAACTAAGCATTATGTCAGTTATATATACTTTAGCTATTGAAAAATAGCAGATCTACAAGCTCATAGCGCGCCACCGAGTGGCGCGCTACGAGCTTGTAGGTCTGCTATTTTTGAAAAATCGTAGAAATGCGGCACAAATCTTTGAATATATATTCTTTCAGAGCGAACGTTTTTTTTTTTTTTCTCGACGTCAGGCCTAAAATGGGTTCCGGTTAAGAGGAAGTGTGCTTAACACGAGGCCTGCCGGGAACATAGGAATTTTAAAACGTAGAATCTTGTGGCCTGCCACAAACGGAAAAGCCGTTTTAACAGCGATGTATTAATTAATGCATGTTTTAATACGATCGTATCGAAATCTACCGTCAGTTAGCTTTGTTATGCTTCTGACACAATGGGCGCGGCCATTTTGAAAATGCGCGCGCATCCACTTACATTGCCGGCTCTGGTTTCAGACGGCTTTATCTCACAGAAGCGACATTGCAGAGGACGCTTTGTCCCAGACAAGCGTTTTCAACGGCCTGTAGCAGGCGCTGTGATACTCGCGGTCAGCTTTTTCCACCGCCGAGCGAGACAACAACAACCGGTCATGATACCACACACAGCAGCTTTTCACAGGAACAATGCGATTACGGATATTTGGATCTTCAAAGTAAGTGTTACGCGCGATAAAACCTTGGCAATACGCAATCGAGGGATTAATGAATGGCGGCAGGCAGACGGTTAATATTGGTCCACTGTGAAACAGATAAGAGTCCTAAACGAGACTCAATAAAGGGGCAAGACAAGACATGGAGGCTAGTGCCTCAAGTTGGATTCATTCATTCTAGGGCTAAAGCAAAGCAAAGCAAAGTTACTATATTTACCCAGGGTAACTGGACTAAGCATCAGATACTTGTTTACAGCCAGGCCCTGCTCATAGAACATTTCATGGTAGTGGTTCAATGCCTTGCTCAAGGGCACTTCAGCGGTGGTAATTTTTAACGTGCCGGTCCGGGGATACGAACTGGCGACCTTCCGGCATCAAGACCGCTCCGCAAACCGTTCGGCCACCGCTGCCACTGTCAAACGATTAACATTTTGAATCAGATTAATTACACCTTGAGAAAGCATCAATCATGATTAATAATCACCATTCGAACTAGCCCTGGTCCATCATAGCCCTAATGCTAATTCTACCCTGCATTGACTATATGGAACCGATGGCGTCTAGCTCTCGCATGAAATGCAGTCAGACCAGCCTCTCTTCTGTAGCGGGAATATAAAGAACGTTGTACCTCACCAATACAAAGACGGGTTGTGTAATTAGAAAGCCTATACTTTCCTTAGTGCAGGGGTTCTCAACCCGTGGGTCGCGACCCCTCGGGGGGTCGCCAAAATATTTTAGGGGGTCCCCAAATTATTTTCAAAAAATAATAATAATAATAATAATAAAAAAAATCCACGATTTTTTAAAAATAGCAGACCTACAAGCTCATAGCGCGCCACTCGGTGGCGCGCTATGAGCTTGTAGATCTGCTATTTTTAAATAGCTAAATTATAACAATGCTTAAAAAACCCAAAAGGGGTTCCCGCCCCAAAATGGTTTAAGGTTATTGTAGCAGTCAATTTATATTGGGGGTCGGGAGGGGGCGGGGCGGGGGTCCCGAGACGTTGCCAAAGCATTTCCGGGGGTCCCCGGCCAAAAACGTTGAGAACCCCTGCCTTAGTGGACGCACTCTGAGCCCCCCCCCCACCACACGTATACTTTTTGCCCAGAAAGGGATTGGTTTTTCCACCCAGTTGTCGTGCTTGACTTGTGTTTTTCCTCATCCAGATAGCCGGGGCTTCTCTTTCCATCTTGTTTGGATCTATCAGCCATCATGCAGACACCAGAGATATATGTGCAGAGTGGATGGGATCATGGGATGTATGGGGCAGGTCATATAACCCATTTAGGCCTGACCTCAAAATTTAAAAAAAATCTTCTAAATCCTCCAGTTTTCTGAAATAAATATTTTCACGATTTTTCAAAAATAGCAGACCTACAACTACAAGCTCGTAGCGCGCCACTCGGTGGCGCGCTATGAGCTTGTAGATCTGCTATTTTTCAATAGCTAAATTATAACATAATGTTTAAAACACCAAAAGGGCCCAGGCGGTGGCGTAACCGTCTGGGCACCCGACTGGTAATCCAGTCGCAGTGTGCCGCGGGTTCGACTCCCGAGCCCGACACGGCCTTTACTGCATGTCTTCCCCCATCTCTCTCCCGTTTCCTGTCAGCCTACTGTCTGTCCCTTCAAAAACCAATAAAAGGCGTAAGCCGCAAAAAAATATCTTAAAAAAAACTACACAAACTACACTAAACAAACTAATTAACTCAAGTTATTTTGACAGCCCTATAATTCATTAATTCATGCATGGAAGGAAACCATCATGGATGAACAAACTCAGTAATAGCTGCAGTGGGACTGCATGTTTTATGAAAACGTAACACAGCGCCTCGCTGGTCAGGGTTGGTAGGACGTCTTGTCCAACCCATCATCGGTTGGACAAGCCATGTGTGTTTTCAGACATTTAGGGCATTATTGTGCGTGTCTTAAAGGGGCATTCCACTCATTTTCAACATTTTACTGTCATTAATATACCTTAGAGCTGTTGTGTGGAAATAATAAAAAAGTCCCCCCATTCTGTCATATAACCCATTTAGGCCTGACCTCAAAATTTTTAAAAAAATCTTCTAAATCCTCCAGTTTTCTGAAATAAATATTTTCACGATTTTTCAAAAATAGCAGACCTACAAGCTCGTAGCACGCCACTCGGTGGCGCGCTATGAGCTTGTAGATCTGCTATTTTTCAATAGCTAAATTATAACATCATGTTTAAAACACCAAAAGACACAAAATCTTATCCAACGATAATACACTATTCTTTAGTTTTGGGTCTGAGAGGCTAAATGTCATCAAATGCCGAATAAATAACGGACTTTGATATGAAAAAGGTTGAAAACCACTGTCTTAAACCCTCAATACTTTGTAAACTCAGTGGCTGATTCGATCTGCCCTTTTCTCTGAGGACCCCCGGGCCCCCTTGTTGAAGACCCCTGGCTATAGACACATAATATCCGACGTCTTCCACTTGTAGTATGTTTTGTTAAAGGTATATTCAGTGATTTTACTTAATTCAAATATCACTTATTTTTTCTTTTTTTCTGGATAATCCTCCCTACTATAGAGTGTGCTGACCATATAAGGAGTTCCTCCCTGTCCCCAGTGAGCCCCTGGGGTCAAAAAAACCCTAGTTTCAGTTTTGGTGGCGGGTGGCAAAGCCTTCATCCAATCAGGATGAGAGGGGCCTTCCTCCAATCATGATCGACTGGGGGCGGGCCTTAGTGCACATGCTGTTGGCCTGTTGCACTTCCCCCCACTGTAGAGCGTGCATGTGCACATTTTGTTACCGGGCGGACTGGGTGGTTTTCCAAATCACCCAAATCACTGAATGCTCCTTTAATTGTTAACGCAAAAGCACAATATAATGTTGGAATTGCAACAGTTTGAATTTTAACGACTTTCACTCTCACCCAGAACTTTGGACTTCCAGTTATGGGCAAGTCAAGTCAAGTCAAGTCAAGTCAATTTTATTTCTAGAG
Organism: Electrona antarctica; assembly: GCF_951216825.1. Lineage (NCBI taxonomy): Eukaryota > Metazoa > Chordata > Actinopteri > Myctophiformes > Myctophidae > Electrona > Electrona antarctica. The sequence goes on along the minus strand of NC_136802.1, from coordinate 39,368,957 downwards.
CACATGGTTTTTTATGCTGGACAGCATAAAAAAACAAACATATACAGTAGGCAAAATGCACAAGAAGATACAGTAAAAACCTTTTTCACGAGTAAAATAAAAGAAGTACATAACAAGACTGTAGAATGGGAGAGCACAGCAACACATGATTAAAAAGTGGGGAGGGGCATAAAGCAAAGCAAAGCAAAGTTACTATATTTACCCAGGGTATCTGGGCTAAGCTCAAGAACTTGTTTCCAGCCAGGCCCTGCTCATAGAACATTTCATGGTAGTGGTTCAATGCCTTGCTCAAGGGCACTTCAGCGGTGGTAATTTTAAAGTGTCGGACCGCTGATTCGAACTGGCGACCTTCCGGTATCAAGACCGCTCCGCAATCCGTTCGGCCACCGCTGCCAGGGTGGCATATGGTGTTAAAGGGGCATTCCACTCATTTTCAACATTTTACTATGACATTAATATACCTTAGAACTGTTGTGTGGAAATAATAAAAAGGTTCCCCCATTCTGTGTTTCCTAGAACTAGAGGTCTGAAAAAAATCATTAACATGGTCAAGATGTGTTTCACCATGTTAATGATTTTTTTCATAATTACAGTTCTAGGAAACACAGAATGGGGGGACTTTTTTATTATTTCCACACAACAGCTCTAAGGTATATTAATGACATAGTAAAATGTTGAAAATGGGTGGTTTTCCCCTTTAAAGGGCCAGGGAGAACATGTGTGTTTTTAGACGAGATTTAAAAATTTCCATAAACAAACAATCCTGTGTAGGAAGGTCTGGATAATTAAACACTTCACATCACACTGATCACAGTGCTTATCAAGTCATGCTTTCTCATCATTACAACCAGGTGGATCCATTTTGTTTTTATTTCTTATTTTTCCCGGTGGGGATATAAATGATTTTCCCCTGCTTCCAGTCAGACTGAATTACGATATACCTATAGTACATGCATTTCCTTTTGGGAAATGTAGAAAATGTAGATGTGTTTTATATTTAATATGATTGATATCAATTTTGTTTTTACAATTTGATTAAAAATGCTTTACACTGGTATACGGGGCAATTTTTCTAAATGTCTCAATATGTCACAAAATAAAAATATGGGTTGTGAGCTTGTAGCCTGGCTAATAAACCAGACTAATATCACACAACACTGTCGCGGTATATTAGTCTGGGCTGGCTCCACTTGGATTTCATTTCCCGGGGGGCGGGTTCAAACATTTTCTCTTTGACGCAATTGGTCAGAGCTACTGTCAGTCAAAGGTCTCAAGCATTGAACGTCACTGTACCAAAGCCCGCCCATATTGCATACCGTGTCCCGATTGGCCCGACCTGTTCTCGGTTGTAGGAAAGAGGCGTGCTACTGAGCCTCGCCAGACCCTAATCCGCTGGCAGGCAAATTTTTTTTTGCCAACGGCTGATTCGGTCTGGTTTATTAACCAGGCTAGTGAGCTTGTAGATCGGCTACTTTCGCTATATCACTAAAAGGATATAGAGCTTAAAGGGATAGTTCACCCAAAAACAAAAATATAAAAAAAAAAATTACCAGCAGACTTTGTCTCTCCATAGGTCCACTGGTCACTGGTTATATTACACGGCTTGGTTGCTTGATGGTGATTGGTCAATCACTGAATTCAGCAGTGTGTTATTTATTTCTTGATAATGACCGCTCCGCAATCACTGAAGCCAAGCTTCAGGATGATTGTCATACATAACATTAGGCATAAACCCCCCAGTGTCTTGTTCCCCCAAAATGGATCAGATCACTGCAAACAAAAGATCAGCTCCCAGGTAAAGTTCCAGCAGCACAATGGCATACTGTTAAGGTGGCCTTACACTAGCCGATAATCGGGCATTTTTGACGCTCGGGGGGTGCCCGACCGCTCAAAGCGCGATCGGCCCGATCAACATCAAGAATGTTTGATATTTGCTCTGCCCCGCTCCGATTATCCTGTAGTGTGTGGTGCTATCAGATTTCAGATTGAAAAAAATCGGCTAGTGTAAGGCCACCTTTAAGGTGGCCTTACACTAGCCGATTCCGATCGCGCTTTGAGCGGCCCCGAGCAGATCGATTGAGTCGGGCACCCCCCGAGCGTCAAAAAATGCCCGATTATCGGCTAGTGTAAGGCCACCTTTAGTCTCACTGACTCCTTCCTCGTTTTCTAATCTAGACACCCAACGTGCCACATTTTTTAAAAAGCAGGGAAATCCACCTGCCACGAGGCTCAAAGAACCACCTTGGCCTGTATAGTCACTTACTGCACACGTCGGCCATCTTGCCATTAAGTTAATGGCAGGGTGGCAACTAGCCGTAATTTGCCATTGACAGCACATCCAAAACAGAAAATCATGCAGATCGTATTATACGACGTCAAACTGCACCAACATTGCAGCTGTATAAAAAGCTTGAATTAGATCTGCAAAGTGTTTGTTTCATAAAAAATCCACCATAGACATGTTATTAGCTATACTTTCTGACAAGAAATTCCTTGCAGGTTATTATTTTTTCAAGGTGTTGGGGGTTTGGAAGCACTCGTTAGATATCGGTCAACGGCCATGCGTACCACCTGTTTTGAATTTGCACATAACGCAGGAGGCAGCAGGACGTCGCTTTTCTCAAAGCAACGTCGTATGGCAAAATTGCGTCTAGTTGCCACCCTGCCATATTAACCCATTTTGGCCTTTTTTTGGGATCATGTCAAGGATCCCAAAAATAGCAGACCTACAAGCTCGTAGCGCGGCACTCGGTGCCGCGCTATGAGCTTGTAGATCTGCTATTTTTAAATAGTTAAAGCATAACATAATGCTTAAAACACCAAAAGGGGTTCCCGCCCAAAATGGGTTAACTAAAAGACAAGATGCCAGCCATGTGCATATGGTTTCTAGAAGGTAATTTCATAATATGACAACCTGTGTGAAAAAGCTTTGCGGATCAGGTTCTATATATTCTTGCATTTTTTAAAAAGCACACCATGAACAAGTCTTTGTCAGAGTCATGTCTCTCCTCTGTACAGTACAACATCAAATGTATTATGAAACAACGATATTTACCGGATGTGTATAACTGCAAGCCAATAAAGACTATAATAATTGCTCGATTTCTGTTTTCTACGCCCCACGCCTCTGGTCTGTATTTTGTGTTTCTGTGTGTGCGGGCGAGACCTGTGTTACGCGTGGTCTGTCTGGGGACCCCCTGGTACCCCCCCCCCCCCCAAGGACGACAAGCTTGTGGATCTGCTACTTTTGATGCTTTTTAACCCATTTTGACCTGAGATCAGATTCTAAAAATGTCTTCTACATCCTGACAGTTTTCTGAAAAAGCTATGTTTCTATGTCAGTGGTTCTTCGATTTTTCAAAAATAGCAGACCTACCGAGTGGCGCGCTATGAGCTTGTAGATTTGCTATTTTTCAATAGCTAAAGCATAACATAATGCTAACACCAAAAGGGGTTCCCGCCCCAAAATGGGTTAATTTGAATCGTGAAAAGTAACAGTTTTGGACATAAACGTTTCCAAATGGATCCCGTGGGTTGCACTTGTATACTCTCGGGTGTCTGAATTACAGCCCCGTAAGTGTATAAGGGCCCATTTGGTTCCATATGCTCTCGGTGTTACATGCCCGTCTAAGGGCCGATTCATACTCCTATTTTAGAGCCGAATAAAAGTTGGTTCGGCCTACAATGTGACGTCATTTGAGGTTCGGGGGGGGGGGGGGGGGGGGGGGGGGGTCGGCTCTTCGGTGCTACTGAAAATTTCTGACGAGCCGAAATCATTTCGGCACTACAGCGCCGAAACAGCGGTGAAATAGGAGTATGAATCGGCCCTCAGGCTACCTCAGTTTCGATGCAAAAAAGGTTTATTCAAACTGAACATCAATCACTTTCCTAGTTCACTCAAATCACCAATACAGGATCCTTTAGGAATTAATCGCACACAGTACACACACACCACTACAATCAATCATTCATGATAGCACTATGGCTTAATTAAACAGAACACTCGGTGACACGCTGTCTGTCGTCACTCAAATACACTGGCACGCGCGCGCGCACACACTCGTGCACGTGCACACGCACGCGCAGGCATGCATGCGCGTGTGTGTGTTCATTCAGTGTGTGTTCATTGGAACTGAAGAGGGGAAGGGGTTATACAAAGTAGGGAGACACATATGACATCACGAGTAGCACCAAATCAGTTGGCCTGTTGTGAGGCCACTGTACATAAAAACCCAAATATGATGAGAATGCCTGATTGTTCGCACGCACGCACGCACATGCACACACGCACACGCACACGCACACACACACACACACACACACACACACACACACACACACACACAAAATTGCTTGAAGGTCTGGAGAATTCAGTGTTGTGGTGACGTCATCCTCTGATAAATGGAAAGGGGGACAAGCAGAAATGTTGCCATTAATCCAACAACATCCCATAATACAAAATATAATAATAATAATAATAATAATAATCACCTGGCTGACCTTAACCCATTTAGGCCTGACCTCAAAATTTTTAAAAAATCTTCTAAATCCTCCAGTTTTTTTAAATACATATTTTCACGATTTTTCAAAAATAGCAGACCTACAAGCTCATAGCGCGCCACTCGGTGGCACGCTATGAGCTTGTAGATCTGCTATTTTTCAATAGCTAAATTATAACATAATGTTTGAAACCCCAAAAGGGGTTCCCGCCCAAAATCGGTTAATGCTAGAACTGCTGTAGCCTACTATTACATCGCTCACAATATGCCTCACAATACATTAACGATACAGTAACTGAAAAATCGATTTACAATGCAAATAAGCAGTATCGAATCGTTTTGCAATGCAAGCAATCAATTGTATCAATACTAAGTAGGCTACGTGTGTGTGTTGTAATTTAGCGATTTTTAGAAGACAAATTAAGAGAAGGATTTAATTACTTTTCCATTCCATATCGCTACACTTGGTCTATAGGTAAATGTGTGTATTCTGTGTTCATGTCAAGGTACGGGTTTGTCCATATGTGTTCAAATATAATGTCCATGTATTTGCCAGAGAATCACTGTTTACATATTCATATCCATATTAATACATTTTCCCCTTAAGAAAACCTGCACCATCTACATGTTTCACACAGTTTTAATTTCTTTGCTAAATAGTTACTGTATACATTTTAAATTGTATCACCATAATAAACCAATACTTTCAATGTTATCGTTGATCGTCGTTACACCCCTACAATACATGAAGTATTTAGCTATATGGAATTTTCACTTCCGGTTATTTTCCTGAAGTATCTGTTGCTTAGCAACCAAGGACCATTGATTAGTTTGGCGAAGAGCGCCATAAACCACTGAAAAGACCACATGACCTACATTTACGTCATCAGTTAACTGTTGGATTGCATTACATTTTGGTACCATGAGGGATGAAGTTTGAAATAAAACGTTTATCCACACACTTGTTGTTTTTATTCTATATCACATCACTGATCCTTAGGATGAACAGTGTTCTGTGTTGCTTTCTTCTATAGTTTCTTGGAAACTAGTCTTGTAGTTACTGGGTTAACTTGTTTATTAATTGCTTTGTCTAACAATCATTTTTATTGTACAAAAATCTCCATTCGCTTTATATATATACATATACATATATATATATATATATATACAGGCGACTGTGGCTCAAGAGGTAGAGCAGGTCGTCCAATGATCCATGGGTCGGAGGTTCGAATCCCGGCTCCTCCTGTCTACAAGTGTCCTTGGGCAAGACACTGAACCCCAAATTGCTCCCGATGTGCTGGTTGGTACCTTGCATGGCTTCTGCCGCAATCGGTGTGTGTGAATGGGTGAATGTAATGCACAATCTATGTAAAGCGCCTTGGATAAAGGCTATATAAATGCACCATTTACCATATATATATATATATATATATATATATATAACCTGCACACGCCATCAAAAACAATTCACAGCACATTATTACATGTGACCTCCCTTGTTTTGGTTTTTTAATCGTTGTACAAAACTAAATCAAGTAAGTGAACTGACCGCTCTTGGTCACGTGACCTCCCTCACCTCTCCTATTGGTCATCTATTAGGTCATGTGACCTCTCTCACCTCTCCTATTGGTCATGGAGCTCATGTGACTGCTCTCAGCTCTCCTATTGGTCAGGGAGGTCCCGGGGAGATGGATCTTCTGGCCAACACCTCGTTGACCTCCGACCCTGTAGCTCCCTGAAAACACACACACACACACGCACGCACGCACACACACACAAGGGTGTACTATGTATATGATCAAGTAGGGCATTCAATTATGAAAAAAAAACACCAAAATCTAATAGTCTCAAACTCACTGGTATACTGTAGCCTATAGGTCAATAATACTCTGGAATGCTCTGCCCCAAAAAACATCATTATCTACAATACATTTACTTTGTTTAATTTGACTGGACTGTTAGATTTGATTTTATAATGTGATCTTTTATTTTTCATTTAGTTGTATTTGCGTTTTTAATTTGTGTATTTAGTTGTACATCTGTATTGTGTGTGCTTTGTTCAGGACCCCATAGGAAGACTAGAGGGTCTTTCATGTGTCTCCTAATGGGGACCCTTTAATAAACATAAACATCTGTAATAAAATAACCACCAGGTGGAAAACCATTTTGTGTACAAACGGAAGACGCATGACTCTGAGCCAAACTGCTGTCTGTCTAAATCATATACTGTTAGGCCTGACGTCTGAAAGAATATATATTCAAAGATTTGTGCCACATTTTCACGATTTAAAAAAAATAGCAGACCTACAAGCTCTACGAGCTTGTAGATCTGCTATTTTTCAATAGCTAAATTATAACATAATGTTTAAAACACCAAAAGGGGTTCCCGCCCCAAAATGGGTTAATCATACTAGAACAGTGCCCGTTGGGGTGATCAGGTGTGAACAATTGGCTAAATAAAGGGCGAAGTCGTGCCTCGTTATGATGTCAGAACATCGTTGTGATGTCAGAACAGGCCAGCTCCATTTACGCAGATCATATATGGAGTTCTTTGTCTAGGCATGCCCAAATATGGAGTCTATGCAGATGTCAGAACACCATTGTGATGTCCGAACAGGCCAGATCCATATATGGAGCCTGGGCCGACTCGACACCGGGCACTGCACTCCCCGTGGTGGTGTGGAACGCGTGAAGTCGGTGGGGGCGAACGGTTCTCGAGTTACGTGGATTACAGACGTACAGAGACGTGGTGCATTTGGTGCATTTATAGATATAATCTTTGAAACACAGATCCGAGTTTTTGTGGGGTCAAACGCGACGTTGATCCCCTTCCCCTATTCGCTCATATTAGGACATATACTGTAACGTATTTGTAGGCAGAATAATTTGGTGCATAACATATGATGTAAGTAAGTATTGATAAAAAGTATTAACACATTGATTATATACCTGGCAAGTAATGTGTTAATACTGTCATTGTTTGAAATGCATTTTCTTAATCCATTTTGGGCGGGAACCCCTTTTGGTGTTTCAAGCATTCTGTTATACTTTAGCTATTGCAAAATAGCAGATCTACAAGCTCATAGCGCGCCACCGAGTGGCGCGCTATGAACTTGTAGGTCTGCTATTTTTGAAAAATCGTAAAAATGCGGCACAAATCTTTTAATAGGTATATATACTTTCAGAGCGAACGGTTTTTTTTATTTCGACGTCCGGCCTAAATGGGTTAAATGGATAGATCCACCTTGGAGGGGACCTTCATACCATCATACCTAAAACAAACCGTGAAACGAACCTGCCATTGTTTGTTCCACGACAACGACGCTGCCGAAACCCTGAGCGTGTGCGTGCGGCCGTCATCTCTTTTACAAGTGAACAATGAAAATCGATCTCATACACTTCCATTAACCAAATGTCCCGGAGGTACAATGGCAGGAGGGTGGGTTACTCTGCGTGTGTGCGTGTGTGTGCGTGTGTGTGTGTGCGCGTGTGAATGTGCGTGCGCGTGTGCGTACATGCGCCGTTGCATGTGAAAATCTTTACTGGGCGGCAGGGCAGGCTGAGCCAATGGAAGACAATAACGTCATTACAAAGGACTCAGTGACTGACAACAGCGAACAGTTTGGCCTCACTCAGACCTTCAAAACATTGATGCATGCTTGTTGTATAAAACATTGATGCATGCTTGTTGTATGAATGTTGTGAGTGTCATGGCCACCCCAATGCATTTCCAATGGAAGTCACATGATTTGTAGTCCACATTTTGGACTACAAGCTGTTGTATGGCTTTCGGCTGTGTTTCAGCTGTGTTTCGACTGCGCCCTTCCCCCTCATACAACACAAATGTTGTGTCAAACCATGTGACTCCCATTGGAAATGCATTGGGGCAAGCTGTGTCACACCCTTTGTATACAACAAGCATACAGCAATCTGTTGCGACCGTGTGAGTGAGGCCTTACAGTGGTTGAAAAAGTAATACATTGTTTTACTTAAGTCAAAGTATGTCAATACTGAAATGTAGAAATACTTGAGTATTCACTGTGCAGAATGTCCCATTTCAAGTTTCAAATGTATACAAATCTTTTGAAAATAGCAGATCTATACAAGCTCACAATGTGTCAGACTGTGAGCTTGTAGATCAGCTATTTTCAAATATATAAAATATATATATAGGGCTGATGTGGTTAATGTATGTTTTGTAATAGAGCGTCGCAGTCCCGCCCGGCCTTTTCATGATGACAAGACCAGGAAATAATTCCCCATTCATTTCCCCCATAGACATTTCAAAAAGTATTTATTTAAAGATCTGTAAGCCTCGGACAAAGCCAACTGGGACCGTGACCAATCATGACGACAAACACAATATTTTGGGCCGAACAAATAATTACAAAGAAGAAACACAACACAAAAAAGTGTTGTAACCTGCCCTTTTTTTCTTCTTTCTAATTATTTGTTCGGCCCAAAATATTGTGTTTGTTGTCACGATTTGTCACGACAAGAGTTGGCTTTGTAAGCCTAAGGGCTTACAGGTCATTAACCCATTTTGGGCGGGAACCCCTTTCGGTGTTAGCATTATGTTATGCTTTAGCTATTGAAAAATAGCAGATCTACAAGCTCATAGCGCGCCACCGAGTGGCGCGCTACGAGCTTGTAGGTCTGCTATTTTTTAAAAATCGAAGAACGACTGACATAGAAACATAGCTTTTTCAGAAAACTGTCAGGATGTAGAAGACATTTTTAGAATCTGATCTCAGGTCAAAATGGTAATTACTTTTTGAAACAACTATGGGGAAAATGAATGGGGAATTAGTTCCTGGGTCCCTCGTCGTTCTGAAAGTGGGCGGGACTGCGACTCTCTATAATAATCAAAATCTACAACTAAGTAGGCTAAGCTTTACTGAGCCATGAGGCCCATAGGGTAGGAGCCTATGTGCTGTTTCTGCCGCAGGGACTTACCCCCCAATCCAACCCTTGATGCTGAGTGCCAAGCAGGGAGGCACTGGGTCCCATTTTTAAGTGTCTTTGGTATGACCCGACCGGGGATCGAACCCCCGGCCGACCTCCCAGTCTCAGGGCGGGCACTCAAACCACGAGGCCACTGAAGCTGGTGAGTAACTAAAGTAACTAAAGTTTTCAAATAAATGTAGTGGAGTAAAAGTACAATATGGAACCGGTATGTAGTTGAGTAGAAGTAAAAAAAAGTGGAAATTGGAAATACTCAAGTAAAGTACAACATACTTCAAAATTGTACATTAAGTACAGTACTTAAGTAAATGTACTTAGTTACTTTCCACCACTGGTGACAATGACGGCACCATTTCCGCATGAGAATGCTTCTCGTTGCTAATGGACCTGATTAAAAACCCTCAGAGTTACAGACTACAGAGCCACAAATAATAATATGATGCGATAATATAATGTCTGATTTAATGCATGCTCTGTCACACAATGGTATCTAAAAGCTCACGGCCCGTCGCGGATGTGCCTAAAACAAGCTTATACTGTAGATCGGCTATTTTAGGCTCCGTCGTCAGCCTCAAAGGTATAGTGATTTTTTGGGAGGTATGGATGTTAATAATTAATCGTTGATCGATTAAACGCAGTAAAGAAATTCGAGGAAAAGTCTCTGCTTGTGCATGTTATGTGACAGACAAGACAGTGCAGTTTACATTTCATTTGATTCCTCATTGCCTGGCCCTGTATCTTGAATGGTCTAAAATAATATTTGATTAAAGGAGCATTCAGTGATTTGGGTGATTTGGAAAACCACCCAGTCCGCCCCGGTAACAAAATGTGCACATGCATGCACGCTCTACAGTGGGGGGAAGTGCAACAGGCCAACAGCATGTGCACCAAGGCCCGCCCCCAGTCGATCATGATTGGAGGAAGGCCCCTCTCATCCTGATTGGATGAAGGCTTTGCCACCCGCCACCAAAACCTAAACTAGGGTTTTTTGACCCCAGGGGCTCACTGGGGACAGGGAGGAACTCCTTATATGGTCAGCACACTCTATAGTAGGGAGGATTATCCAGAAAAAAAGAAAGAATAATTGATATTTGAATTAAGTAAAATCACTGAATATACCTTTAAGGAATATAATATGCCTTTTGTATTCTTTCTGTATGTCAGCAAAATGTAGATTGATATAGACATTGAGGGAAAATAAGATTCTCAGATAAAAAATAAAACAAAACGCTGCTTATCAACTACCGGTTAATCGATTCATAAGGTCATCAAAGCGTATCAATTAATGCATTAATTCCCATCCCTATTTGAGGGTCAAAATAAAAGTTTTGTTGTTGTTGTTTAATAGTTAAAGCTGCATATTCTGATAGTAATCAATGTTATAGAGACAGTACTGTCAGTGCACAGAGGCCCCTTTTCCACTAGCCTCGGAAACCCATACGTTTTTATTTCCAGGGAGAAAAAAAAAGACTTCTTCTTCTTCTTTTTGGTTCTTAGTAATGAGCCAGAGCTCCAAAATTGGAACATTAATTATGAATTGAGTGGAGCAAAACCATACCTATATTAGATTGTTATCACCATGAAACTTCCCCAGTTGATTACTTACACGAAGAGAATGATTTATTGTATTAAACATTTGACATTTTTGAGTGGTGTAAACCACTCCTACAACTGGCTTTTTTGTGTTGAGTGGTGTAAACCACTCCTACAACTGGCTTTTTTGTGCAGAAAAAATGAGCATGGTTGCTATGTTCAAAATAATTTCTGACGTAATTAAATCACACCCGGGTGAACTGGATGACCGTAGCAACCATGCTCATTTTTTCTGCACAAAAAAAGCCAGTTGTGAAATCACATCCGGGTGTGATTTCATTACGTCAGATCAGAGCTGATTTAAGATATTTTGTGGCTTTCACCTTTATTTTATTGAGTGGTGTAAACCACTCCTACAACTGGCTTTGTTAGTTTACGTGTCTGTCTGTCCGTCTGTTCGTACCAAAAAATGAGCATGGTTGATGCTGAATTCATTACGTCAGACATTACGTCAGACCACAGCTGATCAGTCTATATAAGACCTTACACCACTCAGTTCACACGGGTGTGATTTTTAAATATGCAAATGGGGCATTATGTAGGAAAATATGTAAAATAATAGAAAATATGAAAAAGCTACTACTGTGGAAGGGTTATCATGTATTAATTTACTTGTATTGATCCTATAAACAATTTAATATAATGTCTAGTTTTTCCCACCAATTTTGGAGCTCTGGCTTATGGACTAAGAACCAAAAAGAACTGAACTGGTTCCCATTGGGAACCAGACGGTGGAAAAGGGGTCAGTGAGTGCGTGCGTGCGTGCGTGCGTGCGTGCGTGCGTGCGTGCGTGCGTGCGTGCGTGCGTGCGACATTACTCACGTAGTTCAGTCGGTGCATGGCCTTCGGTGTGGTCAGCAGTCCACGGACTCGTTCATGGACCTGGGACCACTGGTCCTGAGGACCCCTCAGTGACCTACGGTAGAGTAACCCCCAAAACACAATTATCCATAATGTACCTGTATACAGTACATTATGAGTAAGGGATCAGGACAGATAGGCCATTTTGGAATGAATTATGGACTTAGATTCTTTGTATCAACTGCTCAGGAATATTACAGTAAGAAAGAAAAGTGCAGTATCTAGGTTAGGTATTAGGTCAAAATTTCAGTTATTTTAGGTCAAAGCAGCTGTCCCATAGCCTGAAGGGGTATATGTGACGCTCCGATTGGTTCAGAAACGTACAGGCTTCCGTTTCAGACTGAAACTTAAAAAATGCCATTTAACTACGTCTTTAAGGACATTTACACCAGTATTTGTTGAGTGAGGTGGTGGGGGGGTGGTACTGACCCGTTATGTCTGTCTCTATGGGACCGCCACATCGCTGACGAGCTACGGACTTGTGGGTAGTCGTCCAAGTTGTCCGAGGAGCTGGAGGTCCCGCCCCCCTGCAGACGACATCAGAAATGACACGGTGCGAGGTTGGGGGGGAATCGAACCCCCGGCCTCCCCGAGTGTCCCCCGTCTCAGGGCGGACACTCTTAAAACTCATTCACCGCCACCAGGGGGCGCCAAAAGTCCCAGACCGCCACCATATATATATTTTTTATTTCATTATTTTTTTTATTTTTTTTTGCCAACGGCTGATTCGGTCTGGCTTATTAGCCAGGCTACTGTGCTGCTGCAACAGCAGTGACTACAGAATAAATGTAACCTGACCCTGCAGACACTTCACAATCATATTTGTTTCACAGCGTACTTCGTCTGGGATCACTGACTGTAGCCCAATCGCTGAAGAACGTGGGGGCCTTTTTCAAGCTACTCGGCAGGTGATTGGATTGAATAACCAGTGAGGAGGTCATGTATAGGAATCTTGTTCTTTTGGTTGACTTTGTTGATTACGTTGGTGGCCATTTTTATCACCGGAAAGATTTCCCTCGCACGTTTGAAATCACTACTATTACCGCTATAGAGCGTCGCAGTCCCGCCCCCTCGAGAGACCCGGAAAATAAATCGCCGTTCATTTTCCTCATAGACTTTTCAGAAAGTATTTATTTAAAGACGTTTACGCCGCGGACAAAGCCAACTATTGTCGTGACAAAGAAGAAAAACAAAAGTGTTGTAACCTGCCGTTTTTTTCTACTTTCTAATTATTCGTTTGGTCCAAAATATTGTGTTTGTTGTCATGATTTGTCACGACAAGAGTTGGCTTTGTACGACGCTTATAAGGTCTTTAAATAAATACGATTCGAAATGTCTATGGTAAAAATGCATTGGGAATTATTTCCTGGGCCTGGCGTCGTCATGAAAGGGGGCGGGACTGCGACGCTCTATACTTACTTACTACTACCACCACTACTGATGTTACACCACTGCTGCTATTACTATTACTACCGCTAAATATGAGCTATTATTAGTACTTCTATCGCTTTCAACTCCAAACAACAACACTAGTAAAAAATGTCTTCTTTCTGCTTCGTGGGAGCGGATCGGATGGCTGTGGGATGCCTGTCTGTCTCGCATGAAAAGAAAATGAGAACCAATGATAAGATAACCAGTTCCACATCTGTTGATCTAAAAAAAAAAGAAAAAAAGGACAAATAAAATGAATTCATCTTACCACACCATTGGTGGGGGAGGAGTATCTCCCTGTGTAGCCAAAAGGAGGGAGAAAACTATTTCAGACAGATTCATGTTTATACTGCAGTGCATATTGTTCTCCATATTCTTACCTTTTGGGTTTTTATCATAAATTAACTACTTTGATCACACTGCAGCGTCACACAAAATAATCAAAAGTAGCAGATCTACGAGCTTTGCGCAACGTTTTTTCATGCCTGAGTGTCCAAGTTGCTCCTTTACACCTGACAGTGGGGAGTTTCCCTGGTTGGAAACACGTTATTCCAACCAGTTCCTTTCCCCTCCATCAGGCGCCCCGGCTGGCCAGGGGGAAGCATGTTTAGAGACCAGGATTACTGCATGTTTTTTGTGAGGGTACCTACCCTAGGGTACACGGGGATAACATGCAAACTCCACACAGAAAAGCCCTTTTGCCAACTCCTCCTCGGGTATGGGCAATGATGGAGGAGGAAACACGCCGCCAGCACCCACAGCACCCCGAGCGGGAATCGTAACCCAGGACCTTCTAGCTGTGAGGCGACAGCACTACCAACTGTGCCACCGTGCCCCCTCTTTGCGCCATGTTTGACGTGGTGTGAATAAATAGGCAGCCTATATAGCCTATACCTGCTGCAGATGGAGCCCTGCTGGGTGAGGGGGATCTCCGGGCCGCCGACCAAGACTCCAACATCTACATAGAGGAGAACAATCATTCATGCAGCGGAGGAATGGAATTGATGTAAAAAGAGGAAATATGTCATCCAGGCTCGCAAAGCTATCCATCCCTATAGCCGCCTGGGATTGATGGGTGCATGTGTTTGTTCTGACGTACTAAGAGACCGACAGGCATTAGTCCGACACCCTATACCTACCCCAAAAACTAGCGAACCTTAACCTCACGGGGAAGCCACACGTGTGAGTTTTAACCTGGCCAAGCATGCGTTGTAACCGGCAATGCATGTCGGGAGCCACGGGAACCCCTTTTGGTGTTAGCATTATGTTATGCTTTAGCTATTGAAAAATAGCAGATCTACAAGCTCATAGCGCACCACCAAGTGGCGCGCTACGAGCTTGTAGGTCTGCTATTTTTGAAAAATCGAAGAACCACTGACATAGAAACATAGCATTTTCAGAAAACTGTCAGGATGTAGAAGACATTTTTAGAATCTGATCTCAGGTCAAAATGGGTTAACCAACTCGGACTCACGCATGTGATCGGACTGTCGCATGTCGGACCAACGTCTGCGCCCCGGGATCAATACCATTCCGGCTTTCTGATCCGGTCTGGAACCGAAATAACTTGATCGGAACATATACGACTGGAACTAAGGAACGAACCCGTTTCCCGCCCCACGGGGGCCGTCAGTGGGGTATAGGGAGCACTCCGGCTGTGTTCATTGTAGGTGGTATGAGGATTTACTCTTTGGAACTCACTCCCAACTCACATCAGAGCTGCCCCCCCCACCTTCGAAATGTTCAAAAGCACACTCAAAACCCACCTTTTCAAACTGGCTTTCCCTACATAACCCCCCCCCCCCCCCCACACACACACACACACACACCCTTCTTGTTTGTCCTTTTTTGATTTTCATTTCTAGTTTTTAAACTTTTAACTTATAATTTTTGTAACCCATTTTTCACCCCTGTGTCAATTATCTAATGTTATCCTGGGCTCTACACACCCTCCGCCAACCTAGTCCCCATATATGGGGGACATGGGGAGAGCAACGGACTTGAACTCATGCTTCCTTCATGCCTGAGTGTCCAAGTTGCTCCTTTACACCTGACAGGGGGAGTTTCCCTGGTTGGACGTAGCACATGGAAGGAACACGTTATTCCAACCAGTTCCTTTCCCCTCCATTTATTAGAAAAACTAGTTTTTCTAATAAAAATATCTGTACTTCTGTTCTGTAAAGCGACTTTGGGTACCAAGAAAAGCGCTATATAAATCGTATATATTATTATTATTATTATTAGTACTATTCTGTGCCTATCGGGGTTCGCAACACGGACAGGGCTGAGTAGGCGCGCAAGCCAACTTTGCAACGTTCGACGCGGCAACTCGTTGGCTTTATAGCGCTCTCTGTGGCGTCTCTCGGGGCTCAAGTACGCTTGAGACGGTGCCTCTCCGTAGCGGTCTAAAACCATAGGGGCGAAAGTCCCACCCACCACGGGGCATGAAGCCAGTTTGGGGAACTAAAAGTGCCATGAAACTCCAAAATGACTCCCCTATAGGTCCAAATTTGTTTTAGTTTGGTATTACTTACTTGGTTTGGTATAATTGCTTTGTTGTGTTGGTGGTATATTACTCCTTTAGTTAAGTTCAGTACCGGTATATGCATATTTTATTATAACTCGTAATGTGATTGGCGAGACTAAACTAGTAACTATGTATTATTGTAAAATGTATTGTTCTTGCTTACTGTTAAATCGCGTTGGATTAAGAGCTGCTAAATGCCTAAATTGTAATTGTAAACGTATTCATCTGCACGTTTTACAGTCGTAGTTTTACAATGAATACTAGCACTAATACTAATAATAGTTTTACAATTGGTTTACCAGCTCAGTAGCCTAATGTCCGGCCCTGAAACTGGGAGGTCGGTGGTCGATCCACGGTCGGGTCCCAGTGCCTCCCTGCTTGGCACTCAAGGGTTATCGGGAGGTTAGATCAACTACAAAATGATTCCCGAGCGCGGCACGGCTGCGGCTCACCGCTCCAAGAGATGCGGAGAGCAAATCTTGCATATAGAGCATGTGACAAATAGAAGGACTTTAACCTTATAGTCTTTCCTCCGTGGTGGAAAGCCTGGTGACACTGGCATCTGACATCTTTTGGGGCAGCTGTGGCCTAAGGGTTAGAGGAGCGCCCTTGTTGCCGAAAGGTTGCCGGTTTGATTCCCCGGAAGGGCAGGAAAAATCTGGGTGGGGAAGTGATTGTCATCACTCACTCAACACCGCTGAAGTGCCCTTGAGCAAGGCACTGAACCCCCAACTGCTCCCCCTGGAGCTGCTTAGTGGCCAACAGTATACAAGACTGTGGTGGTTGTACTGGTCAGCTCCCAGGTTTTAATGTGTGTGTGTGTGTGTGTTTCTATGTGCAGGTCGTTGCTGAAAATGAGCACCTGTGCTCAGCTACTTCCCTGGGTAAATAAAGAATAATACAAAAAATCCATCTCCATATCTGGAGTCTTTGGAGAAGGTATTTATTTTTACCTGGCGAGGGGGGGGTCCGGGGTCCGAGGCGGTGGACCTGTCCCAGCCGAAGGGGGAGGGGCTCCGAGTGGAGGAGCCCCCCAGGTTGAGCCGGGCCAGGCGCTCCTCTGTGTTCCCCTCATGGTAGCTGGTGGTGAAGTCAAGGTAAAAAAAAAAAAAAATGTTTAAATGGGAAATTCTACAGCAGATAAAAACACAGTAAGTAAAACATACACAAACAAGCTCAGATAATACGTATATTATCACAAGATCCAGATGGTATTACAGTTTAACCCATTTTGGGCGGGAACCCCTTTTGGTGTTTTAAACATTACGTTATAATTTAGCAATTGAAAAATAGCAGATCTACAAGCTCATAGCGCGCCACCGAGTGGCGCGCTACGAGCTTGTAGGTCTGCTATTTTTGAAAAATCGTGAAAAGGCCTAAATGGGTTAAGTGCACCAAGTGCAACTACAACCGTCCTCACCACTCACCCCGGACACTAAACAGCATCTATACCTCCTCCTCCTGCTGCTTTCCTTGATGATGGCACGAATGGTCTGAATGATAATTTGTACCTATTGTTTTTAGATGCAGCCAGCCATTAGCCATTGGCCAGAAGGCAAGAATTCATATTCCCGGTTTAGCGGGTGACAGAGCCATATAGCTGAGAGAGTTGAGCCATTGAGGTGTCAGAAAACGGCGCTCGAGCGCTGTTCATTCATGCAGCCCTGGAGTGTGACAAGCTGGAGTTTGAAATGCATTGTTTTCAACGAGGGGCGACGTAAATATCAGCAATTTTAGGCATGTGTGCAACATGACAACTGTTTTAAAGTATTGCACAGTGACAACTAAAGTCTCTGTAATGTTTATATTGTATTATTACTAAAAAGAAACTATCTAAAATAAAGGAATTTAAGATCATTAAAGCTAGCTGGGCTGTTGCCTGAGCCCAGTGCATTCTGCCAACTTCCGGTCCAGGACTGGCCCTATGAAGTCTCGTATTTAACCCATTTTGGGCGAGAACCCCTTTTGGTGTTAGCATTATGTTATGCTTTAGCTATTGATGGCAGATCTACAAGTTCATAGCGTGCCACCGAGTGGCGCGCTACGAGCGGCACGCTACGAGCTTGTAGGTCTGCTATTTTTGACTGACATAGAAACATAGCTTTTTCAGAAAACTGTCAGGATGTAGAAGACTTTTTTAGAATCTGATCTCAGGTCAAAATGAGAGGTGTCTGCTCTCATAGATGATGCTTTTTTGAGCACCTGCTCGTCATACATTTACCCCCACAATCTTGCTAGCCCTCTAACAACCCCCGTTAAGGGCATGTTTCTGTCTAGCGCCAAAGGTCACCATACCTGAGCGGGGACAGGGAGCGGGACCTGGGCTGAGAGGAGGAGGAGTGGCGCCCCACTCTGGCCGCCGTCCGTCCGCCGTGTCGTCTTCTCTCTGCCGTGCGCGAGCGTGCCGCCGTCGTCGCCCGCTGAGGAGACGCTGTCCTGGGCCGCCGTGGCCTCCTCGCGCGCCTCCTCGTCGTCGTCGTCGACACGGGCCTCTGCAAACAAATGTATACGGAGTCGTTTGTCATGCACCTGTCCACCCATACTACCTATCTTCATATCATTAATGTCCTCACTAATGTTCATTCATGATAAAATAGCATATAGTCTCATAGGAGGGCTGTGGGCAGTTCAGAAACGAGGTTTTTTTTTTCAAACATATTTCGATTTTTATTATCGGGAGAACGATGGCTTCCATTATCACATTGCAACTTTTCAAGCCTCCAGTTTCTATTAGCTTGGATTCCCCATCGATGATGTCACTGGAAGATCGGTTTCTGAAACGAACGCGTACCTAGA
Source organism: Electrona antarctica (assembly GCF_951216825.1). NCBI lineage: Eukaryota > Metazoa > Chordata > Actinopteri > Myctophiformes > Myctophidae > Electrona > Electrona antarctica. The sequence continues at coordinate 39,350,285 of NC_136802.1, read as the reverse complement.
ATGAACGCAACAGAATGTGGCGTCCACATAATAATTACTTGCGCAAGCAGAGCGGCAAGTAAAGTGGTCGTTCCGACTTTTCTATGCGTATGCCGTGGTATATATACTGATTTTGAGAGTGACGTAATGAAGATATGTATGAATGCCGGGGTATATGGTGACGTAATAGATATGTTTCAGTGTCGGGTAGATTAAAGGTAATTATTATTAGGTCAAATGTCCGCCAAATATGATTTGTGGCAACAAATCGGAATGAGAATGAGATGATACATGATGATGTACAATGATAAGAGCGCCCCTCACTTCACACGGGTGTGATTTTTACGTTTTGATTGGGTGTTCCATCATGCTCGTTTGAAGCACGGCTGGATGGCTACTTCAACAATCAGATTTCTTCCTCGAGACGACCAGTTGTATAATATATATTCAAATATTTGCGCCATGTTTTCACAATTCTTCAATAATAGCAGATCTACACACCTAGCGGCCATTATACTGATACTGCACATGTGTGATTCCTGCAGGTCGAGTGAAAACCTCATCTGGCTAACGTTCATCCGTTTTTATTGTGCTAATATACTGTACATCGACACGGACATTGGACATTTTCAGCTCGATCTGGTATCTAATAATTGATTCAGCAATGCATCGCGATTGTCATTACATTCACCCATTCACACACACACACATTCATACACCGATGGCGGAAGAAACCACGCAATTAGGGGTACATTGTCTTGCCCAAGGACACTTCGACACCGACTCTGGGGGAGCCCGTGATCGAACTGGGAACCATCCGGCTGTTCTACAGTAAGCCTACCCTTATCATGGGGACGTTGGGATTGCTATAAATGACTGTATACAGTAAGCCTACCCTTATCATGGACACATTGGGATTGATATAAATGACTGTATACAGTAAGCCTACCCTTATCATGGGGACGTTGGGATTGCTATAAATGACTGTATACAGTAAGCATACCCTTATCATGGGGACGTTGGGGTGAACGTTGGTCTCCGTGTCCGCTGAACACTCGCTGATGGTGGTTTTGGTGGAGAACTCCAGCCTTGGAGCAATGCCCTGCAACGCAAAACCATCACAGTCCATTTGGTTTGCATAGAGCACATGTCATACAGGGTTCATACGTTGGTTAGACATATACCAACAGTCCGACAGGCATTAGTCCCACCGTGGCTCCCGACATGCGTGGCTGGTGAAAACTAACCTGTGGTAGGTTAAAACTAACCTGTGGCTTCCTATGAGGTTAGGTTTAGGATTTGGTTTTGGGTTAGGGTGTCGGACTAATGCCTGTCAGACTGTTAGTATGTCGGACCAAACACATGTCATGCACACATGTCATACCAGGTCTACTTCACAAAGAAGTATAATTAACTTGCCTTTAATTTGTGGTAAAAGCTAAACAAACATTTAGTTGTACAGGTTTGTAGCAAAGGCTTGTCAATATCTAGGACCCATACAGGGGAAACCCTTTACCTGTACAGTTTGTGGTGAAAGCTTATCTCAAACTCTCCTTTCTCCCCCCCAGCCTCTTGATCTCCTTAACCCATTTTGACCCGACATTGACATTTAAAAAATGTCTTTTTAAAATGTATTTTTTCTGAAAAACCTCAGTAAGTAGCCTTGCCGAGCCATGAGGCCCATAGGGCAGGAGCCTATCTCCTGTTTCTGTAGCATATATCTACATTTCTGTACCCGTTCTGACATTCCATATATGTTGATCCTTCCCCATCCATCTTTGATGTCTCCCTTTTGGACTGATACCTGTCCATTCAAACTCTAGATGGGCCTGACCCAAAGTTTTTAGTGCACCCGCGCCCGGCAGCTGGCAAATACTAGAGTTCTCAACAGGCCCGAAAATTAAACCCTGTTCACTCAAGAGAATGTCCCCGCTACCACCCTTAGATCTCCATATATGGAGCTGACCTGTTCTGACATTCCATATGTTGATCTGACCTCATCAAACCCTGTACACTCAAGACATAGGCAACATTCCATGTTGCATCTGACCCCCCCATGCCAAAGTGCCAGCGCTCGCTCAGCAGTCTGCCGTCAACTGCCCTTAGGCCTCTTACTGGTATTATCGTTTTAATTTGTTATATTATTGCTCTTAAACAACTCCAATATTTTCTTTTGCTCCTAAATTTCTTCTCTTATCATCTTTTCACTTTTCACTATAGCAAATGACTAACAACTGTATTTTTCTTTTAACACCTCGAATGCCCGGATGTAGTAAATCAGCGCGCCCAGCGATTTGCAGCTTCAGAGCCCATTTCAAGGTGCACAAGGCGCCATCTTGGAAGTAGCCAAAATACCCTTTGGAGGATCGACAGCAACCAATTCACGATATATATCGTTACATGCCTGGTGGTTACGTAACGCTACGTTATGCTACGCTACTCTACGTTACGCTACGTTACGCTACGTTACGTAACATACAGGAAAGTACAGCGCGCCGCCCCTCAGGACTTCATGGTGGTTATGTTAGGTAGGGCTGTGAATCTTTGGGTGTCCCACGATTCGATTCGATTCCGATTCTTGGGGTCACGATTCGATTCAACTCGATTCTCAATCGAATTTTATTTTATTTTATTCAAAAGCATTTGTTTTCCAGATTCAAAACGATTTTCTATTCAAAATGATTCTCGATTCAATACATAGGATTTCATTACAATCTACTACAGTCTTGAACTGAAGTGACTATACTACAGTAACTTGAAAATGACTGAAGACATGATGTTTACTGTCATTAGGGTGAGCTTACATTTCATATCACAAACACCATGTAGTGAAAACTCCTGTAACTGTAACCAGAAAAATAAATCTAAAAAAATAAATCGATTTTTAATCGTTCATAACGGAATCGCGATTCTAATTCGAATCGAAGCTAGGCTATGCTACGCTACATTACGCTGCGTTACGTACAGGAAAGTATGGCGCGCGGACCATCAGGACCTCCCTCTCTCCTCCGGAGAAGCACGGAACCAGTCTGGGTTCTGGGAACAGGAAACTGCGAGCGTCCTCCACGAAGCAGGCCAGAGCCTCGCCCCCTGGTGGTGGGAACACACCACAACATTATGAAATAACTTACTTAATAAATGGTAACGTTTCCAGCCAAAGCTCTTCCTCAGACCTTCACACACGATTCATTTGGGGGGGGGGGGTCTGCAGATCGAATATGATTATGTTGGGGCGTCCACAGTTCAAATTATTATGGCACATCACATTTAAACAGTCATACTGTACATGAAAGGTTGAGAACCACTGTGTTAGACCATGTAAATACATTCATATATCGTACCTGGAGGTGTGAGCTGGACCAGTTCCACCTTCACCGTCTCATCTTAAAAACAGAAAAACACTTCAAGTTTACAAAAGTACAATACCATGATACAAATACTTCAAACCCACTTCAATACAGTTAATATAACAAAAGTACAACAATACCATGATACAAATACTTCAAAACCACTTCAATACAGTTAATATAACAAAAGTACAACAATACCACGCTACAAATACTTCAAAACCACTTCAATACAGTTAATATAACAAAAGTACAACAATACCACGATACAAATACTTCAAAACCACTTCAATACAGTTAATATAACAAAAGTACAACAATACCATGATACAAATACTTCAAAACCACTTCAATACAGTTAATATAACAAAAGTACAACAATACCACGCTACAAATACTTCAAAACCACTTCAATACAGTTAATATAACAAAAGTACAACAATACCACGCTACAAATACTTCAAAACCACTTCAATACAGTTAATATAACAAAAGTACAACAATACCACGCTACAAATACTTCAAAACCACTTCAATACAGTTAATATAACAAAAGTACAACAATACCACGCTACAAATACTTCAAAACCACTTCAATACAGTTAATATAACAAAGGTACAACAATACCACGCTACAAATACTTCAAACCCACTTCAATACAGTTAATATAACAAAAGTACAACAATACCACGCTACAAATACTTCAAAACCACTTCAATACAGTTAATATAACAAAAGTATACAACAATACCACGCTACAAATAGACGACACTTCAAAACCAAACCTTTTTCAAGGTAATACGGCAGATGTCTATAAATAGTTAAAGCTGCTCTGGTGGACTAAGAAAGGGGAGGAGCCAAACAGAGTTCATGTTACTTACTACACAAAAAGCTGGTGGTGCCCCAAGAGGCAAAATACAAAGTGGGGGGAAAAAAACAACAACGAATGGGTTACCAGACTGGGATTTAGGAACCAAATGGACTCTAACTTGGATGGTGTACAAATGGAACCATAATATATCTTTGCTTTTTCTTTTGACATATTTCTTCACCATGTTTTCAGGATTCACGCTCTCCCTCTCTCTGCCCCACCCCTTTTTTCATTCCTGAAAAAACAAATGATGGAGCTTGCACAAAAGTTAAATTAACAGGGTAGATTTGGGGCCTGAAATTGAGATTGTATAAAATGGGGTTGGTCCGTGGCCTAATATGTATCGTCTCTGTCGGGTGGAAACCTCGTATGTCCAAAATTGTTACTTTTCAGCATTCCAATTTAAAAAAATGGCAAAAGTAGCAGATCTACAAGCTCAAAATGCAGAGCGAAGCAAGCTTTTAAATCAGCTACTTTTGATGCTCTCGTGTGATGCTGTAGTATGATCAAGTACGGCGTTGATTTACGAAAAAGCACAAAAAGTCAGAATACGCCGGGAGATAAGAGGCTTCTGCCCGGCAGAGACGATATCACAATGGGGTCCTGGGAATGAAACCGGTTGAAACGTACACTCCCCGTGTCCCCTAAGGGTAGGTACCCTCACAAAAAACATGCAGTAATCCTGGTCTCTAAACTGCCTCCCCCTGGCCAGCCGGGGCGCCTGATGGAGGGGAAAGGAACTGGTTGGAATAACGTGTTCCTTCCACGTGCTGCTACGTCCAACCAGGGAAACTCCCCCCAGTCAGGTGTAAAGGAGCAACTTGGACACTCAGGCATGAAGGAAGCATGAGTTCAAGTCCGTTGCTCTGCCCATGTCCCCCATATATGGGGACTAGGTTGGCGGAGGGTGTGTATAGCCCAGGATCACATTAGATAATTGACACAGGGGTGAAAAATGGGTTACAAAATCGTGGGATAAAAATTATAAAAAAAAGAAACGTACACTCCAGCATAAGAGCGATGTCCCCAGGGTCCACAGCATGTGTGAATATCTGGAGGGGAGAAACAGAAAGAGGACTTGGCTGTGTGCTGTACATATCTTGCATGGGGTCCCTGATACAAAATATCGTCAGATTAGAGGGCTACATGGCCAATTAACCCATTTAGGCCTGACCTCAAAATTAAAAAACAATATTCTAAATCCTCCAGTTTTCTGAAATAAATATTTTCACGATTTTTCAAAAATAGCAGAACTACAAGCTCGTAGCGCGCCACTCGGTGGCGCGCTATGAGCTTGTAGATCTGCTATTTTTCAATAGCTAAATTATAACAATGTTTAAAACACCAAAAGGGGTTCCCGCCCAAAATGGATTAATACATATTCATTTGGGGGTAGTCTCTCTCGTCATCTAATTCAAAGATGGTGCTGTTTTTCCTTTATTTATTTTTGCATTGATTTGGGGATGAAAAATGTTTGAGGATCTCTGCTGTCACTTCTCATGACGACAGCATTCCAAATTCCATCTGTACAATGCAAAAGGCGTCAGATGTAAAGGTGAATACGGTAGGTGGTTTATGAGACAATGAGCCCTGGCACAGACTTGTAAAAGGCCCATTCGATAAGGTGACCACCGAAAACATCACGTCACTGATCCGCAGTGCTAAGCGACTCACTGCTCACAGAAATACTGTACATCTCTCTTGTTGCGAACGCAGTGAGCACTAACTATGAGACCTATAGCAGAACATGTCTGTGTCTGTCTGTCTGTCTGTGTGTCACGCTGTAACACCACCCGCCCGCCACCAGAGGGCGCAGCTGTATCACACAAAACACACACACACACACAAACACAAAAAACTTAACATAAAAAAACTTAACTTAAAAAAAACTTAAGAAAAAACTTGAACAAAAAATAACTTAACAAACAAACAAACTTAACTTAAAAAATAAATCTAAAAAAAAAACATTAAAAAAGTACGTAATTTATTCTAATTGTTATTGCAATTTACGAGCTGCGTTCGCTTCCCGCGTTCGCGCGTCTTACTTGTTTCTACTAACCATCGTGGTCACCATATCACAGTTATCACCTAAAGCTGGAGTATGAATAGGCCATAAAAGCCCCATCCCTCTGACTTACAGTCAACACCACAATAACTATGTTCAACTGCAAAATGATCTACAGTGAACATACAGTATAGGCTACACGTTCACCCTATTAACTCAATGGTCGCCAAGGACTTATTTAACTTCTTTTTCATGATGTCCTGGAGCGCCAAGGACGTGTTTTTCGTGTTTTATAACATGGTAAAAAAGAAATATATATATATATATAAAATAAAATAAAAGATATATGGTGGCGGTCTGGGACTTTTGGCGCCCCCTGGTGGTGGTGAATTAATGATAATTACACACCTGCATCTCAACAGGCTTTTAGAAGCTTTTTAAATGGCGCTATATAAATGCACCCTTTTACCATTTATGTATCGTTTTTGTATTGTGAATTATGGAGCCCCCAACCTATAGGTTTTTTTCCCCCACAGTGCATACATGCACTCGTTCATCCTTGTGTCAATAATACATACGGTGGAATCTTGAAGCAGATCTTTACCTTTTCGAAGGTCATCTTCTCGTAGAAGAGCAGCGGGAAGACGGCGGGCAGCCACTCTGACCGGCGGTACTGACCCAGGAAGCACATGCTCAGGTACACATCGTCCCTGGACGGCAGATACACACCTGGACATGACACCTGAGAGGGGGGGGGGGGGGGGGGGGGGGGGGAGCAAGGGGCCAGTGAGGCTATTCAACGTTGAAGCTCTGGGCCCTAGTGGTAGGAGGAGGGACTACAGGCGGACCTGTGGATTCATGACCGGGAAACCCCGTGCAGCTGGGCTTTAACATTGAGCGCTCGGTTGCACTTCAGCATTTGACCACCAAAATGTGGTGGTCAAATGCGGAAGTATAGACGTTCTGAGACGGTACTTCCGGCAGTCTTCCGGGTGCTTCAAAACGCCACTGAGCAACTTCCACTGACATGAATAGCTGGGGGGGGGGGGGGGGGCGGAGCTTCGCGCCAGTTCAGTCTCTATCCTTTTATATACTCTATGGGGGGAGTCACAATGTAAAGGATCTGCTATTTTCAAATGGCCGAATGTATGTCGGGCTGAAGCTTATATACTCTAAGGGCTGAAGTGGTTACTGTATGATTTGTAGTAATAATAATAATAATACAAAATGATAATATTTGGATCCAAGATGTAGTGGAGTAGAAGACAAGTAAAAGTATTGGAAATTGGAAATACTCAAGTAAAGTACAAATACAGTGCTTAAAGGTATATTCAGTGATTTTACTTAATTCAAATATCACTTATTTTTTCTTTTTTTCTGGATAATCCTCCCTACTATAGAGTGTGCTGACCATATAAGGAGTTCCTCCCTGTCCCCAGTGAGCCCCTGGGGTCAAAAAACCCTAGTTTCAGTTTTGGTGGCGGGTGGCTTCATCCAATCAGGATGAGAGGGGCCTTCCTCCAATCATGATCGACTGGGGGCGGGCCTTTGTGCACATGCTGTTGGCCTGTTGCACTTCCCCCCACTGTAGAGCGTGCATGTGCACATTTTGTTACCGGGGCGGACTGGGTGGTTTTCCAAATCACCCAAATCACTGAATGCTCCTTTAAAGGGATAGTTCAGATTTTTTTTAACTTAAGCTGTATGAAATACTTTTTGGTATAGTTCCGGTCATTGTTGACCTATTTCGAAAATATTAGCGCAACTAAATATTACTTAATATTTCACCCAAACCAGAGCAGAACTCTCACCACGGGACTCAGGCAATCAATTAATACAGTTACAACCACTATATTAATGGTAAGTATTTCATACAGCTTAAGTTAAAAAAATCTGAACTATCCCTTTAATATAATTAGTTATTTTCCACCACTGCAAGTCACAACCCAACTCTGGGTGTATGCGTGAATTCGATAGAACGTTATGTTTGTTATTTCACGTCTTTGCTTTTTTCCTATATTAAAATTGCCTAGTATGAAAAAAAAGTAAATTAAATCTACTAAGAGGCTTATGGTAGTTGCATTTGCAGAGGCAGGGTTAATACAATCTTAATAGTGGATATCAGTTAGATTTTGTTTGTCAGACTATATCTGTACCACAGTACCAGACACCAAATTACCTTTGTGTCTTTTCTAGACTAAACGGAATGCTAGTGGTTTTCAACCAGGGGTTCTTGAGGGCTTACATGTCGTCCCCAGTTAATTAAACTTAAATAATGGGGCGGTGGTAACCAAATGGACCCTTATAGATATTTAACTCTCAATGGTCAAATTATTGTTAAACATTTGCATTACTTAACTTACCAGAAGTGCACACAATTAGAGAATGCAGAATAATTTATTTTGATCAACGTGTGCCTGTTATCTTTCCTAATGTCAACATCAATACAGCATGGAATTGTGAACATCTTATCCCATTCTGGGCGGGAACCCCTTTTGGTGTTAGCATTATGTTATGCTTTAGCCATTGAAAAATAGCAGATCTACAAGCTCATAGCGTGCCACCGAGTGGCGCACTACGAGCTTGTAGGTCTGCTATTTAAAAAAAATCGAAGAACGAAACATAGCTTTTTCAGAAAACTGTCAGGATGTAGAAGACATTTTTAGAATCTGATCAAAATGGGTTAAGCAACAACAAAAACTTCCAAGACAAGTTTTGGGTCCGAGAGGCTTAATGTCATCAAATGGTGGTCCGTGGCTTAAATGCAGAATAAATAATGGACCTTGACATGACAATGGTTGAAAACCACTGATAGTGGAGCCATGTAAAAAAGGGGAAAAAAGAAAGAAAAAAAAACATGCCGAATAAAATATGTCTTACCGCCCTGAATTTTACATCAACCACCACTCTCAAGGCTTTTCTCGGCATTGTTAAGGCACTAACGTATATTTAAAACTATTCTTGGCCGGTGGATAGACTCCCCCTCACGTTTGGATGTTGCCATGGATACCAAAACATCCGGTATGCACTGCAGACATGAATGGTCCATGTGATGGATTCACTATGATTCACTCTCGGCAGCATGCTGTTGGCGCCCTCCTGTGGTGAATATAGGTAAACACACTGAAGTCCTGCTAAAGTGAAATGTAGCCTCTATCTCCTGAGCAGTGGTGGAATTAAATTGGTACTTAAGTAAAAGTATCAATACTGCAATACATACTTACGTTACAAGTAGCCGGAATTCAAAATGTACTTGAGTAAACGTACAAAAGTATTTGTATCAAAATATAAAAAAAGTATTCATTATGCAGAATGTCCCATATCAGAAGTTTTCACATGTATAAAAATCTATTTGAAAATAGCAGATCTACAAGGTCAATGCGTCGCACCGTGGTCCGTGACACACTGTCACTGTAGATCGTCGAATGGCCGAAATGTATATAGGGCTGAAGTGGGCAATGTTTGTTTTGTAATAATAATCAAAATCTACAACATAACTAGTAACTCATTTTTTTAAAATAATTGTTCTGGAGTAAAAGTACAATATTTGGACCTGAGATTTAGTGGGTTAGAAGTCAAGTCAAAATACCTTAAAATTGTACTTAAGTAAATGTATTTAGTTACTTTCCACCACTGCTCCTGAGCACGAGGGCCACGCATTCAAAATAAATGAATCCACAAAACTAGCATCATTTGTATTGTTTCCATTTCGTTTGGCCCCCCTGTCACATGGAACTATGGTTTTGTGCTGCTGCTGGTGTAGTGATAATGGACACAAAAAATCCATTTGAACACTCAGTCAGACCTATTATTGTAATTCAGGGCTAGCCAATGCGTTGTGAGCTTGTAGATCTGCTGTTTTTTGCTTGAGATCTGGTGTAGAGTAGCCTGTGAGGCATACTATTTTTGGGTTCATGATCTGTCCGGGAGCAGATGGACTTACGTCATGTTGTAGTCACTGGTTTGTAGTCATCAGGCAGGAAACCACAAACCGGGATCAGAAGTACCCAAACTTCCCTGTGATCAAGGGCATCGTAATTTTAGGGCCTACCCAATAAAAGCCTTGAATCAGACACGCTTCTTCAAGTACTTTTTGGAATAGTTAGTTTAGTATATCCATCTTTTATTTCAACTCGTAGCGACTGGCAAGACTAAAAACAAAGAGGGGGGACCAAAACAAAGCAACGCCAAAAAAACAAAAACAGAAACCATAAACCGGAATAAGATTTGTTTTTTTGTTTTGTTTTGTTTTTTGGTCTCTGCTCTTTGGTCTCAAGAGTCTACATCTCAAATGGTGGTCCGTGGCTCAAATGCCGAATAAATAATGGCCTTGATACGAAAAGGGTTGAAAAGCAAGGCTTTAGAGTTTAGATCAGGGGTGGGCAACTGGCGGCCCGGGGGCCACATGCGGCCCCCACCTTCACTTAATGCGGCCCGCATGTTAATATCAGAATACTGATATAGTATTGATTTCAGCTGTTACAATTCCAAACCCGCTTTAATTACTTCATGACTAGTATTAAATGACTATAGTACTTAATGACTAGTATGAAAATGTTATTGTCTTTTTGTGTCCAATGTAGTTATGTTAACAGTTCATAAAGTTAACATAACTATAACTAAATGCATTTGAAATTCAATAAAAAAGGTTACTTTTCAGGATTCCAATTAAAAAATAGCTTGTGCTGTTGCGACCACGCAAGTGGTAACGGGATGGGATGGGGAAAAAACTATGCAAAGCTGAATAATACCTCTAAATAAATACAAATATTTGAATGAAAAAATTATATGACTCGCCATTCATACTCCGATTAAGACCTGGAATGCATCTGTGTCACATTAGCTAACCATAATTTTATACTTAGGTTTATATCATAGGTTTTTCAGTTAGGATTTAGAAAACATTTTGTAGAATAGCCGGGTCTTCAGGGTTTAACAACTTAACCAGACATCCTGGGAATAAAGACCATGGGGTGCAAAACACGTGTATAGGCGTCCTTGGTCTTTTTATGGATACATAAAATAAAAAATAATATATATATATACTCTTTTTTTTTGGCCTTTCCTTTGGCAGTTTATTCCTTGTGTTTTGCGCATGCGCAATGCCGTTCACTTCCTTGTTTACGTCTCCATTATAATGGCTCGTAAATCGAAATCTAGGGAGCTCTCCATGGTTTTGACCAAAAGCACAATGCTCTGGCTTCATGTCAGCATGGATCTCGTTTGGAATATAAACGCTTCTAGAGAGACTTTAGATGAATCAGCGTGAGCTAAGAACGGAAGATCATGACTCCCGGTTTTGGGGGGGGAACGGAAGGGAGGGGCTTTTCAGAGTAAAATCTGCCATATCTGCTGGCACTCTAGTGCCTTTATTTTGAAGAATTCCCCGGCAAAAGTTGTGTTTAGACTGCTTTACTCTTTGTCTGCAAAAGATAGCCGATCTACAAGCTCACACAGCACGTCGCGTCGCTTGTAGATATGCCATTTTTGCTCACGACACATGCCCACAATACAGTAGGAACATCAGGTTGAAGTGTTCAAATGTAATAATAAAAATAATAATTTAAAACAAATCAGGAATTATCAGGAAGAATCTGATGTATTCTAAAAAGAAAAGAAAAAAAATCTCTGCAGCAGATATCATTCACAAAAATCTTGGCAAGCACTTATTCACTCCCATCTTCTTCAGTTCATACGTGTCCGTGTTACGAGTCTGTCTGGGCTGCTGTGCCGACGTCTCAGTTAGTCCGTTCCCCCCCGTCCCGTGGCTTCTTATCCGTGTGAAAAGCCTGGGGAAAACCATTGGATATTTGCCATAGGAAGTGGGAGTCAACTTGTATTTCGCTAACCAGTAACAGTACAGAGGGGCGTCGCTCCAAATTTGGTGAAGTCAGTGTTCTCCACTGTTTTCTACCGGGGAGGGGGGGAGGAGGAGGAGGGGGGCGGGTGCTCATATCGGCGAACCAATAGGATCCATCGCCGATCCTATTGGTCCATCCCATCGATCCTCGCCCCTCCTATACCAGAAATCACACAGGCTGGGCCAGGCTATTGTCCTGTGGGTTCTGTGTCCCGGTTCCATTTTGGTCTTGGGGGTCGCGTGTCCCGGCGCTGTTCTTTTTGATCGTGCTACCGTCCTCGGCGTCAGAGTCGCTGTCGGAGTCTTTGCCGCCGCCGCCGTCGTGGTCCAGGGGCGTGGCTCCTTTCCTCTGAGGCAGCACGCTGAAGAAGGCCTCCTGCCAGTCGCCTTTCTCCAGGTACGCCAGTATGATCTCGAACACTGCAACGACGAGAGAAACGCTAAAAACGTTAAGTCACGTTACGCCAGAATGATCTCGAACACTGCGATAAGAGAAACGCTAAAAACCTTAGCCGCGTGAAGCCGGAATGATCTTGAACACTGCAATAAGAGAAACACTAAAACGTTACGCACGTGAAACCCATCAACTCATCCACTGCCATATTAACCCATTTAGACCCGAGTTAAAAAAAAAAACATTCACTTTGAAAGAATATATATTCAAAGATTTGCGCCACATTTTTACGATTTTTCAAAAATAGCAGATCTACAAGCTCGTAGTGCGCCACTCGGTGTCTCAACTGCGCATGTTTCTTTCCTTCCATGGAGCACCATGTGAGCAACATGGCGTCGCCCTTACGGTCTTCGCGTCTTGTCCTTCTTAGACAGTCCTTGATGTAGACCAGGAAGTAAGTGAGCCCAGTGTCCATGACATCATGGACACTTGGAAATACTAAAATGTCTAAAAACACATATTACCCACATAAAAACCCCAGGAAAGTGTTTCTTGTCTCCCAAACATCATTAAAATAAGATCTGGTTGCAAAAGGGGTGAAGTGTCCCTTTAACCCATTTAGGCCTGACATCAAAATAAAAAAAAATGTCTTCTAAATTCTAACAGTTTTCTGAAATACATGTGTTTTCTGTATTAGTGGTGCTCAATATTTCATGTCAAGGACCCCAAAAATGATATGTAATTGGCCTCCGACCCCCATCTGAAAATATGTTGTTCCAGGGACCCCCCCCCCCCCCCCCCCCTCAGAAGCAAAGATTTGAGTTTAAAAAATATATATATTCCAAATTTGTGCCACATTTTCATGATTTTTCAAAAATAGCTAAATTATAACATGTTTAAAACACCAAAAGGGGTTCCCGCCCAAAATGGGTTAAGGGACTTAACTCTTGAGTGTACAAACGGAACATAATTGACCCTTACAGGTCTGTAACTCTGAGGGTGCACAAATGGAACCAAATTAAGGAACCCTGAGGGTCCTTGGATCCCACTTTGAGAACCAGCTTTAAATTACACACTCAAATCGGGACGGTATTCAGTACTCGTATCGACTTGCGATACGCAAGTTATGGGATTATCGGAATCAATATCGGGTAGGAAGAAATGGTATGGGTAAATCTCTAAGGTACAACATGGCTGCCTGTCATACATAGAACAGGCTAAAGTACATTATAATGTGTAAAACATAGTCCTCCTCACCGTGGTTGACAGCCAGCACTTTACGGCTGTTCATCTTCACAAAGCTGTTTAGTGGGAGCTGTGCATGTTCCACGCCCAGTTCCTTGGCCTTCTCAAAGGTTATGCCCTGCAAAGACAGGCATAGCATTAAGACATGCCCAGTTCCTTGGCCTTCTCAAAGGTTATGCCCTGCAAAGACAGGCAAAGCACTAAGACATGCACAGTTCCTTGGCCTTCTCAAAGGTTATGCCCTGCAAAGACAGGCAAAGCATTAAGACATGCCCAGTTCCTTGGCCTTCTCAAAGGTTATGCCCTGCAAAGACAGGCAAAGCACTAAGACATGCCCAGTTCCTTGGCCTTCTCAAAGGTTATGCCCTGCAAAGACAGGCAAAGCATTAAGACATGCCCAGTTCCTTGGCCTTCTCAAAGGTTATGCCCTGCAAAGACAGGCAAAGCACTAAGACATGCCCAGTTCCTTGGCCTTCTCAAAGGTTATGCCCTGCAAAGACAGGCAAAGCATTAAGACATGCCCAGTTCCTTGGCCTTCTCAAAGGTTATGCCCTGCAAAGACAGGCAGAGCACTAAGACATGCCCAGTTCCTTGGTCTTCTCAAAGGTTATGCCCTGCAAAGACAGGCAAAGCACTAAGACATGCACAGTTCCTTGGCCTTCTCAAAAGGTTATGCCCTGCAAAGACAAGCAAAGCATTAAGACATGCCCAGTTCCTTGGCCTTCTCAAAGGTTATGCCCTGCAAAGACAGGCAAAGCACTAAGACATGCCCAGTTCCTTGGCCTTCTCAAAGGTTATGCCCTGCAAAGACAAGCAAAGCACTAAGACATGCCCAGTTCCTTGGCCTTCTCAAAGGTTATGCCCTGCAAAGACAGGCAAAGCACTAAGACATGCCCAGTTCCTTGGCCTTCTCAAAGGTTATGCCCTGCAAAGACAGGCAAAGCATTAACCAATTCAGGACGGGAACCCTGTTTGGTGTTTTAAGCATTGTGTTATACTTTAGCTGTTGAAAAATAGCAGATCTTCATGGTGCCGCGCTACGAGCTTGTAGGTCTGCTATTTTTGAAAAATCGTGAAAATATGGCACGAATCTTTGAATATATATTCTTCCAGAGCGAACGTTTTTAACTCAAATCTTTGCTTCTGGGGCTGGAACTACATATTTTGACATGGGGGTTGGCGGCCAAATTCTGGGGGTCCTTGACATGAAATAGTGGTAACCCTTCATTTTACGGTACGGTAATTACCAGGTAACTACCAGGTAATTACCTGGTAATAATAGGTAAGTACCTGGTATTATCTGGTAACAACCAGGTAGTAGTTATAAGTATTTACCCATTAATTACCTGGTAATTACATGGTAACTTCCAGATGCATTACTCATTAATTACGATGTAATTACCAAGTATGTATAACTATTTACTGTATAATCTCCAGGTAATTATATGGAATTTACCATGGTAAATGACACACTGGTTGCCAGGTAATTACCAAGTATGTTCCTGACAATTACCAGGTATGTATACGTTTTTACTATGTAATTACCAGCTAACTACCCGGTATTTATAAGTATTTACTCTGCAACCAGGCACGATACCCTGGTTGCAGGTACTATAGGTATGTAGGTACTATAGGTATACAAAGTATTTTCAACAACTACCAGGTATTTACCCAGTAGGTACTAGGTCATTACCAAGTATTTTCCTGACAACTACCAGGTATTAACATGGTAACTGTATTCACTGTGTTTACATGGGTACTACCCATGAAACACATGGGTAGTAGCCTACCAGGAAATTACCAGTTGTTACTAGGTAATTTCCTGACAACTACCATGTAATTACCTGATAGGTACCCAGTAAGGAAGGAGGAACTGTACTGTAAAAGGAAGCGTGCTCAATTTCCATGATATTACCATGTACCTACCTGGCAATTGTAGATTATAATCACTGGTAATTTCCTGGTAGGTTACCCATGCGTTTACATGGGTAGTACCCATGTAAACACAGTGATTACAGTTACCATGTAATTACCTGGTAGTTGTCAGGAAAATGACCAGTTGTTACTAGGCAATTCCCTGACAACTACCATGTAATTACCTGATAGGTATCCAGTAAGAAAGGAGGAACTGTACTGTGAAAGGAAGTGTGCTCTATTTCCATGATATTACCATGGCATGTACCTACCTGGTAATTGTAGATTATAAATTATAATCTATAATTTATAATCCTCCCCATTACCCATCAGGGTGTATTTTGAACTTTGAATTTTGAACTGGCAAAAACTGTTAATTACCAGGTATTTACTGTATAAATTAACAGGTAAAACCAAGCAAGTTACCGTGTAAGAAAGGTGGAATTGTACTGTGAAAGGAAGCGTGGTTTGTTACAGTGAAAGTACAGGGTAATATTATGGAAACAAACCACGCTTCCTTTCACAGTACAGTTCCACCTTTCTTACATGGTAACTTGCTTGGTTTTACCTGTTCATGTACACAGTAAATACTTGGTAATTAACAGTTATTGCCAGTTCAAAATTCAAAGTTCAAAGTTCAAAATACACCCTGATGGGTAATGGGGAGGATTATAATCTACAATTACCAGGTAGGTACATGGTAATATCATGGAAATAGAGCACACTTCCTTTCACAGTGCAGTTCCTCCTTTCTTACTTGGTACCTATCAGGTAATTACATGGTAGTTGTCAGGAAATTACCTAGTAACAACTGGTCATTTTCCTGACAACTACCAGGTAATTACATGGTAACTGTAATCACTGTGTTTACATGGGTACTACCCATGTAAACGCATGGGTAGCCTACCAGGAAATTACCAGTGATTATAATCTACAATTGCCAGGTAGGTACATGGTAATATCATGGAAATAGAGCACGCTTCCTTTTACAGTACAGTTCCTCCTTCCTTACTGGGTACCTATCAGGTAATTACATGGTAGTTGTCAGGAAATTACCTAGTAACAACTGGTAATTTCCTGGTAGGCTACTACCCTCGTGTTTCATGGGTAGTACCCATGTAAACACAGTGAATACAGTTACCATGTTATTACCTGGTAGTTGTCAGGAAAATACTTGGTAATGACCTAGTACCTACTGGGTAACTTGCCTGGTCGCAGAGTAAATACCTGGTAGTTGTTGAAAATACTTGGTATACCTAGTACCTACATACCTATAGTACCTGCAACCAGGGTATCGTGCCTGGTTGCAGAGTAAATACTTATAAATACCCGGTAGTTAGCTGGTAATTACATAGTAAAAACGTCAGGAACATACTTTGTAATTACCTGGCAACCAGTGTGTCATTTACCATGGTAAGTTCCATATAATTACCAAGAGATTATACAGTAAATAGTTATACATACTGGGTAATGTATCTGGAAGTTACCATGTAATTACCAGGTAATTAATGGGTAAATACTTATAACTACTACCTGGTTGTTACCAGGTAATACCAGGTACTTACCTATTATTACCAGGTAATTACCTGGTAGTTACCTGGTAATTACCGTACCGTAAAATGAAGGGTTACCGAAATGGTTTGAGAACGACTGACATAGAAACATGGATTTTTCAGAAAACTGTCAGTATTTAGAAGGCATTTGTAGAATCGTTCCCAGGTCAAAATGGGTTAAGACATGCCCAGTTCCTTGGCCTTCTCAAAACCTAACAACTGTAACATACAGTATGTCAAAAACAGTGGGCACATATATGGTGAACCAATAGGGAGCCAGTGTTTATTACCGGCACTAGCTTTATCTTCCCTCTATGCCATGAAAAGCTCGGGTACTTTCAGGCTCGAAAATAGGCAAGAGTGAATATCTTAGGGGCATGGTGGCACAGTCGGTAGTTAGCGAACCTACGTGGCCGGTTAAGACTGAGGTTAGGGTTAGTCTTAGTAATCGGTCGGACTAGCGGGAGGTCGGAAACAATGACATGTTACCGGGCCGGTCGGCCTCCCGTTCGGCGTGGTGGTTCCGCTTTATTGTTTCAACCGACCGGGGCCCGGCACAGAAATATAAAATAAAGTACCTTGTGGTGGTTGTGGTCGACCAGGCCTCCTATGACGTAGGCCTTTGAGTGGTCCAGGTGGGTGAGCACGTTGGGAGAGTCAGACGTCAGGTAGACCACCTCTTCCTTGGACAGGACCTCGTGGTAGTGCTCCGCCTTGACGGTGATGTCCTGCACGCGCATACGCACACACCACACGTGCACACACACACACACACACACACACACAGAGGATAGCAAACAGAGGCCAGTTTAACCCATTTAGGCCTGACGTCGAACTCAAAGAAACGTTCGCTCTGAAAGAATATATATTCAAAGATTTGTGCCACATTTTCACGATTTTTCTAAAAATAGCAGACCTACAAGCTCGTAGAGCTATGAGCTTGTAGATCTGCTATTTTTCAATAGCTAAATAATGCTTAGTTAAAACACCAAAACAGGTTCCCGTCCAGAATGGGTTAACCCATTTAGACCCGAGGACGATTCTACAAATGTCTTCTAAATCCTGACAGTTTTCTGTGTCAGTGGTTCTCAAACTATTTCCTGTCAAAGAGCCCCAGAATTACATGTGTTTGGCCGCCAACCCTCATCTCCAAATATGTTGTTCCAGGGACCCCCCAGAAGCAATGATTTGAGTTAAAAACGTTCGCTCTGAAAGAATCTATATTATTAATATATAGATTTGCGCCTCATTTTCGCGATTTTTCAGAAATAGCAGATCTACAAGCTCGTAGCACGGTCGCACGCTATGAGCTTGTAATTCTGCTATTTTTCAATAGCTAAAGTAAATAATTCCCACCCTGAATGGCTTACAATTGTGGTTTCTTGTGGTTTAGATGCATGCGGCAGGCATCTTCTGATTATTATTATTTTTTGCTCAAATTATAATAAGATATATCATATAATTACACGGCTTGGTTGAATGCTTGATTCCGATTGGTCAATCGCTGAATTCAGCTGTGTCTTATTTCTTGATAATGAGACCGCTGAGCCTCAGCCTCAGAGCACCTGCTGCGCTGCTTGGATTTTATGTTGAATTAAACATGACAGCCATGTAAACCAAGCACACAATGTAATTTACAGCTAAACGTTGCTCTCTCAAGAATTTGAAAACATTAAATAAGAGAATGCCGTAACCGAAAATGTATTCTATTTGATCAACACACACTTCCTTGTTTTCCAAGGCAACGGTGCTGCAGCTGGGCAGACAGCCAAGCGCGACACCAATATGGAATACTTAGTTTCATTACCGTCCGTAAGCAAGGAAATAACCTCGTTTTACTGTTAGTTACACAATTTATTAATTTATCAATAAAGTAGCCGTGTAATAAGTGGGATAATGTATGACGCGGCGGTAATTGTTTAACCCATTTAGGCCTGACGTAGAAATTTAAAAAATGTCTTTTTAAAATGTATTTTTTTCTGAAAAACCTCATGTTTCTATATCATTGGTTCTCAATATTTCATGTCAAGGACCACAAGAATTATATGTAATTCTGACCCCCATCTGACAATATGTTGTTCCAGGAACCCCCTCAGAAGCAAAGATTTGAGTTAAAAACGTTGGCTCTGAAAGAATATATATTCAAAGATGTGTGCCACATTTTAACGATTTTTCAAAAATAGCAGACCTACAAGCTCGTAGCGGCGCCACTCGGTGGCGCGCTATGAGCTTGTAGATCTGCTATTTTTCAATAGCTAAAGTATAACACAATGCTTAAAACATCAAAAGGGGTTCCCGCCCAAAATGGGTTAAACATCCCTTTGGTCATTATTTCTCAACAACTGGCTTTATCCATTAGAAATGGATTATAAATAATGGAATCTTTGATGCATTTACAAACGGCGCAGAATGAGGAGAGGTCTGCTCACCTTCCAGTTGACCCAGCCTTTGTCATTGTCGTCCATGTCCCGTTTCAACTGTCCACCCATGCTCGTCAGATAGAACTGGAGAGAGGAAGGAGAGAGCTCATCAGCAGTGTCTATTTTGACAGCAAATTTAGATTTTTGTTTTATATTAGTCATAGCCTTTTGAATAGTTTTCATTTAGTTTTAGTCACATTTTAGTCACCTGGAATGTTTTCGCGTTAGTCGACTAAATGTCATAAGATTTTAGTAGACTATATCCTACAGTTGATTTAGTCAACTAAAAATGTATTTCGGCAGGCCTTGATGCCATCGTAATGGCTGATTTTACACTTACTGAAAATGTTGTAATATTTTCAGCATGCAACCAAGTGTAAGGCATATTACATATATTTTTTGGGGTCCTTGACATGAAATATTGAGCACCACTGATACAGAAACATAAGGTTTTTCAGAAAACTGTCATGATTTAGAAGACTTTTTTTTTTTTTTTTTTTGACGTCAGGCCTAAATGGGCCGACAAAATGGACACCGAGTCAAACACCAACCTGAACCGGGTGTAAGGCCCGTCGGTTCTCTGCATAGCACCTCTGGATCTGTTTGTGAAGCTTCCGGATGTCCTGAAGATGAAAACGGAAAAATGTCATCATTTAACCCATTTTGACCTGAGATCAGATTCTAAAAATGTCTTCTACATCCTGACAGTTTTCTGAAAAAGCTATGTTTCTATGTCAGTCGTTCTTCGATTTTTCAAAAATAGCAGATCTACAAGCTCGTAGACTGCCACTCGGTGGCACGCTATGAGCTTGTAGATCTGCTATTTTTCAATAGCTAAAGTATAACATAATGCTAACACCAAAAGGGGTTCCCGCCCCAAAATGGGTTAAATGCATTTATCGCCAACCGTCAGTAAGCAGATGCGATGCTGACAAAGCGGTCAGCTTTTCTGTGTATGTATGTCTACATTTCCTGAACAAACTGCAATGTATACATCACACTGGGATGTATACATTAGAGGTGCTCCGATTGGCCACCGTTCAGTAATTTTCACTCCAATCAGTGATCGGCAATTCACCCGATCAGGAGAAACCGATATTTTATACCGTTAAAGTGGTATAACAGTCAATCAGATATATAGCATTATATTGTTTTGCAATCTTCCTAGTCCCCACACATACAGGAACGGTTTTGACATAATAGTTTTATTCAAATGCTCCCCTTACGGCCGATCGTGAGAAAAACTATCGGTGATCCATCCCAAAAAACCTGATGGAAACACCTCTAGTATAAATTGCAGTTTGTTGACATACATTGCATTAAGCATTGCAGAATTCTGTGACTGGGGATGATCCCAGTCACAGAATTCTGCAATCATGATTATTTTAACTTAATAATCATGAAATTAAAAAAAAAAAAGTCTTCGGAAAGAATATATATTCAATGATTTGTGCCGCATTTTTATGATTTTTCAATAGCTAAAGTATAACATAATGCTTAGTTAAAACACCAAAAGGGGTTCCCGCCCAGAATGGGTTAATTTCTGACTTCAACATGCCTCTCGCCGGGAAAATTAACGCTTCTAGAGACTCTATCGTAATCATAGTAAGGTAAGCAAGCAACATTATGCCTCCCGGTTTTTGTACGGAACGGAAGCCCCCGGCTTTCAGAGTAAAAGCTGCCATATCTGCCCGGCACCCCGAGCTTCTATTTTGAAAGAAATCACGGCGCTGACTGTGTTAAGCACATGTGTAATGCAATACGAATGATATAATTACTATTGTTAATCATAGAGTGTAGAGCACTAGTAGACTAGACTGCTAGTCTATAGTTTAATATAGTTTCATGCACACAACATAGTTGCGTTCCATGCCCAGCCCCCTCTGGAAACACCATGGAACTCGAAAATCCTGATCCGCCATCTTTGAGCCAGTCTGGAGCCATTCGGTGCTGCTAGAAGCGCTAATATGCAAACCGCGGGTCATCAAAGCCTTTTTATTGCGGTCCAAATATCGCCAAATTGCCAATCCAGGTGCGGATGGAGAAAAAGATTCAGAGAAAAGCACCGCTAAAGATCGTGGTTATAACAGGAGAGAATAGAAGGGTAATTTTTGGATCGCCGCCCTTAGCGGAATTAACTAGTCTCCTACGGAAGAAGTCGTCAACGGTACAGATTGACACTTTAAAAAAAAGGCGTCAAAGGCGTTATGGGCATGGAAAGAGTTTAACATCGGTCACCTTGAGCAACATGAGGCTGCCTGTCATAGCCACAGTCCTCCCCACCAGGTTACATAACATCACCACCAGTACGTCACCTTGAGCGACATGAGGCTGTCGAAGCCACAGTCCACCACCAGGCGCAGAGAGCTGGCCTCCAGTGGCCGGCGGAACCTCTTCCTGGAGCTGCAGTCTTCATCGCCGGCCTGTCCCATCTGGGTCTGTCTCTCAGCGCGCCGCTGCTGCTTCTTCTCCTTACGCTTCTGCCTGGAGGCGAGGCGACACGACACGTTTGAGTATCATTAGAGTAACATTTGAGGTTGGCGGAGCGTGTGTACTGTGTAGAGCCCAGGATCACATTAGATAATTAACACAGGGGTGAAAAATGGGTTACAAAATCGTGGGATAAAAAAAAGAAAAAAGAAAGAAAGTGCAACATTTGAGTACTTTTTTCACCACTGTAATGTAAAGAATGCTTACTTTCTGGCATCTCTCTCCTCCTCCCATTTCTGGTGTTTGAGCAGCTTCTTGCGTTGCCGTTTGGAAAGAGCAGCCGCGCTTTCACTCACTGCACTGGTGCTACTGGTGCCAGTTGTTACTGGTGGCCCACCATCACTGGTACTGGTCATTATACCTGCCAACGTCAGAGACCATCAGATAAAAGGATGATAAAGAAATAAGAGACATCTTTAATAATAACCAGTAATAGAGGGTATGCGCACGCTTAAAGTGAATGGCACATCGAGTGGCAAAGCAACAGGCAAAGTGAGTTTAACATTGTTTAATGCAATCAGATAGGACTTTTCTGTTTGGAATGCATGGGCTGTCAAGGCCAGAAAGTATTGTCTTGTAGATCGGCTATTTTTGCTAGAACAGTAATATGCAATGTGGCCCCTCTGGAGTGAGTGAGGAAATATAGTGGCCCTATCCATCGTCAAAGTTGCCCACCCCTGCTCTAATGCTTCTATGATTCTTCTATTTGTGGCAGCGGTGGCCGAACGGATAGCGGCGCGGTCTTGATACCGGAAGGTTCCCAGTTCGAATCAGCCGTCCGACACGTTAAAATTACCACCGCCGAAGTGCCCTTGGCCTTGAACAAGGCATTGAACCACTACGATGAAATGTGTTCTATGAGCAGGGCCTGGCTGGAAACAGGTTCTTGAGCTTAGCCCAGATACCCTGGGTAAATATAGATTTCATTTCATTTCATTTCTGCCCTGCATTAGGGCAGAATCATAGAAGCATTAGAGCTATGGACCAGAGAGCTACCTACGTCGCAAATAAACATTATGGCTGCATATCAGTGGGGACTATAAAGTGTGTGGGGGTATATGGGCCGTCGACACATGGGTTGACCACGCAAAAAGGGTGAAATCCCCCAAAAGTAAACGCAATCAAACTGTCAAATAAAGGGATAGTCTCCTGCAAAATGCAGGAGTGTTGGCAGTACCTTGTGGTCCCTCGTCATCACTGGTTCTGTTGTGTCCGTGGCGGTCCTCCTGTCGAAGCGACGAAGGAACACCTTCTTCCACAGTCTCACCAGACATCTGTTGTTGTAATTTGTTTTAACAAATAAACAACAACAACATCACACTAAACAACAGCAATCACTGTCTGTCTGTGTGGCTATGTATTAGCTCGTCGGCTAACTGTGTAAACAAACCAACAAGGACACTCTCTCTTCCTTCCCTGTGGCTTTCTAAAGTCACTTTAATGTTAGAGTCACTCAATCACACTCAATCTTGTTAATATAGAAGTATCAATAATGTTGGAGCTGTATAGAATGCAGTAAATATATACACAGGCAAACCTAGATGTTTTATACTGTTGCTAAATGCTAACAACAGTGGAAATCCACATGTACCATTGGTGAGTGACGAATCTGGCGGCGCATAATTGACGTAATCATACCGCGCCGCGCCCAGAAAGTAGCAGATCTACAAGCTCACAGTGTTATGAGCTTGTAGATCTGCTGCTGAAGTCATAGCCGGCAAGATTTGTGAGCAGATCCGGAGATATCACACACACACACACACACACACTGACACACACACACACACACACACACACACACACACACACACACGCACACAAAAAATGTTAGAAATGATGGAGATACTTTTTTTGCTTTTGCCTGACAGCGACGATATGCTATCTGGGTATAAGATACCAAGAAATGTCATGGCCACAACATCCTCCGCCTATAGGCTACTGAATTCAGGCCATAATAGCTCTAAAATGCACCAGCTTATTTCATGCCACTTAAAGAAAACAATACTGCCAGACAGACAAAAATTGTTTTACTTAAGTACATTTATCAATACTCCAATGTAGAACTAGTACTCCTTTACAAGTAAAAGTCCAGAATTAAAAATAATACTTGAGTAAAAGTACAAAAGTATTGGCATCAAAATGTAGACACTTAAGTAACAAAAGTACTATGCAGAATGTCCCTTAAAGTGTTAAATACAAATATTTTGAAAGTAGCAGATCTACAAGCTCACAATGCGTCACATCGCAACGCATTGTGAGCTTGTAGATCGGCTATTTTAAAATGTCCGAAATGTAAATAGGGCTGAATTGGTTAATGTATGTTTTTAATAATAATCTAAATCTACAAAGTATATGGTAGTAGCATAATACAATATAACTTATACAGTCTGTATATGGTAGAGTATGTTAATACAAAATAACTTATGGAGTGGTTGTAGTTTGTTTTCTTTGTTTGGCCGGGAGCCAGTGAAGGTCATGGAGATCGGTAGCCCCATATGTGCCCTCTCCCTACACTCATTCTGTAGCTCCGAGATGAGGTCACACACAGGGCCCCTCCCACCCCGTTCAGAAACGGCGCATGTTTCCACAATTCCACGATTCTTACCTTTTCTAAACAATTAATCAAAAACGTGAAGTGGTGTGAAGGGTTTACACTAATTCAACGTCAACAACGGCAAAGAAAATCCAACTTTAAACGGTTACACGAGCGTCTAGCGGTTGTTTAGCATGTTTTTCAAGGAAGTTGAAAAGCTTTAGCGCCTCCCCGGCGCCTCCCCTGGTCGAAAATTTCCAACTGACTTCAGTTCACTCGACATGCACGCGCACACGCACAAATCCCTTGATAAACATGGAAGCGGCTGACTAAACCAACCGCTGTAACGCTCGTAACCGTTTAAAATTGGATTTTCTTTGCCGTTGTTGACGTTGAATTAGTGTAAACCCTTCACACCACTTCACGTTTTTGATTAATTGTTTAGAAAAGGTAAGAATCGTGGAATTGTGGAAACATGCGCCGTTTCTGAACGGGGTGGGAGGGGCCCTGTGTGTGACCTCATCTCGGAGCTACAGAATGAGCGTAGGGAGAGGGCACATATGGGGCTAGGAGATCTGGTGTAAATATGATCTCTGGAACGGGTACTGGTGAGCAGGCGGGCAGCTGAGTTCTGGACATATTGAAGTTTATTGAGGACTTTGGAGGTGGTGCCATAGAGGATACTGTTGCAGTAATCGAGGCGGGATGTGATGAAAGCATGGATGAGTGTTTCAGCTGCAGAGAATGACAGAGAGGGTCGGAGACGGGGCATGTCCTTGAGGTGGAAGAAGGCAGTTTTGGTGACTTGGTTGACATGGGGGAGGAATGAAAGGGTGGGGTCAAAAATGATGCCAAGGTTGCGGGTGGAGGGTGTGACAGTTGATCCATCAATGTTGAGTGATAAATCTTGGGTGGAACTGTTGAGGGAGTTGGATCATCATCTTGTCTTCATCTTCTCATCTTCTGTGCCCAGTCTGAGACACTGTAAATTGCCACTTGCGTTTACATTTTGTATTTTGTTTTATTGCTGCAAGAAAACTATGCACAGCATCACTATACAGTGCACGCACACGCGCACACACACACACACACACACACACACACACACACACACACACACACACACACACACACACACACACACACCTGTCCTCTTTCATTCCTTAGCCTATACTTTCATTATTTTTACTTTAATTTAACTTTTTTGGTGTTGGTTCTTAATGATGGGCAGTTGAGTGTGTTTTTGTAACATTAAAGAGAGATCGATATCATGAGGCTATACAGGAAAACTGTGGTCTGTGGTCTTCTGTCAAGACCGTACAGTGCAGCCTAGTGAGCCTACTGATAAACTAGAATCAGATTATAAAAAGTGTGTGCGTGCGTGTGTGTGTTTTCATAATGTGCACAACAGAGTGTGATATGTTATATGTGATAGAAACGTAACAGTGCTGTCTACGTTCAGGACAGTGAAGATACGTCCTCCTCAGTGTGTCGTGAAGAGGTGGAACATATCAAATACCTGCCAGAAGGATTCAAGACACGTCATATAAAGATAGAAATGGCTGAACATTCTGACAACCTTGAGCTCCAAGAGGTAGAAAACATAATCTATGAGAGTGTTGAGACCATCACTGCCATTCAGAAGAGGGATCTAAAGAAGATACTGCAGTCTGGTAAGAGATGTTATACTAAAACCAAAATGTCACTATGAAAATAACCGTTAACTTCTTTAAACAAGAGCAGTGGTGGAAAGATTATACTCAAATGGGTATTGGCATCAAAATGTACTAAAAGTGTCATTATATATACCTCATTTCAAGTTTGAAAATGTCCAAATCTGAAAATAGCAGATTTATAGTTAGTATATAGCGCTGAAGTGCAGATTACTGTATGTTTTGAAATAATAATCAAAATGTAACTATAGTGGGCCTAACTAAAGTTTTCAAATATAGTGGAGTTCAAGTTGCCTCTGAGATGTATAGTGGAGTAGAAGTGAATACTGGAAATTGGAAATACTCAATTAAAGTACATATAACTCAAATTATGACTTAAGTAGGCCTACAGTACTTAAGTTAAGTAAATGTACTTAGTTACTACCACTGCACAAGAGTTTGAAAACATTTAACTGGTCTCAAACTAACCTCTGTGTGTGTGTGTGTGTGTGTGTGTGTGTGTGTGTGTGTGTGTGTGTGTGTGTGTGTGCGCGCGTGCGTGCGTGTACGTACATGCATGCGCGTGTGTCCTCCAGACATAAGACGGTACAAGCGGGTTGCAGTCGGTGTTGGATTGCTCTGTGCTCTTCTAGCTCTCCTCAACGTTGCTGTACCACTCTATCTCCGTGAGTCAAGTGTCAAGTTTCAAAATGTATTTTATGTTTTTTTTTATACATCTGTGATGATCCAACGTGTTTGTAATTTCATTTCATTTCATATTTATTTATTTCATTTCAGTTATGGTTTTACATGATTATATTCATTTTTACTTTGTACTTATTTTTTTACATATTCCATACCATAAAAGAAAAGGAGCAGGAAGAAGATAAATCTTATTTATACCTGCCCCTATCATTAAAAAAAAACATCTAATTGATGCTGCTACCAACCATACATTTTATATCACCATGATTACATCCAATAAAAAAAGAAAGAAAAAACAACAAAGACAAAGAACATAGAGTTCAACAAGAGAACAAAAAACAAAAATTATAGAT
Organism: Electrona antarctica; assembly: GCF_951216825.1. Taxonomy (NCBI): domain Eukaryota; kingdom Metazoa; phylum Chordata; class Actinopteri; order Myctophiformes; family Myctophidae; genus Electrona; species Electrona antarctica. The sequence continues at coordinate 39,322,963 of NC_136802.1, read as the reverse complement.
TATATATAGATATAGATATAGATTTAGTAGCAGCAACAGAAGCTGTAGAGGCAGTAGTATAGTTGTACAATATTAACTTTAAAATGTACCTGTCTTCTTAATTAGTGGATAACCAATTTTGTAAATATTGTATCCGTACAGGTCAGTACTACATGGCGGGGAGAGACCAATGGGTGATCAGTTAAGTTTCGTAAAAAATATATTTTATGACAATTCTTTCAATTGAGTTATGGGGGTCCTTAATTGCCAGGGCGACTGTGGCTCAAGAGGTAGAGCAGGTCGTCCAATGATCCGTGGGTCGAATCCCGGCTCCTCCTGTCTACATGTCGAAGTGTCCTTGGGCAAGACACTGAACCCCAAATTGCTCCCGATGTGCTGGTTGGTACCTTGCATGGCTTCCGCTGCAATCGGTGTATGAATGTGTGTGTGAATGGGTGAATGTAATGCACAATCTATGTAAAGCGCCTTGGATAAAGGCGCTATATAAATGCACCATTTACCATTTACCATTGCCAATTAAAATGTTTGAGAACCACTGTCCTAGTGCAGTTGTTCTCAACCAGTGGTCTGGGCATGGGCGTAGCTTGAACTTGACCCCAGGGGGTGCGAAACATTGGGAAGGAATCCTGCGCGCACGCGTTTTTTACAATGCCCTAACCCCTAAAAATGAGTTATTTAGGTAGTACAGCAGCACACACACACACACACACACGCACTACAGCCGTACAGCGAGTCATCATTTCATGATAAGAGAGATGATTACAAACTACAGTCAGAAGCCAGAACAACCGGCATTGACAGGACACTGCAATCCTGCAAGTTTGTTTATTTACCTGATTGCTGTCAGTGTTTCCTTATAGTGCACTTTAGAAAACTGCGGAAATAAGTAGGCTAGTTCATTGCAGAGGGGTGGGCTGGCGGGGGCATCTTTGTAATATGTCTCGAATGTCCACACAATGATTATAATCAAAATAGTAAAGTTTACTGAAAAGCTTCGGCAGGATAACAACACAGCAGCATGTACATAAGAGTCACAACAACTCACGTTAGTCACCCAGAGACGACCTGCTTTACAGCAGATTTGTAACCATAGTGATGCCGGTCTCTTAAAGCAGGGGTTCTCAACCCGTGGGTCGCGAACCCCCCAGGGTCTGGGGACCACCAGTGGTCCTTGAGGGGGTTCCAGGTGGTCCCCTGCAGGTCATGTAAGAGTTGTTAACCACATGGACCCTTATTAGATCTTTAACTCTCGAAACCAAATGGACCTGTTTCATTTTACACCAGCCTGGGAGCCTGATGGAGGGGAAAGAAAACTGGTCGGAATAACTTGTTCCTTCATCCTTGTGTCTACATCCTACCGGGGAAACTCCCCCCTGTCAGGTGAAGCAGCCTGCTCACTCCTTAAGGAAGCATGAGCTCAGTTCGGGGCTCTCCCCAGGTTGGCAGACAGACAGTAGTAGTAGCACCCAGGATTACAGTTTAGACATTGTGGGTTGGGTTACAAAAATCGGGGGATCAAATTTTAAAATGAATATTGTTTCCATACAGATCAAACCAAAATGGTGGAGAGAGTACAACTAGTGAACAGTTACAAGCAATTACTGGCCAACCTGACCAGAGAGAGAGACCAATTACTGGACAGCTTGACCAGAGAGAGAGACCAATTACTGGACAGCAACAACAACCGAGATTGCCTGAAGAGGAGACTGTGTGGTCAGTGAGTCTTTACTTCTTCCTACTCCTTTTTGAACTTCAGGTGAAAGATCAATGATCACATTGTTGTCATAATTTTCTTATTTCATTCAAAAAAGAAATATACATGCATTGTGGTTCTTTTTTATTATTATTTCATTTTACTGTTTTACCTGAAGGTTCAAAATAAAGATAATCAAATCAAATCAAAAAGTGAGACATCAGTTTTTATTCATTGTTATATGTGTCATAAATGTGCCCAATAACATTGTTTTGTTGATAGAATCAGAGGGAGGATCACGTGGATTCACATATGGTGATGGTCTGTGTCACCATATCTCTAATGGGAAGATGAACTGGACGGAGAGCAGACAGTGGTGTAGAGACAGACAATCTGACCTGATGGTCATAAAGAGCCAAGAAAAACAGGTATGATCATCTAGTCTCTCAGTAGGCTGCATGTCTGTAGTGACGGAAGACCACAGCAGATCACAGTGTGTGTGTGTGTGTGTGTGTGTGTGTGTGTGTGTGTGTGTGTGTGTGTGTGTGTGTGTGTGTGTGCGTTCTGTAATTTATGTCTCTTTGTGGAGACAAACATCTATTGTACAGTTTAGAAAAAAGTAGCCTGAGCTAATGTGTTAGGTTTCTGGTCTAGAACAGGGGCGGGTCGCGGCGGAGATTTGCACACGCCCTGATTGGATCTCACCGATCTGTCCGTCAGCCCCGGCCCCTCCTCTCCCCTCTAGTGTAGCGCTACATCACATAATTTGGAGCGACGCCCCCCCGGAAGGGTTGACTCCCACTTCTACACCATAGCGGAAAATGTACTCCCCCAGGCTTTCATTTTTTGCGCCGACGAAAATGAAAGCCTGGGTACCGTGGCTAAGAAAAAAGAGAAGAAGGAGCGCATCTGTTTGGCCAGAGTATAGAAATCTGTAAAACAAGGTGCTCTTTGGTACAACTGGATGACAAACTGGATGACAAAAAAAGAAGAGACCTTTAATTAAAAGTAATGCATAGCAAGACTGAAATGCACCCACGGCTTGCAGCACAACTGCCTTCTTCAGGGTAACTAACAAGATTGCAAATAAAACATGGCTTTTATAGGATATGACATCACAGGTTGATTTTAGGGATGCACCAATATGGAAATTCTTGGCCGATGCCGATACCAATGTTTAAAATAGCAATTTAGCCAATAGCCGATACTAATACCGATAAATGTTTATTTAGTTTTTGAGTGGTGCAACACTCCCTTACGGAGCTATGTGTGTGTGTGGGTGGGTGGGTGGCTGGGTGCGTCTGAGCACAAAAACAGCATGGTTGTTTTTCACCACCTGTGCGCAACCTAACACACACACAAACACACACGCACATATTAACTGTATATATGATGATTTCGGGTGTGTCAGTATACAGTACAGTGACAGTACAGTAGAGGGTACAGTAGAGGGACCCCAACACAGTAACTCTGTAATTTCTCAACCGTTTCGGACGCGGGCGGCTCGCCGGAATCGGGCCGGCACCCTGGATGCGTTCCTGTGCGTCAGTACAGTGACAGTACAGTACAGTACAGTACAGTACAGTAGAGGGACCCCCACACGGTAACTCTGTCATTTCTCAACCGGGTGTGATTTTTTCTTTTATTTCCCCCTTTAGTGCCAGGGGAACACATATCTTCAATGCAAGAAATACATGTTCAAAATCTACAGCTTGGTAGGCTGCAGATAACCAACACACCAACATAGCCAACGCAAGTACCGTATGCTTATCAACAACAGATAAAGATAATTCCATCAGTTAATGTCTGTTTTATTTGCCGATACCAATATTGACCTAAATATAGGCTGATACCGATATGAGGCCGATATACATCGGTGCAGTTAACACCCCGAGCAGCAAGAACGGAGTTCTCCGTCCTATCAATTAGTAACGCTCGTCACCCAGGACGGAGATTAATAAAAGGACAGAGATTTATTGATATCAAAACCGATCGCATCGCTCCACAGGCTGGGAGCGTCTGTTGCGCAACATTCGATGTTATTTCCGGTTGGGACGTCATCAAAAATGTCCCCCCCCCCCCATTTTAGCTGATCAGATCGAAAATCTTAAAACATGAATAACTCTTTATCTAAATCATTCCGTCCAATTCTAAGCAAAGATTATGTTTTAGACGGCCCATCGCGGTCCCGTCGCTAGTCGCGTCAGAATTAATCATACCTCCCGTTGTTGTCGATCGCCTCTAGCCTCTAGCTACATCTAGCTACTTCAGCTACATCCGGGATAGCGCCTGGTGCGTCGCTAAAGGTGCTCCGTTGCTGTACATCGCTGGGCGCTCTTATTTAATGGTCCTAAATACCCCCGGGTGATTAATTAGCACACATATTGGTGGCGGACAAAAAATCTCGCCGTGGTGTGATTCTTTTAGCCTGCCACCAATCTGTATGCTAATTAACCTGTGATGTCATTTGTCATATCCTATAAAAGCCATGTTTTATCTGCAACCTTGTTAGTCACCCTTATGAAGGCAGTTGTGCCGCGTAGGTGCATTTTAGTCTTGCTATGCATTAGCCACTTTAAATTACAGTTTGTACATCAGTAACCATCAGATTCTGTCCATGCAGGACTTTGTTGAACGTGTCGACAAGAGAGTGTGGCTGGGTTTGACCGACAGAGAGGAAGAGGATGTATTCTGGTGGGTGGATGGAACACCACTGACCACACCGACGTAAGAGCTGATCATCTACTTTTGACCATCATTCTTCTGAATTATTGTATTAAATATTATTATAAAATACAAACCGACAATGTCACTAATGCTGTGTTCACACGGTGACGGGCAGATGCAAAAGAGATTCACAGCATATTTGTCACTTTGTATCTTTTGCAGCAGCTGCAAATGTCGGCTGCATCTTTGCATCTTCATGTCGCTGGCTTCCGTTGACAATGAATGGTAGACTGCTGTAATTCTGGACTTTTCCTTGTAAAGGAGTACTAGTTCTACATTAGAGTATTGATACATTTACTTAAGTAAAACATTTTTTGTCTGTCAGTATTGTTTAATTTATCACAAAATGATAATGAATTAATGTTATGTATTTAATAATACTTGTAAGCTGGTGCATTTTAGAGCTATTATGGTCTGAATTCAGTAGCCTATAGGTGGAGGATGTTGTGGCCATGACATTTCTTGGTATCTTATACCCAGATAGCATATCGTCGCTGGCAGGCAAAAGGAAAAAAAAGTATCTCCATAATTTCTAACGTTTTCTGTGTGTGTGTGTGTGTGTGTGTGTGTGTGTGTGTGTGTGTGTGTGTGTGTGTGTGTGTGTGTGTGTGTGTGTGTGTGTGTGTGTGTGTGTGTGTGTTTTTGTTTTGTTTTGAAAAGAAAAATCCTTGTAAAGGTACTGTATTAAATCTGTTCCTACTTCTCCAGGTACTGGGCGCCTGGTCAGCCTAATAACCATCGAAAACACAACGGACTGCAAGACTGTGTTGAGTTTAATGATGGTTCGGGAGGTGGTTCGAGAGGATGGAACGATGCATCCTGTTCTTCTTCTAAGAAGTGGATCTGTGAAAGAGCTCTGTGCTGAAACCACCATTGTCACCATGGGTGCGTTCGGATATAAAATGGTGTTTCCTGCATGAAAATGATACGATCAATTTCTCTCCATTTTTTTTCTCAATTTGTTTCCTCTTATTCATTTTATTTGCCATGTAACTTTCTCATCGAATGTGTGCTTTTGTAAGAATTGTCGATGTTCATGTTAAAGTATTCTTTAACATCCTATTCTCCTATTAAAGTTTGTCTTCTTTTTTAATGTTATCATTATTATTATTATTAGTCCCTTTTTATCTTCTTGCTTTAATGAAATGAAAACATACAATGGCTGTTAGTAATGTTAGTTAGAAGTGGCACTATGTAGCTTTTTGTAATGAATACATTTTAATTTAGTCCAATCTGTATGGTAGAGTATGTTAAAGGACCACTTCACCACTTTTCAACCTATATAATAGATCCTCACTAATAATCATGAAAAAATGGCGCAATTTTTTTCTACTCGGTCTGTGTCTCACAGGAGGGCTGTGGGCAGTTCAGAAACCGTCTTCCAGTGACATCATCGATGGGGAATATAGCTAATAGAAACTGCAGGCTTTCTAGTCCTGAAAAGTTGCAATGCGAAAATGGAAGCCATCGTTCTCACGATAATGAAAATCTAAACATTTTTGTAAAAAATATCTTGTTTTAAAAAAAAATCTGCCTAATGTTGGAAGACGGTTTCTAAACTGCCCACAGCCCTCCTATGAGACACAGACCGAGTAGAAAAAAATTGTGCCATTTTATCATGATTGTTAGTGAGGACCTATTATTTGAAAGATAGGTTGAAAAGTGGTGAAGTGGTCCTTTAAGAAAGGGATAATATCTGGCTAGGTGGTCATTGACAGGGAGTTTAACCACCGAGGGTCATTGACACGGTTAATCACCCTGGAGGTGAATTATATCCCGACAATGACCACCTAGCCAGATATTATCCCACTTATTACATGGATACCTAACATAAATTAATAAATTGACCCAAAACACAAGATAAAAAGTATCCCATAAGTTCACGCTGGCTGCGTCTGTCGGAAAACAAGGAAGTGAGTTGATCAAATAGAATCCATTTTCGGGTACTGCTTCGTCTATTTCTCGCGGCTCAAATGTTTTCAAAAACATTTTTGAGAGCAATGTTTAGCTCTAAATGACATGTGTGTGTGTTTACATGGCTGTCACCCAGCAGGTGATCAGAGGGTTTGATTAGGCAGCAGTCTGTTATAGTCATTATCCAGAAATAACAGCTGAATTCAGCGATTGACCAATCAGAATCAAGCATTCAACCAAGCCATGTAATAATACAATATAACTTATACAATCTGTATTGTAGAGTATGTTAATACAATATCACTTATACAATCTGTATGGTAGAGTATGTTAATAAATATAACTTTTGTCTGCCTGCTCTTCTATTGAGACGGGGTAGAGGGGTAGAGTGGCTGGATGGCAACCGCAAGGTTGCCTGTTCGAACCCGGGCTCCCCCAGAGTTAGTGTCGAAGTGTCCTTGAGCAAGACACTGAACCCCAAATTGCTCCCGATGTGCTGGCTAGTGCCTTGCATGGTTTCTGCCGCCATCGGTGTATGAATGTGCGTGTGAATGGGTGAATTGATGCACAATCTATGTAAAGCGCCTTGTATAAAGGAGCTATATAAATGCACCATTTACCATGTTTTACCACACACACACACGAATGTACGAATCTAACCGTTTAGCCCAAACCACACCAATGATTCGCCACGCGACAACATGCAACTACTTACAACCATTATCCCCAATGGCAGTATAGCAAGGAGTTGCATCGGTGCGGTTGACCTTAAAACTGTTTTTTTGCCAGGAGTTACAACTGGTGTTGGTTTGGGCTTTAGTGGTAGGACCAGTCAGTGAGATGTAGGACTGGTGTTAATGGTGTGGTTTGGGCTTTATAGTGGTGAGAGCTGGGAAGCTCTTCTCTCCTCTGTTCTCTAGAGCCAGACGAGTCCCCAGTGGCTCATCTCTCACACGGAGAGATGGACACTGAGATAATGATAATGAGACTGTGTGAGAGAGAGACAGAGACAGAGAGAGAGAGAGAGAGAGAGAGAGAGAGAGAGAGAGAGAGAGAGAGAGCATAGAGAGACGGCAGTATTATGCTATTGGCTATTCTGAGTGGCCAAACTTAAGTTAAGTCATAAGACCTGGTACTTAAGACACGCATAATACTGCCCAGAGAAGCAGAGAGAGAGAGAGAGAGAGAGAGAGACAGACAGACTGACAGACAGACAGACAGACAGACAGACAGACAGACAGACAGACAGACAGACAGACAGACAGACAGACAGACAGACAGACAGACAGACAGACAGGTAGGTAGGTCTCTTTCTTGGTCGTGCGCTCGCGCGTGCATGGCTGTGCGACTATGTCACGTGCCTCAGCGCGCCTCTCAGCCATTATAAAATACAAAATAACCTCACACACTCTTGTGGCTTATTGCTTTATGGCCCGACTCACACCTTTACATCTAGCATACAACATTGATGCATGCTTGTTGTATGAGATAGTATAGCTGATGCAAGCTCGCAATGCATTTCCAATGGGAGTCACATGGTTTGACACAACATTTGTGTTGTATGGCTTTCGGCTGTGTTTCGACTGCCCCCCTCCCCCTCATCAGCTATACATCTCATACAACAAGCATACATCCGTCTGTTGTAAAGGTGTGAGTCAGGCCTATGAATGCACCATTTACCTGGGCGAGGGTAGCAGCCTCTCGTCGCAGGCCGGACAGACGTGGGGCAGGTGGAGCGGGTGGAGCGGGGTGGGATTCTTCGGGGCAACCCGCTACAATCAGGAGGGCGTTGTGGCCGTGACTCGTTATTGACAGGTAGGCAGGCGTGTCATGGTGATGGGGATTTGTTGATTTGTGAGAAGAGGCTGGGAACTGAGGATGTAACAGCATCACACGCTGCGGCACGCACGCACGCACGCACGCACGCACGCACGCACGCACGCACGCACGCACGCACGCACGCACGCACGCACGCACGCACGCACGCACGCACGCACGCACGCACGCACGCACGCACACACACACACACACACACACACACACACACACACACACACACACACACACACACACACACACACACACACACACACACACACACACACACACACACACACACACACACACACACACACACAGAGAGAGAGAGAGAGAGAGAGAGAGAGAGAGAGAGAGAGAGAGAGAGAGAGAGAGAAGGGGGGGAGAGAGAGGAGTCATAATCGCATCTTTCCCACCATTCCGTCCAGAGATCTTCCTGATAACTGGCCAATCAGGACAAGACAGCCAGGGTTTTTTTATTGGGGTCACGGGGGAGTGGCCTGTCAATCTAACAAGCCAATGATGAGTGGGCGTGAAGCTGATCACCGATAACGCCTCTCAGCCAATCACAGACGGCCCTGAGAGACAAGCAGGTCCCACAGGAGCAAAGGGGCGTGTCTGTTAATGTAGAGAGGTCTCTGTGTGTGTGTGTGTGTGTGTGTGTGTGTGTGTGTGTGTGTGTGTGTGTGTGTGTGTGTGTGTGTGTGTGTGTGTGTGTGTGTGTGCGTGCGTGCGTGCGTGCGTGCACGTTACATAAGCACAAGTGACCGTGTTCTACTGCTGGGGTTTTGGGACCCCTAACTTATTTCAGGGGAGTCCCCAGACGATCAGTTAAATGTGCAACATTGTTTTCTAGCTCAACAACAAACAAACCAACATACATTATAAGCGTATCCATGACATCTGCACAAGTGGCATGTAATGACTTTTAACCCATTTTGACCTGAGATCAGATTCTAAAAATGTCTTCTACATCCTGACAGTTTTCTGAAAAAGCTATGTTTCTATGTCAGTCGTTCTTCGATTTTTCAAAAATAGCAGACCTACAAGCTCGTAGCGCGCCACTCGGTGGCGCGCTATGAGCTTGTAGATCTGCTATTTTTCAATAGCTAAAGCATAACATAATGCTAACACCAAAAGGGGTTCCCGCCCAAAATGGGACCGGCCAAATTGTCTAATATTATGTAAGAGGTAAACACTGTGAAGAACTGGAAATAGCTTGTAGTTTGGCTATTTTCATCTTATCTGTGGAACCGAGTCAAACTAAATTAAATGCCAATCTCAATTCCAAGTGCTTGTCAGGGTGGGGGGATTATAAAATGATAAATGGTGCATTTATATAGTGCCTTTATCCAAGGCACTTTACATAGATTGTGCATTACATTCACCCATTCACACACACATTCATACACCGATTGCAGCGGAAGCCATGCAAGGTACCAACCAGCACATCGGGAGCAATTTGGGGTTCAGTGTCTTGCCCAAGGACACTTCGACATGTAGACAGGAGGAGCCGGGATTCGAACCGCCGACCCATGGATCATTGGACGACCTGCTCTACCTCCTGAGCCACATTCGCTCAGTTATTTTGAGGGCTGTGGCCTGAAAAGTTTGGGAACCATTCTTCTATACTGTATATACACAAATGCAGAACTAATCTGATATTTATATATGAATTGGTACCAACAACAAGTGTTATTTGTTCTTAGTATTATCAGTATTATTTATCTGTATTGTAGCCTATTATATATCTGTAGGCTAATTTTGTCATTGTTCCATGACCATTAACAACTGCATTATTATGAAATTAATGTTCCCTTAGTTTTATTGATGTTTTTATTAACATAAATACCTAAGATACATAATTAAACATCCAACTCCGCTCCGTTACTGACAGCGATAAGCATGGTCAGAATACCATGCGGAAATAACAATGTACAATTCATGCCTTTAGCAGACTTACAAGTGTTTATTGAACTCGACACACAATGCAAATTAATCACATAAATATAGTGCAAAAAGAACCGTGAAATACCTCAAAGAAACTACGATAGGTAAACAATGAACCTATTTGTCTAATAAACAACATGCTATCTCAACATCATTCTGTACATTTATATATAACTATAGGATATAGCAGGTAAACAATGTACCTATAGCATCGGTCTAAATAACATGCACAGTCAAAACTAATATCAGAGATATAAAAACATGACAATGAGTGACCAAGAAATGTCTGCATTATAGCAGCAATATCTTTATAACTTCACGTTTAGCGTCGATCGACGCTCCAGGCAGGGGGTCTCCAGCTAAATTATCGATGGTTATAAACCAAAATGGACCCTTGCAATTCCCAGGTCTGTAACTCTTGAGTGTGTGCAAATGGAGCCGTGTGTGTGTGTGTGTGTGTGTGTGTGTGTGTGTGTGTGTGTGTGTGTGTGTGCGTGCGTGCGTGCGTGCGTGCGTGCGTGCGTGCGTGCGTGCGTGCGTGCGTGCGTGCGTGCGTGCGTGCGTGCGTGCGCTCACATTCAGTTCATTGTAAATGTCATTACAACAGTATAGTTTATGTGAATATCACATGAACTCTGCTCTCAGACTCTTGTCTGAGTGTTTGTCAAACACATGAAGGTTCTCAGAACCTAATTTAGGCTCTGCCCTTTCCCCCAAAAAATAGTGTAAGGGCCGATTCATACTCCTATTTTACCGCTGTAGTGCCGAAATGATTTCGGCTCGTCAGAAATGTTCAGTAGCACCGAAGAGCCGACTTTAGGACGGTACCCGCCCACCCCCCGAACCTCAAATGACGTCACATTGTAGGCTCTACAGTCTACAGAGCCGAACCGACTTTTATTCGGCTCTAAAATAGGAGTATGAATCGCGCCTTAGAATACCAGATCTAACGTATAGATCAGGACATACTGTAGGCCTACAGTACATCCTCCTTCAGGAGTAGATCTGGTTATAATGGAAATGCAGGGTGGAAAGTAACTAAGTACATTTACTGTAATTTCGAGGTATTTTTTACTTTACCCGAGTTTTTCCAATTTCCAGTACTTTTACTTCTACTCCACTACATCTCAGAGACACACAAATTGTACTTTTACTATACACTACAATTATTTGAAAACTTACTATAGTTACTATAGCTACTTTGTAGATTTAGATTATTGTTACATAACATGCACACAATTTGTCGCAATGCGACATACATTTGAGAACTTGAATTTGGACATTCTGCATAATGAGTACTTTTTTACTTTTGGAACTTTTAAGTACATTTTGATGCCAATACTTTTGCACTTTTACTCAAGTGCATTTTGAACTTGCTTGTAACAGAGTAGTTCTTCATTGCAGTATTGATACAAATACTTAAGAAAATAGTACTTTTTCCACCCCTGCTTAGAAGGCATGTGTAGACTCGTCCTCGAGTCCGAACGGGTAAAAGAGGCTGTCAGGACTGTTCTCTCCGTCCAGGAGACTCCTCCCACAGCTGGAGTTTGGAGACGACATTCCCTGGTCAATCGACTCCCCTCCGTCGCCGCCGCCGCCGCTCGCCGCCGCCGCCGCTGCACGATCCTCCTGGTCGCCGAGCAGCGTGGACAGGAAGTGGATGTACTTCATGGACAGCCGGAGGATGTCGTTCTTGCTCAGCTTCCTGTCGGGGGGGTGGGTGGGGATCAGGTCTCGGAGCTCCGAGAAGGCCCCGTTGACGTTGTGCTGGCGCCAGCGCTCCCGCGTGTTGGTGGAGGTACGATGACCCCGCACGATGACCCTGGGCTGGGAGGAGCCTGGAGGGGGGACAGAGAGGGGTCAGAGGTCAACATACCGTAGCGTTGCTGTCGGGGGAAAGAAACCTTGTACGTCCATATTGAAACTTGTTATTTTCTTAAATTTTTAGGGGGGCGCTAGCCCCTCCAATGCATGGCTTTCTGAAATTACACCATAGGCCAGCCACGTGATTGATTGATTGATTGATTGATTGATTGATTGATTGATTGATTGATTGATTGATTGAAAATTGTTTGTAGAATTGGTAGTTCAACGAAAGTACAGGTCAATACAAAATCTGGTACGACGATAAAACCAGAAAAAGACTTGTTCACCTCCAAAGTCTATGGGCTTTAATGTTTGTTTATGGTAAATAATGTGTGCCAGCCAAGTCTATACCTATACGGTACAACAAACAGCAAGGTAGCAGAAATGACTACAGATCGGTTATTCATGTTATTTTGGAAAGTCAAGTAAAACTGAAAGTGCTTAAGTCTGTGGGTTTTAAAATATTAAACAATAAAGGGTATTAACAATGGCTTGTGACTAAAATAATAACTACATGATTGGATCCATGGGGAATACAGGTTAATTATTCCCTTTCCTGAAAAGTAATGCTTTTCTCATTCCACCAGACATAGACAATACGCTTATGTGTGTATGATTCTATATCGATTCCTTCACAAGCAAATAATAATAATAATCCTACCATCATTGCTGTCCATTTCATATGGCGCAGGTCTTCGTTTGATTCTGTTGATGTTGTTGTTGGGGTTCAAAATATCGCAGTTCTCTGAAACGCTGCACAACAAGACATGACATAATGTTATTTTGGTTTGTGGGATCACTCAAAAAGAATTCAAGAAATCTTAGAATATGTGGTATATGTATTAGGGGTGTGCTGAAATATCGATATGGCGATATATATCGATATGGCGATATATATCGATACGTCCTCCCGCGATAAATAATCGATATTGATTATTAAAATATCGATATCGGGGATTTTTTTTTTGAAATGTTCATAATGAAGTGATGAACAACATGTTTAGAAAAGGAGGAAATTACAGCTAAAATAAAGCAAATCCCACTCAGATTCCACAGCAACCAGAAGTACTGAATTACTGGATGGTGATTTGTCCAAAGTCTCCAAACAGCTTTGTGGGAATACAAAATGCTGCATTTTTTCAGTTCAAAGTATTTTGTAGTTGCAGATATCGTGATATATCGTTGATGAAATTTCATACAATATATCGATATATCGCAAATATCGCAATATATCGAATATCGTGACATTATCGTTATCGAGGGCCTAATATCGCGATATATCGTATCGTGAGGAACCCATATCGTCCCACCCCTAATATGTATAGAGATCATTTTTGTCTTCCTTTCCTTGTAATGTCTGTGTGCCATGGAGGTCTGTTGAGGGGTTTCTTTCAAATTAAAAACGTTGGTCACAAAAAAAGAAATCTTATAAACGGGATGATGTGTAGGTTGTCAATCAGCATTAGACACAAAAAACGACAGTAAAACATCACAATGAAACATATACAGTTAACGCTAAAAACATTTTGTCACACCATCACTATAAACACGGGCATATTTTACCCAAAAGATTCCATGAAAATATATTTCTCATAAAAAATATATTGAAGTAGGCTTTTCACAAAAAAATGTGGGTGCAATTTTTTTTTTTACATATTCCTAAACAAAAATAATGGAGCTGGGAACTGCAGTCCACCTATATTCCTGAGACATGTGGTCCAGTGAAGAACCCACCCACCTCAGACATCAGCAACATTATGAAAATTACAAAAATATAATTGTCTGGGACTGAAAAACTGGTTCCCAAACACATGGGTCGGGACCAACAATATATTTATTATTAGGCTATTATTATTTCAAAACATTTTCAAAATGTCATGAAGAAATCTATAAGAAAAATCTTAAACAACTGTTTAAGAATCGCGCCGCGTTGTGAGCTTGTAGATCGGCTATTTTCACTAGTTTGGGTCCCGGGCAAACGCCGATTAAATCTCTGAGTTTTGAGTCTAGAGCTGAAAGATTTGGGAACCACAGGATTATATGAACAGGAGTTTAAATTCTTACCTGTTGTTGCAGTTATAGTCCAGAAGAGGCTGCTGTTGTTCGTGGTGGTACAGCATGGTGGTGGTTGTGTTCACAGGGAGCGGAGGACTCAACCGCACCATGCCTGCTGCCGCTGCGAGGATCCCGGCGAGGGGTTTGTCAGTGTGCCGCTGTCTGTGCAGTAAGTGCACGGATCGGAGCGAATCGACTAGTGTCTGTGATGTTGTTTGGTTAGGTTTGGTTTGTGTGTCTCTGCTCCTTCGGGCTTTTAATTTATAGGCCTCTCGGCTCTCTCCTGCATGCTCTCCCACCACGCCTCCTGGCATCCATCAGAGGCCGGTGTCTTTGTGGTCCGCTCCCCGGGGACACACGCCCCTCTGCGGGGCGCTGAGGGGTCGTCCCAAGGACCGCTGGCCCTGGGACTGCTGCGTCGTGCTTTCCGGTGTCTGGCCATGGCCAACAGATATGACCCCCCCCCCCACACACACACACACACACACACACACACACACACACACACACACACCTCCTTTTCAGGGGTGATTTAAAAAAAAGAGTCAAATGTCAAACTAGGGGGTTTTCTGAATCCATTCCAAGCAGCATTAGTTTTGCACAAAAAAGACTCCTTGGGCTAAAAACGGCCATAGCCACTGTGATTTGTGTTTTTTGTGCAAAAATGCTTAATTGGAATGGATTTAGAATCATAAAAGCCGCATATAGTTTGACACGTCGGTGACGTAATGACATTTAGGAAAGAAATGCCTTATTGTGCCTTAACAGGTTGTTAATTTCAATAATTTGGAGCTCTCACGAATTTTGCCAGCATTTTTGCGAGGGGCATGTAGCCTAGCTGCTGGGGCTCAATTAGTTTTTTGACCTTCATAGATGATATAAATCCTGCACTGAGAAACGGACTGAGAAACGGATTTGCGGTCATGGAAGTCATCAGATATTACCCAATAGTGTGTCGTGCCGCCGTGGCCGTGGGAGGACTCCTCTCCTCCGGGCTCCGGCCTCACGACGCACCGCGGGGGTGCATGGCCCCTGTCCCGTATAGGCCTATACCCCTTACTGTCTGTCAGTGTCTGGGGAGTCGTGATGCCGCTGACTATGAGGGAGGGGGGGATTCTTCTTGTGCTGCATGTAGTCCTCCTCCCCCCCTCTTCTGTCCCACCAGCATATTAGCCCCTATTAGTATAGGGCGAGTATTATTATTGTTATTAGCCTAATATTTTAGGGTTGGGAGTCTCTTCCTCTTGATTTTCACAAAGGAAAAGAAAACAAAGCAAAAATAACACTGAATGGTACAGATAGAGTAATATAGCTAATGATACATATGTTGAGGGGAGGGTAGGTCCTGGCTATAATATGTGTGTCTATGTTGTTGTCTCTGTTATTTTTCTTCCAAAGACCATTTTCCTGGCTGTTTACATAATCTGTTTACATCATTTGGAAACAAACTGATGCCTTCCTTTACATGTTTGCACTCTTTTTGCAGCTTTTAAACTTTTGTCATGCAGATTTCAATGAAACACTCAGAATTATGTTTTTTATATAGATAAATATCTATTTTATCCATTAAACTCGATCTGCATGTGACCAAAAAAATAGACATATACGGTTCCAGTATTTGGATCACACATAACATCACCGGTGCGTGCGTCCGTGCGTGCATGCGTGTGTGCGTGCGTGCGTGTGTGTGTGCGTGCGTATACAGCCTATATTTTCACCACCTGTAATGACAATGCTCAAATAGTGACACCAGTGATAGAGATCACCACAAGTCTGTCAGTCCCTGCATGTCAATGAATGTCATGACATCAAATTGCATGACATGGTCATGTGGGTTCAATTTGATCCAGGCAACCTTTTTGACATGAAGCGCCAAGTTCTCATCTTCTTAAAGGAGAATGCCATGCTAGAAGGCTTTCTTACCTTTATTTGTAGTTGTTTCGTCCCCACCAAAGAGGTCCAGGTGTTATTTTGTGCAAAAGCTCCTTATTGGCTATTTCCCCTACCATAAGCCCTCAATGAATTGCATTGAATTGCATTGAATTGAAGGTCACCAGAGATTTCGACCCAGGACTATTCGACCAACCGCAAATTCGAGTCCGTTCGACCCGTTTTTACCGGGTCGAATTATCTTTACTTTACTTTACTTTATTTGTTTATTTAGACAGGACAGAGCATATTAATGAACGTCACATGAACGTAAATACACCGGGATTAGCAAAGATGCTAATTTTCATCCGCAGTCCTCACACAAAACATAAAAACAGAAAACAGACAAACGGTGTAACCCCTAGAGGGTAGTAGAGTACAAGGTGACGGTGGTGATTAAGATTGAGTATATTTAGTAAATATTGTAAGCATGCTCCCCCAGTTGCATACTTTTTTAAGAAGGTTTTTTTGTAAACCTTCTTTTCTAAATGAAATAATAATGTATGCCTTATTGTAATGTTGTCTGTTTTGTCCTTCTCTCCTCTAAAATCATTTGAAAAGTAGCAGATCTACAGTAGTCCCCATCATTAAACACAACACAAGAGGTGAAATGAATTAACGTAACTGTTATTTTATTTGACAAAACAGGGCAGTGTAAAACAATTTCAAGTCAAAAATAGTAGTATATACAAAAACAATTGAAATAAAATGTATATTACAAAAAGGCTGAGTCTGATTGAATGTGCACTATTTCAGTCATAGAAAAACAAGTTATCAAAAATAGTTATATACAAAAAAAATGGGGGAATAAAAAAGAGAAAGGAGACCAGGCTCTGTCCGCTCTTGCCAGTCCGACCCCGTGTGGCATCGTGTTCACCTCGTTCATTGCATAGGCATCCCATAGTTTTCAAGTCAAAAATAGTAGTATATACAAAAAAATGTGAAATAAAATGTATATTACAAAAAGGCTGAGTCTGATTGAATGTGCACTATTTCAGTCATAGAAAAACAAGTTATCAAAAATAGTTATATACAAAAAAAATGGGGGAATAAAAAAGAGAAAGGAGACCAGGCTAGACCTCGCTGTCCGCTCTTGCCAGTCCGACCCCGTGTGGCATCGTGTTCACCTCAGCAACAGCTGCCAGCAGCTGGGTGATGTCCAACTCGTTCATTGCATAGGCATCCCATAGTTTCACCAGTTTGCCCTCTGTGTCCTTAGTTTTATGCTACGTTACTATGTTACATTGTGTCGTTCTATATGGGAGAATAAAATGAGTGCAAGAATAATTGTCAGACAACACAGAGCTGCTGCTAATGTGTAGACTGAACGTCACTTTATGACTGAATGACAAAATATAGTGTATTCAAATCACAGCATACAATCAATAAAGGCATTACCATTATAGCTATAACTTTTCTTATATATCATACTTTTATACTTCATGTCAAGATTTAAGATGGGGAACATATACAGTTGGAGGGGGGTACAGCATTGTGTAAACAGAGCTATGTTACATTGTGTCGTTCTATATGGGAGAATAAAATGAGTGCAAGAATAATTGTCAGACAACACAGAGCTGCTGCTAATGTGTAGACTGAACGTCACTTTATGACTGAATGACAAAATATAGTGTATTCAAATCACAGCATACAATCAATAAAGGCATTACCATTATAGCTATAACTTTTCTTATATATCATACTTTTATACTTCATGTGATTATTCACAAAACCCCACTAGCAAAAAACGTCATACTCTGCTATGGGGATGAGGATGGTGGCTGCTAGCCTTAGGAATGTGATCGTTGATCACCTCCATTAGCCTCCATTAGCCTCCATTAGCTTTGTAATTGTTTGGTAAATAAAAACACCAACACAATAATTGTTTGGTAAATCAATGTACATATTATTATTATTATGTCTCTGTCTCTCTCTCTCTCTCTATGTCTCTCTCTGTCTCTCTCTCTCGCGGTCCGGGTCGAAAAGTCAGGTCCAAGCGGGTCGAGAGCGGGTCGAATGGTCCGGGTCGAATAGTCCTGGGTCGAAATCTCTGGTGACCGAATTGAATGGGGCTATGGGGTGTTATGCTAATTCACTTATTTCCATCGCTCAAAAATCAATATTTTTTGTATATATCCTCTCTTCATAATGTAAATAGTATCCCAAGCGGCACACTTTACTACTTATTTTGATGGAAATAAGCACAACAACCCAACCCCATTGAGGGCTTATATTAGGGGGAAATAGCCAATAATGCACGTTTGCACAAAATAACACCTGGACCTCTTTGTTGGGGACGTAACAACTACAAATGAAGGTAAGAAAGCCTTCTAGCATGGAATTATCCTTTAACAGTCAGTGTGCCATCAACATTATTTTTGAAATATTTTCTTTCACACTAGGATGTGATCATTAGAATGATTAGACACAGGTGCAGACTCCCTCCCCATGCATGCAGACAGAGTTAGGCGTTGAATGAACGTAGAATTATGTGCATGGACTTAATTTAACTGACTAAACCTTTTTGAATATTATTATATTCAAAATATATTTACAAAAAATAAATAAAAAATCACACCCGTGTGAAGTGAGGGCCTCTCATCATCATACATGATCTCATTCTCAACCACAATGGCACATCTCGTCCTCACTCTTGTCTTCAGTGTACACAATGTTTACACAATGTTTGTGTTTACACAAACACTCAAAGCTGGGCATAGGAGGGGCTTGCGCCACTCTAAAACCCACTCAGATGAGGCAGATTTTACTCTGAAAAGCCCCGCCTTCCAGTTTCCCCCAAAACCGGGAGGTATAATTATTTTCCATTACTACCTGATCTCTCTTTAGAAGCGTTAATATTCCAAACAAGATGCTTGATTAAGTCAGAAATGAGGACAGAGCATTGCGGTTCTGATCGAAACCATGGAAAGCGACGTATAGATTTAGAGAGAATAGAGACAGTTTTGTCGGGCCGTAAACAAGGAAGTGAGCGGCTGTGCGCATGCGCAAAACATGTCCGAGAGAGCTGCGCGCACGAGTCGTTGCCAGGCAACGGGCCCTGTCAAAAAATAGATTTTTAGCGATCCGGTTTTATACCAATAAAAATAACTAAAAGACGCCTCCACACTTCATGGGCCTTCTAGGGGTGTAATTATGACGACGCGTGGGGACGTCCTGGGCACAAAAGCTGTTTTTGACCTGATATCAGATTCTAAAAATGTCTTCTACATCCTGACAGTTTTCTGAAAAAGCTATGTTTCCATGTCAGTCGTTCTTCGATTTTTCAAAAATAGCAGACCTACAAGCTCGTAGCGCGCCACTCGGTGGCGCGCTATGAGCTTGTAGATCTGCTATTTTTCAATAGCTAAAGCATAACATAATGCTAACACCAAAAGGGGTTCCTGCACAAAAGCTGTTAAGGCTGTCTACCCCTGGGATAAAGTACAATTTTAGACTGCGGCGGAGAGGCCGAACTTGAGTCACGAGAGACACCGCCGAGCACGCTAAAGCGCGCAAGTTGCTGCTGTGTCGAAGGTTGCGAAGTTCGCTTGGCCGACTTAGCCCTGTTCGAGTTGCAAACCGATACAGGCACAGAATAGTAAATCATGTTCTGGCGACTTTCCACTCAAAGTGGCTACTGGCCCAGGCCACCCAAATGCTTATTGGTGCCCAAATCAAGAAAAATGAGGAAGTAGAGCGTTCTCCCGGGTGCTTCAAACGCCACTGAGGAACTCCCATTGAAATGAATAGCTGGGGGCATAAAGTAAATGAGTTATTAAAGTTCTAAACAAATTCATATTACAATGTGCATGCTATATTTTACATATGGAACAAGACAAGACTCCACACACACACACACACACACACACACACACACACACACACACACACACACACACACACACACACACACACACACACACACACACACACACACACACACACACACACACACACAGTCTCATTATCATTATCATTATCTCAGTGTCCATCTCTCCATCCACTTGGTCTCTCCTCCCAGAAAGATGAGCCACTGGGGACTCGTCTGGCTCTAGAGAACAGAGGAGAGAAGAGCTTCCCAGCCTGCGGTATAGAGCTCTAGGGATCTCACTATTGTTATCAATTACAATTCACAATGTAGGCATTTAGCAGATGCTCTCATCCAGAGCGACGTACAATAAGCAAGATAAACATATTCATACATACATAGAATGCAGAGAGACAGTGTAGTGTCTCAGTAAACTATAGGATCACATAGAATGCAGAGAGACAGTGTAGTGTCTCAGTAAACTATAGGATCATAGAATGTAGACAGTGTCTAGTGTCTCAGTAAACAATTGGATCACATAGATAGAATGCAGAGAGACAGTGTAGTGTCTCAGTAAACTATAGGATAATAGAATGCAGAGAGACAGACACAATAGTGTCTCAGTAAACTATAGAATCATAGAATGCAGAGAGACAGTGTAGTGCCTCAGTAAACTATAGAATCATAGAATGCAGAGAGACAGTGTAGTGTCTCAGTAAACTATAGGATCACATAGAATGCAGAGAGACAGTGTAGTGTCTCAGTAAACTATAGAATCATAGAATGCAGAGAGACAGTGTAGTGTCTCAGTAAACTAGGATCATAGAATGCAGAGAGACAGTGTAGTGTCTCAGTAAACTATAGGATCATAGAATGCAGAGAGACAGTGTAGTGTCTCAGTAAACTATAGAATCATAGAATGCAGAGAGACAGTGTAGTGTCTCAGTAAACTATAGGATCATAGAATGCAGAGAGACAGTGTAGTGTCTCAGTAAACTATAGAATCATAGAATGCAGAGAGACAGTGTAGTGTCTCAGTAAACTATAGAATCATAGAATGCAGAGAGACAGTGTAGCGTCTCAGTAAACTATAGAATCATAGAATGCAGAGAGACAGTGTAGTGCCTCAGTAAACTATAGAATCATAGAATGCAGAGAGACAGTGTAGTGTCTCAGTAAACTAGGATCATAGAATGCAGAGAGACAGTGTAGTGTCTCAGTAAACTATAGGATCATAGAATGCAGAGAGACAGTGTAGTGTCTCAGTTAACTACAGAATCATAGAATGCAGAGAGACAGTGTAGTGCCTCAGTAAACTATAGAATCATAGAATGCAGAGAGACAGTGTAGTGTCTCAGTAAACTATAGAATCATAGAATGCAGAGAGACAGTGTAGTGTCTCAGTAAACTATAGAATCATAGAATGCAGAGAGACAGTGTAGTGTCTCAGTAAACTATAGGATCATAGAATGCAGAGAGACAGTGTAGTGTCTCAGTAAACTATAGAATCATAGAATGCAGAGAGACAGTGTAGTGTCTCAGTAAACTATAGAATCATAGAATGCAGAGAGACAGTGTAGTGTCTCAGTAAACTATAGAATCATAGAATGCAGAGAGACAGTGTAGTGCCTCAGTAATCTATAGGATCACATAGAATGCAGAGAGACAGTGTAGTGTCTCAGTAAACTATAGAATCATAGAATGCAGAGAGACAGTGTAGCGTCTCAGTAAACTATAGGATCATAGAATGCAGAGAGACAGTGTAGTGCCTCAGTAAACTATAGATTCATAGAATGCAGAGAGACAGTGTAGTGTCTCAGTAAACTATAGAATCATAGAATGCAGAGAGACAGTGTATAGTGGCTCAGTAAACTATAGAATCATAGAATGCAGAGAGACAGTGTAGTGTCTCAGTAAACTAGGATCATAGAATGCAAAGAGACAGTGTAGTGTCTCAGTAAACTATAGGATCATAGAATGCAGAGAGACAGTGTAGTGTCTCAGTAAACTATAGAATCATAGAATGCAGAGAGACAGTGTAGTGTCTCAGTAAACTATAGAATCATAGAATGCAGAGAGACAGTGTAGTGTCTCAGTAAACTATAGGA
The DNA here is from genome assembly GCF_951216825.1 of Electrona antarctica. NCBI lineage: Eukaryota > Metazoa > Chordata > Actinopteri > Myctophiformes > Myctophidae > Electrona > Electrona antarctica. The sequence goes on along the minus strand of NC_136802.1, from coordinate 39,301,095 downwards.
TCATAGAATGCAGAGAGACAGTGTAGTGTCTCAGTAAACTATAGGATCATAGAATGCAGAGAGACAGTGTAGTGTCTCAGTAAACTATAGAATCATAGAATGCAGAGAGACAGTGTAGGGCCACAGTAAACTATAGGATCATGAAGGATAGAGACTGAACCGGCGCGATAGCCCCGCCCCCCCGCTATTCATGTCAGTGGAAGTTTCTCAGTGGCGTTTTGAAGCACCCGGAAGAACCGTCTATTTCCGCCTTTTTTCGATTTGGGCACCAAAATTTGGTGCCCAAAATGCGGAAAGCCCAGCTGCACGGGGTTTCCTCGTCATACTTCCACGGGTCCGCCTGCAGTCCCTCCTCTTACCACTAGGGCCCAGTGCTTCAACGTTGGAGAGCCTCACTGGGGCCTTGTTATAAGGTGACAGTACTTCATTAGACCCCTTGGTGTGGTTGTTATGTGCAATGATGTCTTCCCTTTGTATTTAGGGTTTCTTCCTGGAGGCTGAAACCTTGACAGTCAAACGTGCCAACTGTGATATAGTGACATCACAGTATCATCCCCTCCCCTAACCCGTCCCCGTCCCCCTTTATCATACAACAACCCCTTTATCATACAACAATCACACCTGTGTGAAGTGAGGGGCGCTATGTATGACGTAATTATCAGACAAAACAAACATGGAGAAAACAAACATTACATTATCTTTATTGTCAATGGCATTTAATGTTTGTGTTTGTTTGTGTTAGGGACAAAATTACGTAAATTTCCCTTCATTGTCAATGGCATTTTTAATGTTTGTTTAAGGAAAAACAAACATTAAACCATAATAATAATACCTGATAAACATCATTTTAGGGTTTTTTAGGTTTTTGAGTGGTGCAAACCACTCCAACAACTGGCTTTGTTAGTACCCGTGTGTTTGTGCCTGTACGGGTGAGCATGGTTGCTATGGTTAGTATGTGATGTCACTGACATCACCGACATCACGTCAGAGTGATCACAAAAAAGCTTATAATCAATCTCTAGTAACTATAACAATAAATGTGTAGTTTAGTTGCACCACTCAGTTCACACGGGTGTGATTTTTTTTTAAAGGTAGGTTTCCTAACTCACTTCTGGCATCACTCATATCAACTCACGAAGGTATAGGAATGGCTGCAGATGGACATTACGATAACGTTGAATTCCTAGAGGTAGACAATGTCATCTATGAGGCTGCCGAGACCTCCACTACAGCTCGGGAGAAAGATGGAGAGAAGATACCGCGGTCTGGTAAGAGATGTTCTATTCTATATACAACTAAACATCACAAAAAGGTACTTTAAAATGTTTATATAACAGGTTGAAAGACGAACTGAACAAATGAATTGTAATTTTTGGATTGAAATTGTGTGTGTGTGTGTGTGTGTGTGTGTGTGTGTGTGTGTGTGTGTGTGTGTGTGTGTGTGTGTGTGTGTGTGTGTGTGTGTGTGTGTGTGTGTGTGTGTGTGTGTGTGTGTGTGTGTGTGTGTGTGTGTGTGCGTGCGTGCGTGCGTGCGTGCGTGCGTGCGTGCGTGCGTGCGTGCGTGCGTGCGTGCGTGCGTGCGCGCGTGTGTGTGTGTGTGTGTGTGTGTGTGTGTGTCCTCCAGACATGAGATGTTACAAGCTGGTTGCAGTCGGTGTTGGATTGCTCTGTGCTCTTCTAGCCCTCCTCACCGTTGCTGTTCCACTCGCTCTCTGTAGGTCCCTTTTCATAACATTTAGATGCAGCTACAGTACATTGTTCTATATCATGCATGATCTGTTGTTTTCGATATGTTAGCAACTGTACCCTTGACACCAAATATATTATGAACAGCAATAAAAAAGTGTTGCACATAATGGGCCCCCTGGTGACGCTCGAAACTGCAGATGAAAATTAGCAACTGTGCTATATCCGGTGTATTTACGTCCATGTGACGTCCATTAATATGCATTGTCCTGTCCAAATAAACAAATACAGTAAAGTAAAGTAAAGTAAAAGAAAAGGCAGAATTGAAAATTGCAGCCAGATGTTTTTCCTTGGGCTGCAGGGTAGTGGGCAAACAAAGTTATGTATACGCAGATCGGTGCAGTTATATGTAACGACGCGACTTGGCCTGTTATAGCGCCACCATCAGGCTGATTTGAAAAATGTCAAGTGGCATTTCTTCCTCGGCCTATAGTGGGAATATGCGTGCACAGTTTCACCGCAACCGGACTCTGCGTTGATGATTTGCGGCATTTTGTACAAAACGGTCCACTCCTGAAAACTTTGGAAGCCAATCTTAGCTAATCATGATGTAATATGAGAAATGAAACAAACCCGTCGTGATCACATGACTAGAGATGTGTAACGATTTGCGTGAATTTTGGATAAAAGCTGAAGGTAATATAAAACAATGTGTTTTACATATGTCGGCCTCCTGGTGGCGCTATAAAGAGCAGATGTGAGAATTTCCAGGCAAAGGTTTTTCCTTGGTCTCTAGGGAGTGTGCATACAAGGTTTTACACAGATCGGTGGAGCAGTCCTGCGAACTTTGGAAGCCAATCTTAGCCAATCAGGATGGAGTCTGAAGAATCTGAAAGACCTGTTTTGTGTAATGGCTATAGAGAGACTGTGTGCCAATTTGCGTGAAGTTTGGACAAAATCTGTAGGTGTACTGTCAAAAAATGTGTTTTGCAAAAAAGTGGCCTCCTGGTGGCGCTATAACAGGCCAATGTGAAAAATGTGGTGCAGAGGTTCAGCTCTGGCATCCAGGGAGTGTATGTGCAATACAGCTGCGATCAAGGCAATGGTGCCAGAGATTAGCTGTCCACAGACAGTGCAAAACATACTCTTTCTCCCCATGCCTTCGGCCTGGTGGAGACAATGATGATTTATTAACAAACTGAACAGCACAAACAACAAATGACTGGCAGAGACGCGTGATTATGAATCCCACCAACGTTCTAGGGTAGACCCGCCTCACCATGTGTCTGATTGGCTCCCGGGAAGGCATCGTTTTACTGAGGTTAGGCCGTTCGGGTTAGGTTTAGGGGGTGTGCATAGGCCTACTTAGTTTAGACTAGTCATTGCTTAGACATACATGGGTTAAGGTTAGGTTTAGGTGTGCTGCCCCGTGGGAGGTTAGGTTTAGGGTGAGGGTTTGAGATAGGTTGTAGTTGTAGGACTGATGACTAATGACTGGTCGCATAAACGAGAACTGTCAATCACAACGACTACTGGCCAATCACAGCTGGGCTTTCCTAGAACTGCGGTGGGATCCATAATAACGCGGCAGAGACTGGACACAGGTGCACTACGATTGCATTTTTACAGACTTGTGAGACAAGGCAGGTAGCGACAAATAGAGCAGACAGGAAACACTAGGAACATAACTACACAATAAAAGTACACAGTTGATGACAAAAAAAAACCAAAATATTAAAGATAAAAGACAATATGGTAATTAAGTAAAAGATGTAGGTGTTTTTAAATATTGGATCTCCCATTTCGTAAAACATTGTTCCCATACAGATCAGTCCAACATGGTGGACAGAGAACAACTCGTGACCAGCTACAACCAATTACAGGCCAGCGTCAACAACCTGACAGGAGAGAGAGATGAGCTGAAGAGGATGCTCTGTGGTCAGTGAGACCTTCATACATTGTTATATGATGGTGTTCACCGCTTTGTCATAGATTTGAGCAAATTAAATGACTATATGACTAACGTTATTGTTCTGCTGATAGAATCACATCGATTTACATGTGGTGGTGATGGTCTGTGTTATTACATCTCTACTGAGAAGAAAACCTGGGAGGAGAGCAGGGAGTGGTGTAGAGACAGACACTCTGACCTGATGGTCATAAAGAGCCCAGAAAAACAGGTATGGTGTGTGTGTGTGTGTGTGTGTGTGTGTGTGTGTGTGTGTGTGTGTGTGTGTGTGTGTGTGTGTGTACATTAATGCTCTTTGTGGAAACATAGATCTATTGTACAGTTTGTACATCAGAAACCATCATCTTTTCTGTCCAGGCCTTAGTTGACCGTTTGAACAAGCCTGTGTGGTTGGGTTTGACCGACAGAGAGGAGGAAGGGTCGTTCCAGTGGGTGGACGGAACACCACTGACCACACCAACGTAAGACTTATATTCAATTTACCTTAAATTGAATTGCATTTAATAGCTAGAATATCATGATTAAAAAAACTAAACATTAGTGAAAAAACATTCTTGTAAAAGGGTTAAGTGTCTTTACCCCTACAGATACTGGCGCCCTGATGATCAGCCTAATAACCATGACGGAAATCAAGACTGTGTTACCTTTTATAACGGGAATAATCCCTCCAATCGTCAAAGAGGATGGAATGATCAACAATGTTCTACCCCTGTCCAGTGGATCTGTGAAAGAGTTATGTGCTGAAACCATCATGTTCTCAATGTGTCAGTTAGCTGGTGTGTTGGTACAATGTATCAGTTAGCTGGTGTGCTGGTACAATGTATCAGTTAGCTGGTGTGTTGGTACAATGTGTCAGTTAGCTGGTGTGTTGGTACAATGTATCAGTTAGCTGGTGTGTTGGTAGCCTACAATGTGTCAGTCAGCTGGTGTGTTGGTACAATGTATCAGTTAGCTGGTGTGTTGGTACAATGTATCAGTTAGCTGGTGTGTTGGTACAATGTATCAGTTAGCTGGTGTGTTGGTACAATGTATCAATCAGCTGGTGTGTTGGTACAATGTCTCAGTTAGCTGGTGTGTTGGTACAATGTATCAGTTAGCTGGTGTGCTGGTACAATGTATCAGTTATCAGTCAAAATTGAGGTCCGGGGTGCTAGGCTAGGCTAAACTTCCGCTCACTCGAGCCATTGAGTTATAATTATACTTCCGGCAGTCTTCCGGGTGCTTCAAAACGCCACTGAGCAACTTCCACTGAAATGAATAGCTTGGGTGTGGGACTAGCACTCCGGTTCGGTCTCTATCCTGTACAGCTCTATGGTTGTAGCCTGGAAACCAGACCAACCCACCACAGCTATGAACAAATAGCCTTGGGCTATTTTGTGCGTTTGGACTGTTTGCTTTAGTTTGTCTGCCTTGCAATTCTACCCAATATTTCTTTTTAAATTTAACCTTCATTTAAAGATGCAGTGGCATGTTTTTGTTCCCTTCCCTAAAACATGATCATCAGGTAATATGATTATAGAGCGTCGCAGTCCCGCCCCCTACCATGGACCAGGAAATGAATCCCAATGCATTTTTCCCATAGACATTTCTTAAAGTATTTATTTAAAGACGGTTACGCCGCGGACAAAGCCAACTCGAGTCGTGACAACTCATGACAACACAAACAATATTTTGGACCAAACAAATAATTACAAAGAAGAAAAACAACAAAAAAAGTGTTGTAACCTGCCGTTTTCTTCTTCTTTCTAATTATTTGTTCGGCCCAAAAAATTGTGTTTGTCACGACTCGAGTTGGCTTTGTCCGCGGCGTAAACGTCTTTAAATAAATACTTTCTGAAATGTCTATGAGGAAAATGAACGGAGAATCATTTCCTGGTCCAGGGTAGGGGGCGGGACTGCAACGCTCTATAGGAGGATTTTCTAAAAAAGTGTACTGAAAGTGTTAAAATGTGGCCACACCCACCAGTTCATTAAGTATACCTGGTTTTCACCTTAGCACCACCCACCTGAACTTAAGCCTTGCCATGATTTTATGATGTCACGGTCACTAAAGTGGTGTATTCCAATTGGGCCTTTTGACTCAAAGGCTTCCAGAAAAAAATACACAGGGAAGACATGTTTGAATATTATAACCACATGGGGGTCTATTAGAATTAGAGTAATTAAGAGTAAGTAACTATAAACACATACAAAACAGAAAAAGTACAAACATCATGTCACTCTATCTCTAATCAGTAAAAGCCACATTGAGACTAAAGTCTCTTTTACAAGAACTGGCCAAGAGAAGAGGCAAGTAGTGTTACATTAACCTGACTCCGCCAGATGGGGCAGCAGAGAGTACACTGGGAGGGGGGAACCCAGTGTACTCTCTGCTGCCCCATCTGGCGGAGTCAGGTTAATGTTACATAGCTCTGCCAGTAACAACACTGGACAGGACAATAACAGGCCAACAGGGACAGACATATAACATTCGTAAACACAGTACCCACTACCCAGAAGCTCAAGGAGAAACAGGAAAGTCTAATAAAGTAACCAATGAGGCTAATATAAAAACTAACAACGAGATTTGCTAATAAACGAATAAAAAGAGAAACAACATTTGCTATACGTCAAAGCAGGAGCAGTGTCTGAGGAAGTGCAGTGCCCGCACGGAAATCCTTTTCAAACTCACTAGGGGAATTACAGGAGACAGTTTGAGTCTTTTTTTCCCCAGACTCAGATTTGGTTGGGGGCACGATAAGTGATAATACAGTGTGTAATTTAAAACAATAACAATTGTGGATGACGAGTATGTTAACATTAAACTGAAAACAATTCTGTGTTTGGACAACCATTGCTCTGTGTATTGATGACATGTGTCACCCTATGCAAGATGTGATGACACTGATGTGTACTAATGATGCAAGAGTCTAGACATGGCTGCTTTGGAAGACTATATATACTGATGGTGTAACAGACATTGCAAAGAGAAGGATGTGGTTCCAAACAAGCCGTGTGCACGCACTTGGAAAAACATGCAAAACATAACTTTAACTTGTCTGTACATTCATTAGTGGAAGACATTTGCAATTTTAGTGTCCAGAGAGATAGACCCCAAGGTTTGCATAGGCCTACTTCATAAGCTATACAGATATGATACGCAGATCCCAGTGGACTATGTCTATGTCTAAGTCTATGCGTCTCCGTGAACTTCCACAATACATGTTGTGTATTGTGGAATGCATGGCAGAGAGTGGATATAATGACGTAATATATATGAACTTTGATTTTTTTTCAAAAAATAAATGCCCTAATTAATCATACTACAGTGCAGTGGGGGCAGGTGGAGCTGGGTTTAGGGCAAATTCACATCGAGTCTGTTTCATTCAAACTGATCCCTCTCCACTATACGCAGCATTCAGAATATGCCCTAAAGCATCCATTATACTATACGCTACCCATAGTTCACCCTGCAGCAACAGCATCACATTCCAGATAACCAAGGCCAAAATGTCCTCTCAGTACAGGGTTGTGTAGCATGGAATGGCCGTCCTCTGCGTATAAGGGATTGTGCTACATTTCCATCTTTTAAATACAATCTGAAAAAATGGTTGCTTGAAAACCAAAGCTGCAATCCTTCATGATTATTTTAGGTGTATTTCTTTTTTTATGCTGTGTTCCCTATGTAATGTTATGTAAATGTATTCCACTGTTTGCCTGTCTGTTTTCCGTTTTGTGTTTCTTGTGAGGACTGCGGATGAAAATTAGCAACTGTGCTATATCCGGTGTATTTACTTCCATGTGACGTCCATTAATATGCATTGTCCTGTCCAAATAAACAAATAAAGTAAAGGTATGAAATGCCTGTATTATAATAATGTGTTTTGTCTGTCAAGCCTTCATCAGGGTCCAGTAGTTATGACGAGTAGTTATGACGAGCACATCATGACGTCATTTTACAGCGACCACAGGCTGTGAATCATAATTAAAAGCACTTGTATTGTAGAACAATCAATGTCAGACCAATCAATTTGCAACAACCTCATTATGTCCTCACTATTATTATAAATGCAAGAAATGAAAGAAAATGTACAGATATTAAATGGTATACCAGTATATAATGTATACACAAATATTCGAAAAATAAAGATGGAGCACCACGAGAGTGAGGCGTGCGTGAGGAAGAAGAGGAAAGGAAAACATTAGAGAAAAGGAGAATAATCAATTTCACCCATTTTGGGCGGGAACCGCTTTTGGTGTTAGCATTATGTTATGCTTTAGCTATTGAAAAATAGCAGATCTACAAGCTCATAGCGCGCCACCGAGTGGCGCGCTACGAGCTTGTAGGTCTGCTATTTTTGAAAAATCGAAGAACGACTGACATAGAAACATAGCTTTTTCAGAAAACTGTCAGGATGTAGAAGACACTTTTAGAATCTGATCTCAGGTCAAAATGGGTTAAGACCCTTACTGTGACAGACTAGTGCATTCCTTTAAATCCTGCCATGCATCATGTACATACTTTGTTGTGACTTGTTTTGACTCTCGATGACTCTTTGACTTTCGATCATTCCATCTGCATACTTTCTCTTCAACATAGACTAGACTACCATACCACACCTTCATGGAAACCACAACTAAGCTATAGCTACGTTGACAAACACAGAACTAGTTTAGCTTGTCCCCTCCTGTCCTCAAGTAACACTGTCCTCTGAGAAGCCATCTGCTGAAATTCAAACTGTAATAACGTAACCTAACCTAACATGAACGCACCCATTCACCTTTGCAGCTATGGCCAGTATACAGTGGATAACTTCCCTGTCTTGCTGAGTATAGAGAGTATGCACATGCATGATTTTCCCATCAGGACACGCCCCCCTCATCTAGACTGAGTGGCAAAACATTGAGCAGCATGGAGTGTTGGAGTTTGGAAGTGCTCAATCACCAAAGATGGTTTATGTATGAAGATGGGCTAACTTCATTGGAGCCACTAGAGGCGAAATGGTACACAAAGCCTACAAATGGTCTCCTAAATATAGTAGGCGTGGTTTGCTGCATAACTTCCAGGTACGATGATGTCACGCGCATACCCTTGATATAGAGTGTCGCAGTCCCGCCCCCTTTCATGACGACGCCAGGCCCAGGAAATGAATCCCAATTCATTTTTCCCATAGACATTTCAAAAAGTATTTATTTAAAGACCTTTTAAGCGTCGCACGAAGCCAACTCGAGTCGTGACAAGTCATGACAACAAACACAATATTTTGGACCAAACAAATAATTACAAAGAAGAAAAACAACAAAAGAAGTGTTGTAACCTGCCGTTTTTTTCCTACTTTCTAATTCTTTGTTTGGCCCAAAACATTGTGTTTAGTGTCATGATTTGTCACGACAAGAGTTGGCTTTGTCCGCGGCGTAAACGTCTTTAAATAAATACTTTCTGAAAAGTCAATGAGGAAAATGAACGGGGATTTATTTTCCGGGTCTCTCGAGGGGGCGGGACTGCGTCGCTCTATATAGCTAACCACTTTAGCCTGACATCCCAATTTTGGGCATGTCATTATTACCATATGCAGACCGCATCCATCCAGGATAATTCAAGCTGCTGGTGAGTTTGATGTTGTTTAATACAATGTATCCACTTTCTATCTGCAAAGTGTTTGTTTCATAAAAATGCCCCGTCGACATGTTATGAGCTACTTCCTGTCAAATAATTCCTTGCAGATGATTATATTTATAAGTATCAGAGTTTGGAAGCGCTCGTTATCAGTAAGGCAACCTCCAGCTGCCTCCTGGATCAGAACAGGTGCCCGTGGTACGCATGGGCCGTTGAGTGATATTCAACAAGCGCTTCCAAACTCCAACACTTAGGAAAAAAATCACCTGCAAGGAATTTCTTGACAGGAAGGGGCTCATAAAATGTCTACAGTGGATTTTCATGAAACAAACACTTTGCAGATAGAAAGAGGATAATTCAAGCTTTCCATACAGCTGCAATGTTGGTGAGTTTGATGTTGTTTAATACAATCAGATAGGACTTTTCTGTTTGGATGTATGGGCTGTCAATGGAAAGTTGCACCTAGTTAGCACCTTGCTGGCAAGATGGCCACAGTATGCATAAGGTCAATAGGCTACAAAGACAAGATAATTGCTGAGATACAAGCTCACAACATGTCCTGATGTGTTGTGAGCTTGTAGATCGGCTTTTCCCAAAACATAATTTAGATTATATAATGTTTGGATAAGTGGTTTGTTGTAAAACGTTTAGCGCAGTGGAATAGAGTAGACAGTATATGGCAGGGACGTACTGGGCCCATAATTCAGCCTGGGAAGTGGAGTTGCGGAGGCCCTCTAGGCGCACGGCCTTTGGCCGCGCGCCTTCCACCTGGTCTAGTCCAGGCCCAGACCGGCCTGGACTGGACCGGCTGTTCGGGAGTTGTCCCGAATTTCCCAATGGCCAGCATGTCTCTGGTATATGGCACATTAAGAGTCCAGTACTGTATAGGCTATACATTTGGGGCTAGGCCTATATGTCAAGGTCAAGGTAAACTTCATTGTCCACAAGGGGAATTTGTCTTGGGCTTGTGTTTATCGTAATAAACTTATGATGTGTCCAGGTTTATGCATCAGTAGATGTTTAACTTACTGAAAAAACTGTTAAGTTTATTTCTAAGTGAGGCTATACAAATAAATAGCCAAGACCAGATCCCTTCACCTTAATAATCTTCACTGGAAAAGTGAGAACCAAGTACCAGAAAACCTTTTTAACTCAGGAATAAAGACTCAAACTCTATGGCTAATAGAGTATTGAAAAGACCTGAAAGGATTTGGACACTCACAACAAGATCTTAAGTTATTTCCAAGTTTTCTTTTAGTAAGTGTTTTCAGATCCAGAGCATGTACAGTTTCAAAGAGATAGAGGAGAGATAATTCTCCAAAGTGCTCTGAATGAATGTCACATAATTTTGCACAAACATATATACCAAAAAATGATGTCATATTATCAGTATTCAGCTGACATTTCAATAGGTTGAAAGGTCCCATCAGAGTGAGGTGTCATCGTGCTGTCATGGGTGTCCGATCGTCTGAATCCTGTTTTGGACTTTAATCACGTTCCGTGATGTTCCTTGTGTCAGATGATAGTCAATTAGTCAGTGATGGAGCCTGTCTGGTAATGGTCAGGTTGGGATGGCATTCCCCTCTTTTTTTTTTTTTTTTTCCTTCAGCCATCAATTACCAAATTTATTTTTGAGTGGTGCAAACCACTCCAACAACTGGCTTTGTACCCGTGTACCCGTGTTTGTTCGTACCAAAAAAACGAGCATGGTTGCTATGGTTAGCAACCAAAAAAACGAGCATGGTTGCTATGGTTAGTATGTGACGTCACTGACAGTAGTTGCACCACTCAGTTCACACGGGTGTGATTTTTTAACAAACGTCAACAAACAAAGTCAGAGATGTAAGCCATTGCAGCCAATAGAACTGGTCACTGGTCGCCATCACTCCTCCACACCTTGGATTCAGGGACAAATTAGCCATTGGGGCCAGTGGGGCCGTGGCCCAGGGGCCCTTGGCTCTCAGGGGCCCTTCAGAGAAACTGGACTGCGCGGTAATAGATTTGACGCCCTGAAAAGGGCTCCTGGGGCCCTTCATTGGCCATTGATTTAGTTAAATTTAGGTCAAAAAGATGATAAAACACGGAAAATCACAAAAATGTCGCGCACACTCGTGCTATGGGGACCCTGCAAAACGTACTGGCCCGCCAGGGGCCCTAGTGGGGGTTAATCCGTCCCTGCTTGGATTGGCACCCCACACATCTCCACTGGGCACTACCGCAGCCTCCTGGCCTCTCTCTCAGACTCCAGGAGCGTCAGAACGTCGCCCTCTCTCACTGGGCCCTTCACGTTTCTGATGATGGAGCGGTTGCTGTCGTCCATAAACTCTACACGGACCTGTGTACATTGTCCCTGGGACCCGGTTCTTCCGAGCACCTTAGTGACTCTGGCGAGCTTGATCGGCTGCACGCGGCTGGCGTCCATGTTGTCGGCTTATAGACCGGAAAGGATTTGGACACGCACGACAAGATCTTAAGTTATTTCCAAGCTTTCTTTTACTAAGTGTTTTCAGATCCAGAGCTTGTATAGTTTCAAAGAGATAGAGAGGGAATTCTCCAAAGTGCTCTGAATGACTGTCACATCATTTTGCACAAACATAGGCCTATATACAAAAAAATGATGTCATATTATCAGTATTCAGCTGTCACATTTCAATAGGTTGAAAGGTCCCATTAGAGTGAGGTGTCATCGTGCTGTCATGGGCGTCCGATCGTCTGAATCCTGTTTTGGACTTTAATCACGTTCCGTGATTAGGATTCTGTTTTTGTCTTTTTATCACAGGGGGTGAGAGAGTATGTTTATTCTCATCTTTAAGGCCATATGGTTGTTGTCGTGTTGTTTTCCGGCCATGTTTTCCATTTAATCATATTTCCCTTTAACCTGACTCCGCCAGATGGGGCAGCAGATTTCCCTTGGTATAATTGACAATCTGGAGTGGGTGACAGCTGATAGTGGAATTAATACACACGCAAATATTGATATGACATCACTGTATGCCAGGGCAGTCCTGTGCAAACAGATATTAAGAGACATACAAGGTATTCTTTGAGTGGTGCAAACCACTCCAACAACCAGCTTTGTCTGTACCCGTGTATGTACACCTGTACGTGTGTGTGTGTACCTGTACGTGGGACCCAAAAAAATGAGCATGGTTACTATGGTCACTGACATTACGTCAGACCACAGCTGATCAGGCTATATAAGACCTTGCACCACTCAGTTCACACAGGTGTGATTTTTAACATAGTTATAAGATGTGAACATAAAAATATGAAACAATAAAACATAATAAAAAAATCACACCCGTGTGAACTGAGTGGTGTAAGGTTTTATATAGCATGATCAGCTGTGGTCTGACGTAATGTCTGACGTAATGAAATCACACAAAATATGTTAAGTAAAAAAAGCTATCATTTTTGATAAATGTATGTATCACACCCGGATGTGATTTCACAACTGGCTTTTTTTGCGCAGAGAAAATGACCACGGTTGCTACGGTCATCCAGTTCACCCGGGTGTGATTTAATTACGTCAGAAATTATTTTGAACATAGCAACCATGGTCATTTTTTTATGCACACAAAAGCCAGTTGTAGGAGTGGTTTACACCACTCAAAAATAAATACCTATCAGTGGCACTACCAGTGACAACCAGGAACAGACCAGGGTGATGACCACAAAGAGTGTGTTGACATCTGGAGAGACAGAGGACGGCCGGAGAGACGGCAATCTTGGGCTATAGGGTGGTGAGGGTTGGCAGCCCAAACCACTTCCTCCGTGGGTGTTGCGAAGGCTTTTACTTAGAGCTCCATATATGGGGATAACCTATAGTCCCATATATGGAGGGGCGACTGTGGCTCAAGAGGTAGAGCAGGTCGTCCAATGATCCATGGGTCGGCGGTTCGAATCCCGGCTCCTCCTGTCTACATGTCGAAGTGTCCTTGGGCAAGACACTGAACCCCAAATTGCTCCCGATGTGCTGGTTGGTACCTTGCATGGCTTCCGCCGCAATCGGTGTATGAATGTGTGTGTGAATGGGTGAATGTAATGCACAATCTATGTAAAGCGCCTTGGATAAAGGCGCTATATAAATGCACCATTTACCATTTAACGTTGATATCCAGTGCTGACATCAGATTAATGTATAGAAACCCCAAAGATGGATATACACAGTGGTGACATCATCGTGACACTAGACTTAGGGCTCCATTTTCGTCACCGCTAAACCCCTTTTCCCTAAACTTCTTTTCCTTTTTTTTTACTATTTTGCAAAACATTTTTGAATAGTTAAAATGGCCAGTCTACAAGCTCACAACGTGTCAATGTAGATTGGCCAGTTGAACTATTCAAAAATGTTTTTCAAAATAGTAAAAAAAAAGGCAAAGAAGTTTAGGGATAAGGGCTTTAGCAGTGACGAAAATGGAGCCCTTAGAGTTTTAAACCTTAGAGAGGTTTAGAGGCAGATCCCAGCCTCTAAACCGCTCAGATACCAAGCAACGCACGCGGTATCTCCAACGATCCCAAATCCTCAGAATCTACAGCACTCAAGCAAGACACAGGATTCAGGATACAGCATATATAGGACAAGACTCAAGACACAACACTCAAGACACAATATCCAAGATCAAGAACACGTCAACACATACGAACCAAGGTGTCTGGCTTTACAACCCAGATACCCTGCATAGCTTTACCAAGACTATACCATTCCAATTAGCACCGTTAAACATCCCGGTTAAAAGTTCGGATCGGACACCATGCTGCAGCGGGTCCTAGCCTAGACAACCAGCACTAGTTTGAGCTATTTAATAGTGAGGATCGAGGAACCAAAAGCTATATGACTGCAGTGAAACCTGCAAGGAGGGTTTAAAATCAGCCTTGTACAGTATATGGTGCAGAGGCTGAGACGTGTGCTGTTTCAATTCACTGTTTATTGTGAACCTTTTTTACATTGGTTTACAGATCGTGCCGTTTCTTTCTGTCTTTACCCATCCTGGCTTGTTTCTTGTATATGAAACAAAATGATAGTTATACAAGTTATATATGGGCCACATGATGTCTTACGTTGTCACTTACTGCCCTAAACAAACCCATTTTGACCTGAGATCAGATTCTAAAAATGTTTTGTATATCCTGACAGTTTTCTGAAAAAGCTATGTTTCTATGTCAGTCGTTCTCCGATTTTTCAAAAATAGCAGACCTACAAGCTCGTAGCGCGGCACTCGGTGCCGCGCTATGAGCTTGTAGATCTGCTATTTTTCAATAGCTAAAGCATAACATAATGCTAACACCAAAAGGGGTTCCCGCCAACAATGGGTTAAAGTCCATTGACTTGGCTGGCAAACGATTTACGTCAAGTGCTCTAAATAAAAATCGTCTGGCATATATGACGTAATATTCAACAACAAATGGCTGTGGCTGAACATTCTGACAACATTGAATTCCTAGTATAGAGGTAGACAATAATGTGTGGAAGTCCATATTTGGACTGGCAGAGATAATAAACCCAGCCCTGGCAGCGTCGTCCTCTATAGGTTGTGTTAGCCAAACTTTGGCCGAATCAAATAAATAAATAAATAAATAAAATAAACACTGTCGCATGTCGTAAACCGACAACGCGGGGCGGCGAGAGCCTTTATAAGGCAGTGTAGGAAGGGCCCGAAGAGTTAAATAACGAAGAACGCCAAAGGAGCAGCATGTCTGACTCCTACCCCGGCGAATCGTCCTCCGCGGCCCGGCCTCGTGTGCACCCAGGCGGGCCTGCAGGTCTGCGGGACCACCCACCGCTGCGGGACCACCCACAGCTCCGAGACGTGCTCAGGAAGCAGGACGAGTACATGACGCGCCTGGTCAACGCCTCCCTCCGGACCCTCACCTCCTCTCCTGCCGTCCAGCCGCCGCCTTCCGACTCCTCCTCCGTGGCAGGCGCTCACGACGGTCCGAGGCGTCGCGGCGGCTTCCCCCAGTACACCCCCGACCATCCGACGACTGCTCCCACTGGCGTGCCGTGGCCGCCGCACGGGGCACAGGGTCCCGTTTTCCGGGGGGACGACAACAACACCGCGGAAGCTTCCACTGGCGGCGTGCCCTACGTGCCCGTGCAGATGCTGTGGTGGCAGCAGATGTACGCCTGGCACTACTACATACAACAGCAAGTGGCCACGATGGCCGCCTCCTCCTCCCAGGCGCCCCCAAGCTCCTCCCTCGTGTCCACCACCGAGCCCAGCGGGGCCGTGCGGCAGCCGTCGCTATCAGGGCCTGACCCCGCGGCGCCGGCCCGCTGGGACATCCGGGCGACTGCTGCGCCACGGCGGCAGCAGCAGGGCGCCGCCAACGCGGGGGGCGAGACGGCGCCGAGCCCCGACTGGCTGGAGCGGCTGTACACGGTGTCCAACGTGTGCGTGCTGCTCAGCATCATGTACTTCTCGTCGTCGGCCAGCCTGCTGGTCATCGTGGCGGGCGCCATGCTGCTGGTCTACCTGCACCAGAACGCCTGGTTCCCCTTCAGGCCCGAGCAGCAGCAGAACCCGGGGGGAGGAGGAGGAGGGGGAGGAGAGAGGGGCCGGGCTCCCGGCGAGGAGGCCGAGACTCGCCAGGACGCGCTCGGGGAAGCGGCGCAGCCGGCGGCAGGAGGCTCGGAGGGAAACGGCCACGACGCCGGCGCGACGGTCCGACGAGCTCCTCGCGGCCTCCTCGCCGCCATCTGGACCTTCATCACTGCCTTCTTCCTCTCCCTCATACCCGAGACCATATAGTTATGAATAATAGAGACAGCGACGGAATTCCCCTCCCATCCACTTACATGGAGTTGCTCACCCAGCACATATATACTCCCATTCACCCCTTCTTCCGGGTCGGCAAGGTGGTGGCCCCGGGCCCATTTTGGCCGCGAGTCGTTCGTGCGTGCGTGCGAGTCATGAATGAACGTTCATGTTTTAGGCCCAGTTCGGGGCTTGATTACGACCGTATCTGCTTGACGAGAGGTGTGGTGAAACACTCGTCTATACGTAAGCATATTGATATCCATGACACGACCGTCAATACAAATCTCTGTCTCACAGGAGGGCTGTGGGCAGTTCGGAATCCCGTCCACCAGTGGCAGTGACATCATCGTTGGGCAGATTTTTTTTGAACGAGATTATATATTTTTTTAAATATTTAGATTTTTATTATCGTAAGAACGATGCCTTCCGATATCAAAATTGCAACTTTTCAGGAATAGAAAGCCTGGAGTTTCTATTAGCTTGGATTCCCCATCGATGTTGTTATGAACTGCCCCACAGCCCTCCCATGAGACACGGACCGAGTATAGAAAACAATTGTGGCATTTTGTCATGAACATTAGCGAGGACAATTATATCAAGATAGGTAGAAAAGTGGTGAAGTGGTCCTACCCATTTTGGGCGGGAAACCCTTTTGGTGTTACCATTATGTTATGCTTTAGCTATTGAAAAATAGCAGATCTACAAGCTCATAGCGCGCCACCGAGTGGCGCGCTACGAGCTTGTAGGTCTGCTATTTTTTGAAAAATTGAAGAACGACTGACATAGAAACGTAGCTTTTTCAGAAAACTGTCAGGATGTAGAAGACATTTTTAGAATCTGATCTCAGGTCAGAATGGGTTAAGTGCAGCACTGCACTTGGTTACTTTCCACCACTGCAAATGTCAAGGACCCCCGAATTTATATGTATTTGGCCACAGACTCCCATCTGAAAATGTTTTGTGCTATAACAAGAGAATATTTAAAATAAAACTATAGTATCTAGAATATCTCTAAAAGTCAAATTCTAATTCAAAATGATTTGTTTCTCTATAAAGTATAGGCCGAAAGTTGTACCGTTGGAACGGAGTTTCTAGCTAAAAGTATGAATAACTAGATTTAAAAAAATCACACCGTGTGAAGTGAGGGCAGGGCCGTCTCTACAGTGGGGCATTGGGGGGGCATTGCCCCCCCAGATTGGATTTTGTGCCCCTCCAGTCCAGATTGGCCAGTAGTAGGCCTACCCTACTGTACCAATATTTTAATGTTTTACAAATGTTAAATCTATAAGTTCTTCATGATTATTGTAAATATATACATGTTCAAATTAAATGAATAGTTCATAGAAATACAAGGTAATATATGCATGCAGAAGACATTATAATGCTCAACATATTTGTTTGTTGTTGGTGCTGCTATTGTAGCCTACTTGTAGCCTTTTTCAAGCATCACTTTGTTATTATTAGGCGACTATTAGGCAAAAATTAAGTGCCCCCTTTGAAAAAATTATGCCCCCTGTTGATTTGTGCCTGGAGACGGCACTGAGTGAGGGGCGCTTTTATCATCGTACATCATCATGACGTAACATGTCGATTTGCTCAGACACATATGACATAAATTCTCCATTCATTGTCAATGGGAATTGAATGTTTGTGTATAGGACGAAAAAAGCCCATTTACTCAGACACTCTATGATGTAAATTCTCCATTCATTGTCAATGGGATATTCTTTAGCAGTGGGAATAACACTGGTGTGGTCGCCTTTTAACCCGTTTTGACCTGAGATCTAAAAATGTCTTCTACATCCTGACAGTCTTCTGAAAAAGCTATGTTTCTATGTCAGTCGTTCTTCGATTTTTCAAAAATAGCAGACCTACAAGCTCGTAGCGCGCCACTCGGTGGCGCGCTATGAGCTTGTAGATCTGCTATTTTTCAATAGCTAAAGCATAACATAATGCTAACACCAAAAGGGGTTCCCGCCCAAAATGGGTAAAGGCTGCTGATTGACTAACTGCTAGCAGTTGTACAAGCTTGTATAAGATATTTTTGAATAGCCAATATGGACCTTTACGGGTCGATTTGGTTTAATTCGTGCACTCTCAGAGTTTAGGGGGTGCTTCATAACGTGCCATAGTGTCGTAGTAAATCAGTGTCATACAATTACTGAAGAGAAGCTTAAACCCAGTCAGGCCTGACGTCGAAATAAAAAAAAACGTTTTCTAAATCATGACAATTTTCGGAAAGATTTGAGGCACATTTTAACGGTTTTTCAAAAATAGCAGACCTACAAGTTCATAGCTTGTAGATCTGCTATTTTTCAATAGCTACATTATAACATAATGTTTAAAACACCAAAAGGGGTTCCCGCCCAAAATGGGTTTTAAACTGAAGACCTGACATTCAGTAATTGGGTCTTATGATCACAGTGAGAACATTGGAGCTTGTAGATCTGCTATATTCAAAAGACTTTTATACATTTTACTCAAGTACATTTTGAATCCTGGAATTTTACATTATTATATATTTCCACATTGCAGTATTGATACTTTTACTTACCGTATGTGTAAAGAATGTGAGTACTTTTTCCACCACTGTGTGCAAATAACAAACTAAAAGCAGGCCTGCACAAATCGATGATATTAGGCATGCTGGTAACAGTGTGACATCACTGCAAAGCTCTGAGCAGCGTTATAAGTCGGTGCTGCATGTTTACTAATTGTGTTATTAGATCACGCTTAATGTCCACATCTCTAGCACTGATCACTTAAACATGGCGTCTTCCATCGAGAGCTTGCTGGAGAACATCTCTGGCGTTGCCGACAACCCCATCGAGCAACTGCGGAACCTGAAAACGGCCATTTTGTCCGTGCCGGCCAGCGGCCTGAGGGACATCGCCGTCCGCGACGGGCGGTGGCTCGACGCAGTCTTCTCCCTCCTGCACACGAACGACGGGGAACAGATCGAGCTGTGCGCCGACATCCTCCGCCACGCGCTTCCGGCGCTCAGTCCCGTCCACGCGGCCCGGACGCTCCGGGCGGAGCTGCGGGCCGGCCTGGTCCACCCCGCCGCCGCCGTCAGGACGCTGGCCCTGACGCAGGTGAGCCGGATGACGGGCGACGGCGAGGCGGCCGCCGAGCTCCTGAGGAACCACGACGAGGTCCTCCGCGAGGTGGTCCGCTGCGTCGGCGCGGAGGAGATGGGCGTGGCGAAGGAGGCGGTCGGCTCCCTGGTCAAACTGAGCCGGTCCGAGGGCGGTCTGGAAGCGTTGTTTTCCCAGGGCAGCCTCCTCGACGGCATAAAGGAGGTGATGGCGGCGGGCGACGTTCCCAGGTGCAGAGTGTACGAGCTGGCGATCGACGTGGCGTCCGCGTCGGCCGCCGCCCTCTGCCACTGCGCCGACAGCGGCGTCCTCTCTCGGCTGCTGGACGAGTTGACCGGAGACGACGTTCTGATCAGGGCCACGGCCGTCAAGATGGTGACCACGTTGGCCCACAGCCGGCACGGGCGGCAGTTCCTCACGCTGCGCGGCGTCATGGACAAGTTCTCCGGCATGATCCGAGGAGCCGACACCGACGCGTTCTCCTCTCTGTACCTGCCCGGTCTGGTGACGTTTTTCGGCACGCTGGCCGTGGCGGAAGGGCCCCGGCGAGTGTGCGAGCGCTACCCGGCCTTCCAGGACAAGGTGTTCGAGATGGCCATGGGCCCGGACCCCGCCATGACCGGCGTGGCGCTGGACACTCTGGGGCTGCTCGGATCCGACGGCGAGGGCAAACGGGTCCTGCAGGGGTCGGCGGAGAAGTTCGCGGCGGTGCTGTCCAGAATGGGTCGGCTGGCCGCGTCCGGAGCCACGGAAATGCGAGTCCGCTGCCTGGAGTCCGTCGCGCGTCTGCTCGGCCTGCGGGAGCAGCAGGCCCTGCAGCCGGACCTCTTGGCTCTGACGGAGTCCTGGTTCCGCCTCATGGCGGACGATCCGATGGACGCGATGGCCAAGGTCGCGGCGCAGCCCTTCCCCGAGCTGAGCCGCGCGGCGCTGCGCGTGCTCGCGGCCATCGCGCCTCAGCCCTGGGCTCAGAGGGCGATGGTCGGCACCCCGGGGTTCATGGAGTTCGTCGTGGACCGTGCCACGGGAAGAACCAAGGAGGTGAAGGACGCCAAGTTCCAACTGGTGAAAGCGCTCGCAGACTCGTCGACGGCGGTGAGTGTCTTGGGCAGCCAGCATTACCTGCATCTGAAGAGCTACCTCAGAGAAGGGCCCTACCACGTTCTGGCCGGGGCTGCGGTCGCCACAGAGGAGGCAGAGTGATATCACGTGCGACGGAGCCCGGCATCCGTCTCTGGGTGTTCTGGTCATGTTGGGACACATTGTGAGCTTATAGAGCGGCTATTTTTTGTCACCGAGGGCGGCGTTGGCTCAGGGGTAGAGTGGCTGGATGATAACCGCAAGGTTGCCAGTTCGAACCCTGTGGGCTCCCCCAGAGTTAGTGTCGAAGTGTCCTTCAGAGCAATTTGTTTTCTCTTATACAAATCGAAATCGCTGTGGTAGTAAGCCAGACGGTAATTTACGGACAAAAATGGCACAGCTTCTTCACTGGTGCACATGCATCGTATTGACGCTGACCATGCCGTCCTTATAGATCTGTGGTTTTCAACCCTTAAGGTCCATTACTTTTCAGCATTTGAGCCACGGACCACCATTTGATGACCAAAAACGTACAATTCCATGCTGTATTGATGTTGGCACCATAAGAAAGATAAAACAGGCAAACGATCAAAATAACAATTACATTATCTAATTGTGTAGACTTGTAAATGAATTTCTGTGCCACGCTAGGTGGCAGCAGAGTGTAGGTAAATTTTTACTCATGTTCATTTCCTGTTTCCCAGCCTGGAGACCACCTTTGTAAGGATCGGCTATTATTAGCGTTAGCTCACACTCTTTACCTTTTGCCAGACACGTTAACATGTCGGAAGCGATGCGGTACAAAATCACAAATGAAATCCGAACGTAGGATGGATGCCGATCACCAAGGACAGCGCTCGTATTTTCAGAGTTATGAGGCTTTGAAAAAATCCTACTTTGACTGGAGGCTGTGTGCAAAGACCCTGGTGCTGGGGTTGATGGAGGCGTTGCCTTTAACCGGACCAATGTTAAAAGCTGATTTTCAGCTCAACCACTTCATATATGGTGTAAAGAATCCGTGGGGTGCATATAACGTCCCATAGGCGGGGGGTACGAATATTCACGTAGTTGGCAAAAGATATGTTAAGTAATGAAGTTTAATTTATTAATTTAACTTTTGAGACCCTTACAGGTCCATTTGGTTTTATTTCACACTGTACAGTTCTAACTGTGTTACGAGACGAGAGTGTCGAGTAAAGGTGAACACCAAGACATCAGATCAGTGTGTCATTAATGTCCATATTTGGGCAAAAATATAGCTCAATCTGACCTCGAACGAATTCCAGAGATAAAATCTGTTAAAAAAGTTGAAGATTATAAAACATAATGTGTACATATACTGCATGCATGTGCATGGGTCTAATACTGCTACAGCTATGCTATGACTTCCTGTATATTAATCTGTGTAGTATTAGCACACTTGAAGGTAATTAACAAACACTAGTAGTGGGCAAAAATGGATTTAACATAGCTTTGACTTAACCAAATAACTGTATATCATTATTCATTATCATTACTATTAAAACAAAACCCAGACTAGTTCTGACTGAATGAACATATTTATTTTTTCAAGTCCTATGACACTGTTTTCCCCCCAAGCAGAACTAAAAGCCTATGGGTGATTTGTCACTACACAAAATATAGTATAGCCTACCCTAATAATACTAGGGACTTTCTGAGAAGGGCACTTCTCATTGAGGTTTTTACACACTAAAAACCAGGAGGGGCGAACTCCAAGTTCGACCGCGACCGGTGGCCATGGTATTTGGCGGCTCTTACACCATGGTGTAAGAGGTATGGTGTTGCACATGCTCAGTTGCCCTCTAGGCCGCACATGAAGCCTGTGAACATAGACATTCCGTGCATAGATGTGCCACACAATGGTAGGGCTCAGGCCTGAGGCCTGGTATGGTAGGCCTCAGGCCTACAAAGGTTTCAGCTTTCAGGAAGAAACCAAAAATACACAGGGAAGACTGCATAATTTGAATAAAACACTGTACAAATTTACAGTTCATCTTAATCAACTTCACCCTGAAAATATATTTGAAATATTTTATGATGCCCATATTACAGTAACCTTAGGAAGGAAGTATTACGTAGTTTTTTAACTTTCGTTGTTGTTGTACTTTTTGTTTAGAGCACTTATTATGTAATTCGTTTCGCAGCCAAGTCTCTGAACTTTGTTTAGGTCACGAAATGAGGTAAGACGTGTTTGGGACAATGGAGGCGGCCAAAGAGAAGTACCGTGTCGAACACTACTGCGTGAGCCAGATATCGCTGGAACAAGTGTTCCTGGGCTTTGCCCAGATCCAGGAAGAGGCGGGCGAGACGGTATAATAGAAAAAGTGCGTGCGTGCCTGCGTTTTCTGGGGGTAACTCACTCCTCCTTACACTATAGGTATAAGAGTATAAAAAATATTTTTTCCCCCCCATACAGCTACGAAAGATGACAGGTATAAGGTATGTGGTGCTATGTCTTGTGAAAGGATTATGAACGTCGCCAACCTTAGGAGTATTTTTGAATGAAGTGTTTTTATGCTTCGTAGAAGCGGCAGGTCAGTGTTTACCTGGGAAACTTGCGACCGGTAGACGGACACCGCTAGTCTTTCTGCTGAGTGTTGCCAAGTCTGCATATTTCCAGCCTAACGTGGATTCATTCACAGTTGCTTGCCTGGTTTGGTTTTTGGAGGCTGCTTTGCTTATTTCTGTCACGACAGTTGCCACCACTGGCAACAACCCATAACATCCCATCGTCTGCACGGCATGGCTAGTCGAGCAGTTCTGATTGGCTGCCTCGTCTCCAGCCATGTTGCCTCAGAATTCTTTAGGGTCACTAATTTGAGCATAACAGCGGAGCGCAGCTAAAAAGTGGCATAACGTCAGCAGCAGACCCACAGATAATAGGGACTTTAAGCAACGACTGTTTCAGGACGGCGAAATCAGCTGTCGGCGACGGCGACATTGGTTCCCATGGTGATGCGTCTATGCAGCATGTGTCAAACATAAACACTTAACACCCCGTCGCGCGTCAGCTAACTTGCCGATATTGCTTAATTCTTACATGCGCTGGACATGATCAGCAGTGGAAAGAGGAAGGTGTTGGAGCAATCTGTGTTATTATGACATATGGTATTAGTGTTATTTCTTCATTCAGAGCATGCCAACACTTTACACAGCATAAGAGAGGTGATGGAGCAATCGGTGTAAATGTATGACAGCTATAATTTCAATAAACATGGTTATGACATGGCGTTGTAGACACTACGTGTAAGTGTAGCTTCTGCCGTAGTAGAAAGGGCTGCGACGGAGAGCAGGTTTATGTATCGAGCACTGATCCATTTCCGGTTGCCGTATCCCAGGGATGTCAAACTCAAATACACAGTGGCCCAAAATAAAGAAATTGGTACAAGTCGAGGGCCGGACTGTGTTTCAACACACGGGCACCGCGGTCATGAGGACGTCCCAGGCAAACAGCAAAAAAGTAAATACATTTCAAACTGAAAATGCATTATTATTAAGCTCAGTTTCCTGTTCTATGATCCTCACCAAGCACTGCTTTCATAGTATGTGATATGTGCCAATGCACTCACAGTGCATTGTGGGACTTGTAGTATTATGGTGGTCCGTGCAATATACCAGAGGGCCAGTTCTAATACTAATTAAATATCATCCCGCGGGCAAAAGATAATTCATTCACGGGCCTGATTTGGCCCCCGGGCCTTGAGTTTGACATATATGCCGTATCCGACTGGCGTAGCCGTCGTTGCTTAAAGTCGCTATTAATAATGCAGCTTGTAATTAATTGATTTAATCAATTTGGGCTTGTTTAAACGTAAATCTTCTCTTCTGGGGGTCCTCGGCATGCACAAATCCTTTTCAGATGGGGGTCCGCGCCCAAATACATATCACTCTGGGAGTTCCTTGACATGGAAACAGTTTGAGAACCACCGTCTATCAAACCTGGTGGACATATACAGTCTCCTAGTCTGTGTGTCTGGCTGCACTCTGCAATAACAAACTCTCAGTTTCAATGTCACATTCCCACTGACAGTCCTGCCCGTAAATATATATAGCCTCAGAGACAAACGCATAAGCGCTTACAAACATCTCAACGGTTCGTCATGTTCACCCCAAAGGGCCCTAAGGTTACGTCCAAAAATATGTGTCTGTCCGTGTCTAGCCTTTAAAAAGTCCTGTCTTGTCATGGCCTGTACAGTGGCCTGACCCGTCTGTCACAACACTCAGCAGCAAAATAATTGTGTTTGCACAAGTCCTCCAAGTGCAGTTGTAAAGTAACTAAATATACTAGTACAATTTGGTGGTAGAGTATTTCCAATTTCCAATACGTTTACTCCTACTCCACTACATCTAAGAGGCCAATATTGTACTTTGACTCCACTACAATTATTTGAGGACCTTATTCGTTACTTTGTAGATTTGGATTATTAGTACAAAACATACATTAACCACTTCAGCTCTACATAAAACAATTTAAGATTTGTTTTTGGCTTTTGTGCCTTTATTGATAGTTACAGTGAAAACCAACAGGAAAGAGGGAGAGAGAGAAGGCGAGAGACACGCAGCAAAGGTCATCATGAACGGGACTCGAACACGCAACACACTGTCAGGCCAGACAGAGCCATTATGTGGCATGGGCCTAGGTCCAGGCCCATCTGCTATTTTAAATGGGTTTTTTTTTTGTGGCTTTCGCCTTTATTTTATATATTTTTATAGAGGGACAGACAGTAGGCTGACAGGAAATGGGGAGAGAGATGTGGGGGTGACATGCAAACAACTCCAACAACTGGCTTTGTACCTGTGTACCCGTGTTCGTACCAAAAGAAATGAGCATGGTTACTATGGTCACTGACATTACGTCAGACCACAGCTTATCAGGCTATATAAGACCTTGCACCACTCAGTTCACATGGGTGTGATTTTTTTTACTATTTTGAAAAACATCTTAAAATAGACATGTTGTGAGCTTGTATATCGGCTATTTGAACTATCCAAAAATATTATTTTATTTTAAGAATAAGATTAGGGATAAGAGGTAAGGCACTGGCGAAAATATGGCCCAAATATGTCACTGACTGACAAGAGTTCAGAGGTCAACCACCAGTACATTTCACTGTCTAAAGTTTAAAGTCTGGGACTAAAGCCCAAACCACACCAATGGGTCGAGACGCAACACAACGGGGTCGACACATTACTTAACCCATTTAGGCCTGACGTCGAAATAAAAAAAGAACGTTCGCTCTGAAAGAATATATACCTATTCAAAGATTTGTGCCGCATTTTTACGATTTTTCAAAAATAGCAGACCTACAAGTTCATAGCGCGACACTCGGTGGCGCGCAATGAGCTTGTAGATCTGCTATTGTTCAATAGCTAAAGTATAACAGAATGCTTGAAACACCAAAAGGGGTTCCCGCCCAAAATGGGTTTTAAAGGGACACTATCAAAAAATATTAATGACGTTTGATTTAGAACACTTTCCTGTGTTACACTTTTCACGTTCAAAATGTATGAAAATCTTTTGAAAATAGCCGTATATGGATGTACAGTAAATAATGTTTATGGGGAAGAAGAGGGTTGTATAGGCCTACTAGAATCTTCTTAAATATTCACCAGAATATTTTGGCAAATGCAGGCACAATTGTGAGCTTGTAGATCGGCTTTTTGGCCAAAAATAAATTAAAAAATAAATAAAATAATTATATATATATATATACTAAAGGAAAAGTACCTCAAAATTGTATTTAAGTACAGTACTTACAGTAAGTATGGATGTACTCAGTGGAGAGCCGCTTGGCCACTGCCATAGGCTGAGCTCAGACCTTTACTGCATTGCTGTATGCTTGTTGGATGAATGTTGTGTAGTGTCATGGCCGCCCCAATGCATTTCCAATGGAGGTCACATGGTTTGACACAACATTTGTGTTGTGTGAGGGGGAGGGGCGCAGTCGAAACACAGCTGAAAGCCATACAACAGGACCATGTGACCTTCATTGGAAATGCATTGGGGCGGCCATGACACTCACAACCATAGATATTATAAGAAATAGATGCCTCATTTGCCGCTGCAGTTCATTGGAGCGACGTGTATCCCAATGAAGGCGGAAGTGCAGTGCTGAAGGCTTTTTTTTTTTTTTTAACAAATCTTTATAACAGTCATGACAATATACATTACAATACAAAACAAGACAAACAAACAAACAAACACAAACAACAAAGTTATTAACAATACAACATCAGAGCCAGGGGGATTAGATTACTAACAGAAAACATTAAAGAGTGAACACAAAGCAACAGTTCTCCGCAGCTTTCTTATTTAGAAGTGCTGAAGGCATTTGCTGAAGGCAACTGCGTCGCTGCCCAAGTGACGTCACTCATGCGACTCCTCCATGTCTCTCGCTGTCACTCAAGTGACTACTGGCCAATCACAGCGCGTCTTTTCCGGGACTTATGTTACGCACGCGGAAGCTTCCGCCTTGCTTCCGCTAATGCTTCCGCCTTCAATTGGTGACACGCGCCTCAGAGCCGGAAAGGGCGTCTATGTATATATGTCTATGCTCACAACGCTGTAAAGGTCTGAGTGAGGCCATAGCCTTCCAGACTGAGTCCAGACTGGAAGGCACACCGCCACCAGTGGAAGGGCAGTGACAGATGCTAATTAAAGAGCTCGTACGTGTCACCAACAGGGTTGCCAAGTCCACTTTTTTCCCCCCCAGAGGAGCCAGTAAAAGATTCTAAATGGTTTACAGTTGCTCTCTGTGTCTTCCCCAGTGGCGTGCACAGATAGACACTAGGGGGTGCTAGAGCAGGGGTTCTCAACCCGTGGGTCGCGACCCCTCGGGGGGTCACCAAATTATTTTAGGGGGTCCCCAAATTATTATTTTTTTTTCACGATTTTTCAAAAATAGCAGACCTACAAGCTCGTAGCGCGCCACTCGGTGGCGCGCTATGAGCTTGTAGATCTTCTATTTTTCAATAGCTAAATTATAACAATGCTTAAAACACCAAAAGGGGTTCCCGCCCAAAATGGTTTAAGGTTATTGTAGCAGTCAATTTATATTGGGGGTCGGGAGGGGGCGGGGCGGGGGTCCCGAGACCTTGCCAAAGCATTTTCGGGGGTCCCCGGCCAAAAACTTTGAGAACCCCTGTGCTAGAGCACCCCCTGCCCTTTTGGCAATGTGCCCCTTCGGGAAAAAAAACAACACTGTACACTGTACAGTATGTGGACCATGTTGACATTGATCAATTCTTAAAATCTATAAATCTCACACTATTAAGACAACCGGCTGGTTCCACGCGCTGCACAAGGTGCCCTTTTTCACTTGAGCACCTGCCCCTCTAAATGTCTGTGCACGCCACTGGTCTTCCCCATAAACATTATTTACCGGCGTATACATCCATATACGCCACACTGTATATATGTTATTCCAACAGCTAAGTGTTTTGCGTTTCGTTATCACCTGGTTTTGTGACTTTGCGGTATCAGGTCCCACATGGTGGTGGTGACCGAATGGAGACGAGAGCAAGGGGCCTGAGTGAGTGAAGCTTTTATTAGAGTCTGAGGAAGATGTCTCGCCTTGCAGTGGGAAATGGATAGCTTTTACAAGGAATTCGCTTAGGGCTTCCTATAGAGCAGTAGACGCGAGCACAAGAACGATCGGTCCAAAACACGTCTCACCGGCTCGCCCGGGTCAAATCCGGCGACCTCGGACCGGTTGACACCAGGTATTCCTAAACGTAACCTCAGTAAAACTATGCCCTAAACTGAGCCTTATTCTTATACTTAAAGGACCACTTCACCACTTTTCAACTTCTCTTCCTATAATTGGTCCTAACTAATGTTCATGATAAAATACCACAATTTTTTCCTACTCAGTCTGTGTCTCATATATAGGAAGGCTGTGGGCAGTTCAGAAACCCGTCCACCAGTGACATCATCGATGGTGAATCCAAGCTAATAGAAACGGCAGGCTTTCTTTTCCTGAAAAGTTGCAATGCAAAAGTTGAAGCCATCGTTCTCACGATAATAAAAATCTAAATATATTTTAAAACAAATCTTGTTTAAAAAAAAATCTGCCTAATGATGATGTCACTGGTGGACGGGTGTCCGAACTGCCCAAAGCCCTCCTATGAGACACAGACTGAGTAGGAAAAAATGGTTGTGTTTTATCATGAACATTAGTCAGGACCAATTATATGAAGAGATGTTGAAAAGTGGTGAAGTGGTCCTTTAACCCATTTAGACCTGACGTCGAAATAAAAACGTTGTTCGCTCTGAAAGAATATATACCTATTCAAAGATTTGTGCCGCATTTTTTACGATTTTTCAAAAATAGCAGATCTACAAGCTCATAGCGCGCCACCGAGTTTTATACTTTAGCTATTTTTCAATAGCTAAAGTATAACAGAATGCTTGAAACGCCAAAAGGGGTTCCCGCCCAAAATGGGTTCTTTAACCTCAGTAAAACGATGCCTAAACCGAGCCTTATATACTTAACCTCAGTACAACTATGCCTAAACATAACCTTATTCCTAAACACATAACCTCAGTAAAACTATGCCTAAACCGAGCCTTATTCCTAAACATATAACCTCAGTAAAACTATGCCTAAACCTATAACCTTATTCCTAAACCTATACACACATACAGTATACAAGAACCGCTGGGGGCGAGACTTCTGCGGAAAAAATGGGGGTGAGTGTGTTTTGGGGCTCCATATTTACACTTGTTTGTTTTGGGTTTTTTGCAAATGAATTGCTCCCATTCATCATACAAGAGTGTCAGCCAAAAGTATAGGGAAAATAGCCAATCTAATTATTAAACAAAAGGGAACGGTTTTGGACATACAAGGTTTCCAGTTTCCACCGGTCAGCGACGACATTACAGTAGGTCCGGGGATCCCTGGGGGTACTGGAGGGGTACCTAGCTCAATTAGAGATAGTTACAAATGGACCTGTAACTCAGAGAGTGTACAAATGGAACCAAATGGACCCTGATGGGTCCACTTGGTTCCATTTGTACACTCTCAGAGTTAAATTAACAGTGGTTTTACAATATAAATTGGGGTACCAGAGATAGAAATGCCATTAAATCGGGGGTCCGAAGCATAATGCGTGTGAAATTGGGGGGTCCATGAAATTAATATGTGTCGGAATCACTGCTAGAGCCGTAAAAATCCTCCCTTATCGGGGTCAATGGCATATGTTTTGAAATAGGGGGTCCGTGGCCTAATAAATGTTGATTTGGGGGTCCTTAACACGAAAAAGTTTGGGAACCACTGGTGTATGCTTCAGTCTAAAGTAATATTACAGTAGGTGTACAGCGTGCTTCAGTCTAAAGTAATATTACAGTAGGTGTACAGCGTGCTTCAGTCTAAAGTAATATTACAGTAGGTAGAGTGTGCTTCAGTCTAAAGTAATATTACAGTAGATGTATAGAGCGTGCTTGAGTCTAAAGTAATATTACAGTAGGTGTATAGAGCGTGCTTCAGTCTAAAGTAATATTACAGTAGGTGTACAGCGTGCTTCAGTCTAAAGTAATATTACAGTAGGTGTACAGCGTGCTTCAGTCTAAAGTAATATTACAGTAGGTGTACAGCGTGCTTCAGTCTAAAGTAATATTACAGTAGGTAGAGCATGCTTCAGTCTAAAGTAATATTACAGTAGGTAGAGCATGCTTCAGTCTAAAGTAATATTACAGTAGGTAGAGTGTGCTTCAGTCTAAAGTAATATTACAGTAGGTGTACAGCGTGCTTCAGTCTAAAGTAATATTACAGTAGGTGTATAGAGCGTGCTTCAGTCTAAAGTAATATTACAGTAGGTGTACAGCGTGCTTCAGTCTAAAGTAATATTACAGTAGGTGTACAGCGATCTTCAGTCTAAAGTAATATTACAGTAGGTGTACAGCGTGCTTCAGTCTAAAGTAATATTACAGTAGGTGTACAGCGTGCTTCAGTCTAAAGTAATATTACAGTAGGTGTACAGCGTGCTTCAGTCTAAAGTAATATTACAGTAGGTGTACAGCGTGCTTCATTCTAAAGTAATATTACAGTAGGTGTACAGCGTGCTTCAGTCTAAAGTAATATTACAGTAGGTGTATAGAGCGTGCTTCAGTCTAAAGTAATATTACAGTAGGTGTATAGAGCGTGCTTCAGTCTACAGTAATATTACAGTAGGTGTACAGCGTGCTTCAGTCTAAAGTAATATTACAGTAGGTGTACAGCGTGCTTCAGTCTAAAGTAATATTACAGTAGGTGTATAGAGCGTGCTTCAGTCTAAAGTAATATTACAGTAGGTGTACAGCGTGCTTCAGTCTAAAGTAATATTACAGTAGGTGTACAGCGTGCTTCAGTCTAAAGTAATATTACAGTAGGTGTACAGTGTGCTTCAGTCTAAAGTAATATTACAGTAGGTAGAGCATGCTTCAGTCTAAAGTAATATTACAGTAGGTAGAGTGTGCTTCAGTCTAAAGTAATATTACAGTAGGTGTATAGAGCGTGCTTCAGTCTACAGTAATATTACAGTAGGTAGAGCGTGCTTCAGTCTACAGTAATATTACAGTAGGTGTATAGAGCGTGCTTCAGTCTACAGTAATATTACAGTAGGTGTACAGCGTGCTTCAGCCTACAGTAATATTACAGTAGGTGTACAGCGTGCTTCAGTCTAAAGTAATATTACAGTAGGTGTACAGCGTGCTTCAGTCTAAAGTAATATTACAGTAGGTGTACAGCGTGCTTCAGTCTAAAGTAATATTACAGTAGGTGTACAGCGTGCTTCAGTCTACAGTAATATTACAGTAGGTGTACAGCGTGCTTCAGTCTAAAGTAATATTACAGTAGGTGTACAGCGTGCTTCAGTCTAAAGTAATATTACAGTAGGTGTACAGTGTGCTTCAGTCTAAAGTAATATTACAGTAGGTAGAGCATGCTTCAGTCTAAAGTAATATTACAGTAGGTGTATAGAGCGTGCTTCAGTCTGAGGTAAGCGGAACCCTCGTTAACTACTCGCCAAGCCTTTTTTTAAATAACGACGAGACATGATTTAACACCTGCTGTTTTAATGCAGCAGGCTCCGACAGAAACTGTATCTATCTATCCACCCAAGACCTCAGCGCCATGTCACCAGACTCAAATATAGTGGAGCTAAGTTTAGCCTGTTTGTTGCTCTGGTCCAGTTAGCGTCCTTTAACACCTCTAGCCTGCATGTCATTGGCTGGAAAACACTTTCTATGAAGCCCTGTATTACAAAAAACATACTTAACATAAATGATGGCAAGGGGCAAGGGGCAAGGGGCAAGGGGCAAGGCAAGGCGGTTGCACGTGTTCAACAACAAGGCAATTGAATGAGCTTTACACAGAACATCAGGCAAAGGAAACACAACAAAAGAAGTCAAAACAACAGATAAAGTGCAGAATATAAATATAAATATAAAAAGAAAAGTAACTCAATCAAAGGCAGCAGCAAACAGGAAGGTCTTTGGTTGTGTTTCAAAAGAAATACAAAGAGTGATACAAATAAAATAAAAAATATTATTAAATACTTTTGCTGGGGACCCTCTGGAACCTCACTTTGAGAACCAATGACCTGACGGCAATTATTTATTTATTTAATTATAGTTGACATTGTGCCCTATAGGGTAGGCCAGAGGTTCTCAACCAGTGGTCCGGGGGCCACCAGTGGGTCATTAAGGGAGTTCCAGGGGGTCCCCAGCTAAATGATGGAGGGTTGGTATGAGCAAATGGACCCTTAAAGATCTTTAACTCTTGAGAGGGTATTGCACGACAGGGTTTCAGTTTACATTTTAAGAGTTACATTATTGTTAAACATCGGCATTACTTAATTCACAAGAAGTCTACACAATTAGAAAATGTTGAAGAATTGCTATATGTTTGCCTCTTATCTCTCCTATATGGTGCCAACACCAATACAGCATGGAATAAGCCTATCTCACAGAATTTCCCCGCCCCCCTAAATACGCCCCCTTTCGGGGTTAGTGGTGATAGCGTGACGTCACTCCATAGACGCTACATGTTAACAGAGGTAATTTAATAAGTCTACAACTTTTGTTTTCTCAAGGTAAGGTTTGTTCTATCTGTTCGACCTGATTTACCATCTTGTTTGCTTCATAATAATATTGGTCTGTCACATTTTTACATTAGAAAATGTACTTAGATTCTCCAGAGAAAAAAACGTGTAAATGCTCATGTTAAAGACACCACTATTTACCGGAAGTGGGCGTGGAAAGCGGGCTGTGAGATAGGCCTATTGTGGATAGAATGTTATCCAATGACAACAAAATATGCATAGTTTTGGGTCCGAGAGGCTAGATGTCATCAAATGGTGGCCCGTGGCTCAAATGCCAAATAAACAACGGGCCTTGATATGAAACACTGCTCTATAGGCCAGTGGTTCCAAAAGTGGGGTCCGGGGACCCCCAGGGGTCCTTGAGGAAGGGAGTTCCAGGGGGTCCCCATGCTAAATGATAGTTAGGAACCAGGACCCTTATGGGTCTGTAAAGGCTCATACATAGTCTGGATTTTCGGTGGTTAGGTGACCACCGAACTACAACATGACGTCACGAGCCGCGGTGAAGAGCAAACCACCGCCACCGCTCCGGCTCTTCTCTCTGTTTTTACTCACCACCGCTCAACGTTATTTCAGCTCCGGTGGTCACCTCACCACTGGAGCGGTGGTCACCTCACCACCGAAAAACCTTAACTCAGAGAGTGTACAAATACGGGGGCCCTTTGAAATGAAAATGGTTGAAAATCACTGCCAGAGACGTACGAATGGGGGTCGCAATGCTGTCAATTTGGGGGTCCTTGACATGAAAAGGTTTGGGAACCACTGCTCTAGGGCGTGTCCTATAGGCCGGGGCATGACCGCTTGGCGTCTCTACAATAAGACACAGCAGCTGCTAAGCTGGTGGCAGGATGTCGATAATGTCTACACTTCAACACTAACGCACGCACGCACGCACGCACGCACGCACGCACGCGCACGCACGCACGCACGCACGCACGCACGCACGCACGCACGCACGCACGCACGCAGGCAGGCAGGCAGGCAGGCAGGCAGGCACGCACGCATGCACGCACGCACGCGCAGCTAGAATGGTGCGAGGCATTCTCAAGAGACATCCATTCACGGGACGGTTATTAAATCATTCAGGCGGACGTCCCATTGACAGTTGGACATGTGCACGGTGGTGGAATTTAAAGTAACTAAGTACATTTACTTAGTATAGTACTTATAAGTACTGCACTCAAGTACAATTTTGAGGTGTGTGTGTAGGCATATACTTTACTTGAGATTTTCCAAATTGCAAACCTTTTACTTCTACTTCTACTACATCTCAGGCAAATATTGTACTTTTACTCCACTACAATTATTTGAGACTATATACTATAGCTACTTTGTAGATTTTGATTACAAAACAAACATTATGCACTTCAGCCCTATATATATATATATATATATATATATATATATATATATATATATATATATATATATATATACACACACATTTTGGCCATTTGAAAATAGCAGATCTACAAGCTCACACAATGAACTTATACGTATATTGGCTATTTTCAAAAGATTGATAGATTTGACAACTTGAAAGAGGACCTCCTGTATAATTATTACTCATACTTACTTTTGGTATAGGCTACTTGAAGTACTTTCTGAGTATTTCTACATTGCAGTATTGATACTTTTACTTAAGTAAAGAATGTGAGTATATAGTTTTCCCACCATTGTATGTGGATGGAGAACAGGAATAGATCATGAGTCAAGGCCATGGCCATGTAGCAGCGAGCAGAACCAAATGAACCCATGGCCATGTAGCAGCGAGCAGAACCAAATGAACCCATGGCCATGTAGCAGCGAGCAGAACCAAATGAACCCATGGCCATGTAGCAGCGAGCAGAACCAAATGAACCCATGGCCATGTAGCAGCGAGCAGAACCAAATGAACCCATGGCCATGTAGCAGCGAGCAGAACCAAATGAACCCATGGCCATGTAGCAGCGAGCAGAACCAAATGAACCCATGGCCATGTAGCAGCGAGCAGAACCAAATGAACCCATGGCCATGTAGCAGCGAGCAGAACCAAATGAACCCATGGCCATGTAGCAGCGAGCAGAACCAAATGAACCCATGGCCGTGTAGCAGCGAGCAGAACCAAATGAACCCATGGCCATGTAGCAGCGAGCAGAACCAAATGAACCCATGGCCATGTAGCAGCGAGCAGAACCAAATGAACCCATGGCCATGTAGCAGCGAGCAGAACCAAATGAACCCATGGCCGTGTAGCAGCGAGCAGAACCAAATGAACCCATGGCCATGTAGCAGCGAGCAGAACCAAATGAACCCATGGCCATGTAGCAGCGAGCAGAACCAAATGAACCCATGGCCGTGTAGCAGCGAGCAGAACCAAATGAACCCATGGCCATGTAGCAGCGAGCAGAACCAAATGAACCCATGGCCATGTAGCAGCGAGCAGAACCAAATGAACCCATGGCCATGTAGCAGCGAGCAGAACCAAATGAACCCATGGCCATGTAGCAGCGAGCAGAACCAAATGAACCCATGGCCATGTAGCAGCGAGCAGAACCAAATGAATCCATCATGCATGCAGACAAACTCACACCACCCGAACTAAACAACCACAAGTGGGAAGTAAGTAACTATACATTTAATAAAAAAGTATACTTGAGTACTCTGTATTGTTCTATACATGAACATGATAATAGTATCATTCATTAACCATCCAAACTATGGAATACACTTGCCATTGCAATCAGAAACTTAGCATTTTGTGTACACATAAAAGCACTCTATAGTGTATACATATAGTTTCATTATAGATATTCCACACTATTTTTTTATTTATTATTTGTTGTTAATTAAAAAAAATCGATTTGTATGTTGTATTTAATTGTTGTAATATTTACTATATTTTTCTCTTTTTTTTTGGTCAATGGTGGTTGGTGCTGGGGTTTGGGGGTAGGATTTTTTAAAATGAGGCAAGGGGCAAGCCACTGATTGTAGTTGGCAAAGAATTTGAATTATGTTTTATGTGCACTTTTTTGTATGCCTACCTGTGCCTTTCATCCAAAAATGAAATCAAAATGTATTAAAAAAAAATCCCACCCGTGTGAACTGAGTGGTGTAAGGTCTTATATAGACTGATCAGCTGTGGTCTGACGTAATGTCTGGCGTAATGAAATCACACCCGTGTGAACTGGGTGACCATAGCAACCATGCTCATTTTTTGGTACGAACAGACAGACAGACAGACAGACAGACAGACAGACAGACAGACAGACAGACAGACAGACACGTAAACTAACAAAGCCATTATTAAATACTTTTGCTGGGGACCCTCTGGAACCCCACTTTGAGAACCAATGACCTGACGGCAATTATTTATTTATTTAATTATAGTTGACATTGTGCCCTATAGGGTAGGCCAGAGGTTCTCAACCAGTGGTCCGGGGACCACCAGTGGGTCATTAAGGGAGTTCCAGGGGGTCCTCAGCTAAATGATGGAGGGTTGGTATGACCAAATAAAAGATCTTTAACTCTTGAGAGGGTATTGCACAACAGGGTTTCAGTTTACATTTTAAGAGTCAAATTATTGTTAAACATCGGCATTACTTAATTCACAAGAAGTCTACACAATTAGAAAATGTTGAAGAATTGCTATATGTTTGCCTCTTATCTCTCCTATATGGTGCCAACACCAATACAGCATGGAATAAGCCTATCTCACAGAATTTCCCCGCCCCCCTAAATACGCCCCCTTTCGGGGTTAGTGGTGATAGCGTGAAGTCACTCCATAGACGCTACATGTTAACAGAGGTAATTCAAGAAGTCTACAACTTTTGTTTTCTCAAGGTAAGGTTTGTTCTATCTGTTCGACCTGATTTACCATCTTGTTTGCTTCATAATAATATTGGTCTGTCACATTTTTACATTAGAAAATGTACTTAGATTCTCCAGAGAAAAAAACGTGTAAATGCTCATGTTAAAGACACCACTATTTACCGGAAGTGGGCGTGGAAAGCGGGCTGTGAGATAGGCCTATTGTGGATAGAATGTTATCCAATGACAACAAAATATGCATAGTTTTGGGTCCGAGAGGCTAGATGTCATCAAATGGTGGCCCGTGGCTCAAATGCCAAATAAACAACTTGATATGAAACACTGCTCTATAGGCCAGTGGTTCCCAAAGTGGGGTCCGGGGACCCCCAGGGGTCCTTGAGGAAGGGAGTTCCAGGGGGTCCCCATGCTAAATGATAGTTAGGAACCAGGACCCTTATGGGTCTGTAAAGGCTCATACATAGTCTGGATTTTCGGTGGTTAGGTGACCACCGAACTACAACATGACGTCACGAGCCGCGGTGAAGAGCAAACCACCGCCACCGCTCCGGCTCTTCTCTCTGTTTTTACTCACCACCGCTCAACGTTATTTCAGCTCCGGTGGTCACCTCACCACTGGAGCGGTGGTCACCTCACCACCGAAAAACCTTAACTCAGAGAGTGTACAAATACGGGGGCCCTTTGAAATGAAAATGGTTGAAAATCACTGCCAGAGACGTACGAATGGGGGTCGCAATGCTGTCAATTTGGGGGTCCTTGACATGAAAAGGTTTGGGAACCACTGCTCTAGGGCGTGTCCTATAGGCCGGGGCATGACCGCTTGGCGTCTCTACAATAAGACACAGCAGCTGCTAAGCTGGTGGCAGGATGTCGATAATGTCTACACTTCAACACTAACGCACGCACGCACGCACGCACGCACGCACGCACGCACGCACGCACGCACGCACGCACGCACGCACGCACGCACGCACGCAGGCAGGCAGGCAGGCAGGCAGGCACGCACGCATGCACGCACGCACGCGCAGCTAGAATGGTGCGAGGCATTCTCAAGAGACATCCATTCACGGGACGGTTATTAAATCATTCAGGCGGACGTCCCATTGACAGTTGGACATGTGCACGGTGGTGGAATTTAAAGTAACTAAGTACATTTACTTAGTATAGTACTTATAAGTACTGCACTCAAGTACAATTTTGAGGTGTGTGTGTAGGCATATACTTTACTTGAGATTTTCCAAATTGCAAACCTTTTACTTCTACTTCTACTACATCTCAGGCAAATATTGTACTTTTACTCCACTACAATTATTTGAGACTATATACTATAGCTACTTTGTAGATTTTGATTACAAAACAAACATTATGCACTTCAGCCCTATATATATATATATATATATATATATATATATATATATACACACACATTTTGGCCATTTGAAAATAGCAGATCTACAAGCTCACACAATGAACTTATACGTATATTGGCTATTTTCAAAAGATTGATAGATTTGACAACTTGAAAGAGGACCTCCTGTATAATTATTACTCATACTTACTTTTGGTATAGGCTACTTGAAGTACTTTCTGAGTATTTCTACATTGCAGTATTGATACTTTTACTTAAGTAAAGAATGTGAGTATATAGTTTTCCCACCATTGTATGTGGATGGAGAACAGGAATAGATCATGAGTCAAGGCCATGGCCATGTAGCAGCGAGCAGAACCAAATGAACCCATGGCCATGTAGCAGCGAGCAGAACCAAATGAACCCATGGCCATGTAGCAGCGAGCAGAACCAAATGAACCCATGGCCATGTAGCAGCGAGCAGAACCAAATGAACCCATGGCCGTGTAGCAGCGAGCAGAACCAAATGAACCCATGGCCGTGTAGCAGCGAGCAGAACCAAATGAACCCATGGCCATGTAGCAGCGAGCAGAACCAAATGAACCCATGGCCATGTAGCAGCGAGCAGAACCAAATGAACCCATGGCCATGTAGCAGCGAGCAGAACCAAATGAACCCATGGCCATGTAGCAGCGAGCAGAACCAAATGAACCCATGGCCATGTAGCAGCGAGCAGAACCAAATGAACCCATGGCCATGTAGCAGCGAGCAGAACCAAATGAACCCATGGCCATGTAGCAGCGAGCAGAACCAAATGAACCCATGGCCATGTAGCAGCGAGCAGAACCAAATGAACCCATGGCCATGTAGCAGCGAGCAGAACCAAATGAACCCATGGCCATGTAGCAGCGAGCAGAACCAAATGAACCCATGGCCATGTAGCAGCGAGCAGAACCAAATGAACCCATGGCCATGTAGCAGCGAGCAGAACCAAATGAACCCATGGCCATGTAGCAGCGAGCAGAACCAAATGAACCCATGGCCATGTAGCAGCGAGCAGAACCAAATGAACCCATGGCCATGTAGCAGCGAGCAGAACCAAATGAACCCATGGCCATGTAGCAGCGAGCAGAACCAAATGAACCCATGGCCCATGTAGCAGCGAGCAGAACCAAATGAACCCATGGCCATGTAGCAGCGAGCAGAACCAAATGAACCCATGGCCATGTAGCAGCGAGCAGAACCAAATGAACCCATGGCCATGTAGCAGCGAGCAGAACCAAATGAACCCATGGCCATGTAGCAGCGAGCAGAACCAAATGAACCCATGGCCATGTAGCAGCGAGCAGAACCAAATGAACCCTTCATGCATGCAGACAAACTCACACCACCCGAACTAAACAACCACAAGTGGGAAGTAAGTAAATATACATTTAATAAAAAAGTATACTTGAGTACTCTGTATTGTTCTATACATGAACATAATAATAGTATCATTCATTAACCAATTTTGACCTGAGATCAGATTCTAAAAATGTCTTCTACATCCTGACAGTTTTCTGAAAAAGCTATGTTTCTATGTCAGTCGTTCTTGTAGCTTGTAGCGCGCGCGCTATGAGCTTGTAGATCTGCTATTTTCCAATAGCTAAAGCATAACATAATGCTAACACCAAAAGGTGTTCCCGCCCAAAATGGGTTAACCATCCAGACCTCTCCATGTCATCTGGGAAAGTTCTGCTTTCTGTCATAGTTGCGACTCCAAAGCTATATGGAATACACTTCCCATT
Organism: Electrona antarctica; assembly: GCF_951216825.1. Taxonomy (NCBI): domain Eukaryota; kingdom Metazoa; phylum Chordata; class Actinopteri; order Myctophiformes; family Myctophidae; genus Electrona; species Electrona antarctica. The sequence continues at coordinate 39,261,862 of NC_136802.1, read as the reverse complement.
GCAATCAGAACCTTATCATTTTATGTACACATAGCACTCTATAGTGTATACATATAGTTTCATTATAGATATTCCACACTATTTTTTTATTAATTATTTACAATTTGTTGTTAATTTAAAAAAAATCGATTTGTATGTTGTATTTAATTGTTATAATATTTACTATATTTTTTGTCAATGGTGGTTGGTGCTGGGGTTTGGGGGTAGGACTTTTTAAAATGAGGCAAGGGGCAAGCCACTGATTGTAGTTGGCAAAGAATTTGAATTATGTTTTATGTGCACTTTTTTGTATGCCTACCTGTGCCTTTCATCCAAAAATGAAATAAAAATGTATTAAAAAAAATAGATATTCCACTGTTCTTAGCTTACGTATGATTCATGCTGACTATTTTGACGTATTTGATGTATTACCATGTTTTTGTTCTTGCTTACTGTAAATCGCTCTGGATTAAGAGCGTCTGCTAAATGTCTAAATTGTAAATTGTCCAAAAGTTTTCATGCCCCATATTATCTGGAACCAACTCCCAGAAAGCTGCAGGTCTGAGGCCTCTCTTACCCATTTTGGGCGGGAGCCCCTTTTGGTGTTTTAAACATTGTTATAAATCAGCTATTGAAAAATAGCAGATCTACAAGCTCATAGCGTGCCACTCGGTGGCGCGCTATGAGCTTGTAGATCAGCTATTTTTGAAAAATCGTGAAAATATTTATTTCAGAAAACTGGAGGATTTAGAAGATTTTTTTTTAAATTTTGAGGTCAGACCTAAATGGGTCAAAACACAACTGAAGACCTTTCTGTTTGCTGCTGCCTTTCATCAAGGAACCTTTCTTTTTGTTTTTCTTCTGCACTGTAACTGTATAAAATGTGACTTATTTTGTTTCATACATCCTAATGTCATTGTATAATTGTTTCCTTTTCTTGATATTCTGTGTAAAGAACATTGAATTGCCTTGTTGTTGTTGTTGTTGTTGTTGTTGTTGTTGTTGTTGAACCGTGCTCTACAAATACAACTGCCCCATGTGGCCTTGACTTACATCTCAGAGACAAAATGCTGCATTATACTTTTTACGTCACCACGATATTTTGACAACTTAAATATATAACTTTTCAGATTTGGATTATCAGTTAAAAACATACAACTGATTGGTGAATTGATCGACTGACTGACTGACTGACTGACTGACTGACTGACTGACTGACTGATTGAGATCTTCACAGACAGTGAACACCCACCCTCAAAAGGATAGAAGGTTATTTCCACTGCTGTCCCAAAAAATGAAATGAGTATTGTCAGTTGTGTATGATGATTGTTATGCGTGCATGCGTGCGTGCAAAACTGCATGGATGCGTGTGTGCATTCCACAGATGGGCAGGGGGAAGAAGAGGACATAAAATATGATGTTCAGTCACAGCAGCATTATTAAAGGTTAATCTACCCACACATACTGTATACAGTAGTCATAAATCAATAGGAGAAGTAGGCCTACTTCAGTATATACCATGTGGTGTGTGTAAAGTAACTACTTGCATTTACTCAAGTACTGTACCTTAAGTATACCATTTTGAGGTATCTGTACTTTACATGAGTATTTCCAATTTCCAATATACTTTTACTTCTACTCCACTATATCAGAGGCAATTCATATAGGCTACTTTTACTCCACTACAAAACATTTGAAAACTTTAGTTACTAGTATATTGATTATTATTGCAAAGCATATAGCCTATACATTAACCATGCAGGCCTATATATATGGACATTTGAAAATAGCAGATCTACAAGCCCACAATGCCTCGCGATGCGACGCATTGTGAGCTTGTATAGATGTGCTATTCTCAAACGATTTTGTACACATTTTGAACTTGTGAAATGGGACATTATTCTGCAATATAGAGGAGTAGGCCTACTTTGTCTTTAAGTATACATTTTGATGCCGATACTTTTGTACTTTTTTACTCGACTACATTTTGAATTCGGGACATCTACTTACATTGCATTATAAAACAACAACAACAGCAAAACATTTGAGTAGCTATACTTTTTTCCGCCAACAGCTCCTGCTGCATGCGCTCTCCATGGTGCTGAAGGGACCTGGAAGTCAATTGTGTTTGCTTTTAAAAGGCTGCTATAGCCTACTCTTCATCAATTTGATTGATTGATTGAAATATTTATTAACAGTTTGCAAGAATTACAGTACATTTCAAGCACAAACTCAACACAGAGACTGTTAACTGTGAGTGGACGACCCAATTGAGCATTACACTTGTTTACAAGAGAGTCCACCTTGTTCAATTCATCAAAAAATGACAATAGTGCATGTGAGCGCAAGAAAGCATTACCGTGCGTGTTTATAAAGCACCATTCCTGCAGGTCTGACAGGTTAAGGGGAGGCTTGGGAGTCGGGACTGAGCGACTGACTGCATGGCATGTAACAGAACACTGCGCATTCTTTTCCCCTGTAAAAATAGCGTCAGTTTAAACATTTCGTCAGCGTGTCAGTCTATCTTGGTGCGCTTATGTGTTTGTCTATTTTAAAAGCCTGTTACCCCGGCGTCTGAACATAAATGCAGTGTTTGTTGTGTTGTGTGTTGCGTTGCGTAGTGCTATAGGAGAATAGAGATAACTCAAACACGGGCCGATCATATCCTTGTAGGTCTATAGACTATAGCACACTCGAGCCTCGGCAGCGCGGCGGCGGGTCCATTTTCAGACGTCCCGTTTTGAGCTTCGTGTGCAGGCTGTGGTGATGATATGGGATGTCTGGAGTGGAGCGCGTCCTCCGCTCCGTGTCCAATGGGATCCACACATGATCCCTGCACAGTGACGGCGCAGCAGAGCGCACACAGCAACGCGCACAGGTTCACACAACGACAGCCTGCTGTGGGGGAGGTGGTGGTGGTGGTTGTTGTTGTCGGGTTGACACCTCTCTCTCTCCGAGCGGGCAGCAGCAGCGGCGGCTCCGACTGACTGACTGACTGACTGACTGGCTGACTGACTGAGAAGAAGTCCTCAGTCCTGGGCCTGGGGGAGCCACCTATATCTCCATCTCCATCCCTCTGCTGTCTCCCACGGAATCTTAAAGTCCCGATCTCGGACATGAAGACGGTGGAGACTTCTGAACATGTTCGCCAGGAGGAGTTTAAGGCGGACATGCTGCTTCTCCAGACCCAGCCGCCGGCGGTGCGTGACGGCGTGGTGCAGGGTGACAAACACAAGGAATATTATGCCCACCGGTCAGACAAGCAACAGAGTCATGAGAGGGACTATGTTGACATGGACCTGCAGGCAGAGACAGACGGAGGAGGAGGAGAGAACACTGCCGCGGTGTCTGTCATTAATGACGGGGAAGAAGGAAACCAAATCAAGTCTGCTGTGGCGGAGGAAAACAACACCGACGTGGTGGGTCCCGCGTGCGTGGACATGGACACTAAACTGAACGAGCATGATGATGATAAGAAGAAGGCCTCGTCTCCGCCAGTGCACGCAGAGGAATGCATCAAAGCAAAAGATGATTTAACCAAACATGGAGCTGTGATAAAAGACACGGACACTAAACAGAAACCGTATTCTACTGACGACGTGTATCTGAGCAGGGAAAGCGAGTGTGACGATTTAGAGGAGATCGACGGCGATGATGATGATGACAGTTTGGCGCTTTCCGACCAGACGACGTGCGCTCCGTGCGTAATGATGATCACGGAGGACGAGTCCCACTACATCACCACGCACGAGATCCAGCTGTGCGAGGTGTCCGACCACGAGGGGGGCGGCGGCGGCGGGGACTCGGACACGGCGGGGGAGGAGGGCGTGGACGGGGAGAGCTGGGACATCGAGGACAACGACAACGTGGTCTACTCCTTCGTGGACTACCGCGCGCCCTGCGCGGACACGGAGAGAGTGAAAAGCAAGGCGACGCGCGGCGGCGGCTCTCACGCAGCTCACACCGTCAGCGCTCTGTCCGAAAGTGATCCCAGCGGCAGCGAGACGACGCGAAACGCCACGGGACAGATCCACGTGTCAATCAAGACCACGTCCAGAGCTATACATGACACGAGCGGCAAGGGAAATAATCCTCATCGCGGCGACGGGACGTTGTTCATCGCGCCACCGCGCCGCCTGCACTTCGCCAGGAACTGCAAAGGCAAGGACATCAGCAACGAATACGTCTCGACCACCAGCGGCGCCTCCAGCGCCGTGAGCGAGCTGGACGACGCGGACAAGGAGGTGCGCAGCCTCACGGCCAAGGCGTTCCGCAGCCTGGCGGCCTGCGGCAACCCGGCGTACCGCAAGCTCACCTCCAGCGAGAGCGCCTCCTCGGTCCAGTCCGACGGACTCAGCCGCTGGTCGGCGTTCGTCGACCTGCAGTATGGCAACATGTCGCAGCATCACCGCGGGCTGGAGCACCATCACCACCACCACCAGCATCACCAGAGCATGCAGGTGTCCCATAATAATAATAAAAACAAGTTTGAAATAGCCCAAAAAAACCTAGAGAATAATAATAATAAAGGCTTTTATAAGGGCGTCGCGCTGGCCAGCATCAAGAAGCCACCCGGGCCGTGCTCTAATAAGATCCTGGCCCTGCAGGAGCATGTTGGCATGATGAACCCGTCGTCCTCGTCATCTTCATCGTCCAAGCAGATAGAGCTGATGGGGAAGTTCACCCACGCGGGTCACGCGGGTGTCATCACGCTCACCGAGACCCTCAATTTCCGCTGCAACGTCAATTCCACCGCCGGCGGCGGGGCGGCGGAGGAAAGGCGAGCGCAATTTGCACAACAAAACTCGGGCGCGGGAGGATCACGTTCCTCCGCGGATGAGGTTACCAACACCTTGCCAAGCGCGAGGAGAGGAGGAGGAGGGGGAGGAGGAGGAGGGGGAGGAGGAGGAGGGGGCGGCCAGGCCAACATGCAGGCGACCCCCAGATCATGCAATGCAGGGGCTGAAGCCATGGAGGACACACACAAGAAGGCCGTGTTCGCGTCGAGCGTGATCAAAAATGTCCTCTCCAAGAAGATGCAGTTCGAGCAGGAGCGCAAGATGGAGAGGGGCGAGATACGCGAGCCCACGCACACGCAGCAGCAGCAGCGGGCCGCGTCCTCGCCCTCCTCCTGCAGCCTGTTTGGTGGTGGTGGTGGTGGTGACTCGGGGGACACTACTCACAACAGGGACAATAAGGACAAGGTGTCCTGGAGACAGAGCTCCAAGCACTCGGAGGACGTGGTGGACTCTGAAATAAACTCCATAGTGTGCGTGGACGAGCTCGGGGACATAGTGGACAGCGGCTCGTGTAAGAGCAGCAACAGGGGCGAGAGACAACAGGACACCACGGCGCTCCTTCTCCCTCTCTCTCTCGCCGCACCAGAAACTAATTTAGAGTTGAGCGAGGCTGGAATGGATTCTAAAAAAGGAGCATCGGACGCAGCAGCAGCAGCAGCAGCAGCCTCGGCCAAAAGCAGCACGCTGCTCCGCAGCCAAAATAGCGCTTTCAGGTCGTGGCGGGATGATGATGACGACACGGCGGAGCTAGAGTTACCGCAGGATAATAAAATAAACGATAAAAGCCCGCAAGGGAGAATACCGCCGCCTCCACACGACGACACGGACCCCCCGCCGCGTCCCGCCTGCTGCACGGAACCGCCGGGCGACGACAGCAGCAGTACGCTCACTAAAATGTCCAGTTTGTTTGTGCCAACTATCCAACTGCTGTCCGACGACGACGGGGGAGAAGTGGGACACCAGCTGCTGCCGAATAATATGAATTATAGGAACTATTCCACGCGCGCCTATCAAGCCGGAGAGGGAGGAGGAGGAGGAGGAGGCGGAGGCGTGAAGAACAGCCTGTACGTGGCCGCCGACTCGAGGAGCGTCGCGACCTCAAAGTCACCGGAGATTAAGATCAACTTGCGGAGCGTCAGGGACCCGTTCGCCGTCTCCAAGCCGCGCGCCGCGCCCTGTGGCGGCTCCGCCGGGAGGACGGACGGTGACTTCAGGTGCCATGGGGCGCTCGCCGCGGCGCTGATAAAGGGTGAGTCCTCCGCCATGCCGGACAGTAAAAATATACCACACTTCACCGTGCGAGACATCAGAGACAACAGCGGCGGCAATAAGGGGAAGCTGCAGACGCCCATACATCAGGTGAGAGACGTGCGTAAATTGGTCAAAAGCTCCTATCACTTTGTGTCTTTGGATAACAACAACGGCACTGCTGCCACCGCTGCCGAGCTCCTTCACACAGCAGAGGCAAAGAAACAGCAACTACAGGCGCCCAATAATCGGAATCTCGCGTCCGTTTCCCCCATTGTGATAAAATGTCAGTCTGTGAACACCAACAGCAATGGGAAACAAGTTCCACCTGCCGCCGACAGCGCGGTGGATGTGGTGTCTAAACGGAGGCTACACGAGGAGACATTCGATCAGGACAGGTCGTCCCCAGAGGGAGCTAAAAGCGTCTCAGCGCCGCCTCACAGGTAGGTATGGATGGGAATGATCGATTAATTCATTAATTGATAACTTATCAATCGATTAAACCGGTTAGTTGATAAGCAGCGTTTTTGTTTTCTGTGTCCCTCAATAATGTCTAACATAACAATATACATTTTGCTGATAGGCTGCATAAAAGAACACAAAGGTATATTATATTCCTTAATTTATTTGACCATTTGAGATACAGGGCCATGCAATGGCATCTTTGTATATATGAAGAATAAAATTAAATGAAAAAAAAAAAGTTTAATTGTTAAGTTTAAAGGACAACTTCACCACTTTTCAAACTATCTTCATATAATAGGTCCTCACTAATAATCATGAAAAAATGGCGCAATTTATTTCTACTCTGAGTCTGTGTCTCATAGGAGGGCTGTGGGCAGTTCAGAAACCGTCCTCCAGTGACATCATCGATGGGGAATACAAGCTAAAATAAACTGCAGGCTAATTTGTATTCCTGAAAAGTTGCAATGCAAAAATGGAAGCCAATCGTTCTCACGATAATACAAATCTAAACATTTTTGTAAAGAAAATCATGGTTAAAAAAAAATCTGCCTAATGATGATGTCACTGGAGGACGGTTTCTAAACTGCCCACAGCCCTCCTATGAGACAGACCGAGTAGAAACAAATCGTTCCATTTTATCATGATTATTAGTGAGGACATATTATATGAAGATAGGTTGAAAAGTGGTGAAGTGGTCCTTTAATTGAAGAATTTCTTAACGGTTATTAATCGATTAACGATTAACTCTTGACATTCCTACTCACAGGTCCTCTTTAGGGAACACAGCCACAGTGCTAGTAGACTCTGCTGAAGGTCTGGGCACAGCAGACCTAAAGACCGAGGCCAAAACCACAGCAAAAAGGCAGGAGAAAATCATTACGGATAATAAGAAATCCGATTCGAAGATGGCCACCTCCGCCCTAGAGAAACTCCAGGCCGCCGTGAAGACCATGGAGCAGCTGTACGTGTTCGACAGGAACGAGTGGAAGAGGAAGAGCAAGCCGCGACACCTCACGGACAGCCCGGTGGACGAAGGGCCCGCCGCACTGTCCAACCTGGACATGTTGGGTAGGAGAGACTCCTGCCCCGGCCTGGGCAGGACCCCACCCGCCACCGAGCCGAAGAGAGAGGCGAGGGAGCTGCTCAGGAGCTTTCAGAGTCCCGTCGGCGGCAGGTCTCTCTCCAGCCAGAGCGCCGTCTCCTACTCCACCGGCGCGGGGAGCAAAAACGCGCTCAACCTCGCCGCCTCGAGTAAAGCGGCGCCGCCGAGCGCGCCCGGCCTCACGGCTCTCCAGCCGAGGGCCAGCGTGCAAAGCCCGGCTTACGGCGGTGCAGGCGGAAAACCGTGCTGTGCTCCGAATTCCCCCAAACTTCCGGTGTCTCTGAAAATCACCCAGGCGAGGCATCGCGCGGAGCCGGCCATGAGGGAAACCGAGAGCTCCAGACCTTTCAGCGCTTCGGCCGACTCAGAGAACTACCTGGCCATTCCGGTCAAGCCTCACGCCGCCGGCGGCGTTAACAACAACAGCAGCAGCAGCAGCAAGCAAAGTGCGTCCGTCAGGGCAGCGCAGGAGAAAACATCCATCTACACCTTCACGTCGGCGGCCACCGAGTCCACGAGTCCCCCGGGAGCCCCTCCGGGGTGGCCTGGGGGTGCCGGCTACGAGAGCCGCCATGAGTCCCCCCAGCAGCACAGGAGGCAGGACGAGAGCCACCAGTCCCCCCAGCAGCAGCACAGGAGGCAGGACGAGAGCCACCAGTCCCCCCAGCAGCACAGGAGGCAGGACGAGAGCCACCAGTCCCCCCAGCAGCAGCACAGGAGGCAGGACGAGAGCCACCAGTCCCCCCAGCAGCACAGGAGGCAGGACGAGAGCCACCAGTCCCCCCAGCAGCACAGGAGGCAGTACGAGAGCTGCCGCTCCCCCCAGCAGCAGCAGCAGCAACAGCAGCGCTCCAGTATCGTGGTGGAGACCCGGTCCTCTCCGGACACCCCGACCGCCACCATCTACCACCACCCTGTCCTGAACCCAATGATGAGCCAGCCACAGGTCTACTGCTTCTCCCCCGCCGCCATGACGCCGCCGGCGCCCGCCGCCACCATGGACCCCTTCCAGCCCACCCAGAGGAAGATGCTCCTGGACCCCACCACGGGGAACTTCTACCTGGTGGACACGCCCGTGCAGCACCAGGTAAAACAAGTCTTATGGTAGCGTTCACACATGATGGCAGATGCAAAAGACGCAAAGCTATACACAGCATATTTGTAGCTTTGCGTCTTTGTAGCTGAAGTTGAAACCAGCTCATCTTTTTGGTAGCTTTGTAGCTTTTGCAGCAGCTATACAAACGTCTGACGCATCTTTGTATCTTCATGTCGCCATGCGGCTTCCAGCGAAAATGAACGACATACTGTATCTTTGCATCTGCCCGTGTGGCGTGTGAACACAGCATTAGTGATTTTTTCTGCTTTTATCCTCTATAGCAGATTTCGTATTGACCTGTACTTTCCTTGAACTGTACCCATTCTGCAAACAGTTTAATGCCATTTGCAATCAATCAATCAATCAATCAATCAATCAATCAATCAATCACCAGGCCACCCGGCGCCTCTTTGACCCTGAGACGGGCCAGTACGTGGACGTGCTGCAGCCGATGCCACCCATGTCAATGCCACCCATGTCGATGCCACCCATGTCGATGCCACCCATGTCGATGCCACCCATGCCGATGCCACCCATGTCCATGTCTCCCATGCCGATGTCTCCGCTGGCCATGAGCCCCACGGCGGTAAGGCTGTTATGACTACACATTTAAGTTGATCATTACTTGTCACACAAATAATTGCGACTTTTGGAACGTTGGAACGTTACAATTTATATTTCTGTTTGGCTTTTAGGCTTTGTAATAAAAAATGGCATTATGACAAATAGTAACTTAAATATACAAAGAGATCACTGACACATTAATTCATTCTGTATAATTATTTTCTTTCCAACAAATTGACAAAATAGCGGAAAACACACGTGTTCAACTATTTCTCCTTTTTTATGAAAAAAAAAAAAACAATTGTGATTATCTGAAATAATTGCGATTTGAACCGATAATTGTTTTGACAGGCCTACACGGGGGCGTACGGTCACACGTACATGATCTACCCGGGCGGCTTCAGCATGCCGGCGGCGGCCATGATCCCGACCCGCGCCCTCTCCCAGTCGCAGATGTCGGACGCGGAGAGCGGGGAGAAGACGGGGTCCTCCGGCGCGCCGACGGAGGGCGTGTACATGGAGAGCCCGTTCTACCTGGCGACGGGGAAGTCGCCCCACATGAGCCCCTACGCACCCCAGACGCAGCAGCAGCAGCACATGGTGGAACAAGTACTCACACTTTGTACACTTTTCTTTGTACCCCTTTTTCAACCATATCTAATTTTAATGACGTTTAGGACACAAGAAACACTTTCCTGGGTGTAAAATAGCTCGAACCAGTGCTGGTTATTTAGTTAGGACCCACGACAGTGGTGTTCGATACGAACTTAACCGGTATGTAGAAACCTCTACTTGCAATTCTCTACGGTTGCTTAGCCATTAGCCAGTTATTCTGTCCCATCTAGAAGACTCGTGCCAAAGGTAATAGAAGCTATCCAAGGTATATGGGTTGTAAAGCCAGATACCTTGGTTCGTATGTGTTGACATGTTGGAGATACCGCGTGCGTTGTTTGGTATCTGAGGTTTAGAAGCCATGGGAGCCGCCTTTTATGCTCTGCAAGTCTAGTGTCACGATGATGTCTCCACTGTGTATATCCATCTTTGGACTTTCCACATTGATCTGATGTCAGCGCTGGATATCGCCGTTGTCTCCATATATGAGGCTATAGGTTATCCCCATATATGGATCTCTAAGTGAAAGCCTTCGCAACACTGGGGTTTTTATGTGTGTAATGTGTGCTTTTAGATATTTTAGTCATGACGCCATTTTCATGACCACATTTTTGTCATGAGAATGTGGTTCTCACTTCCTTCCTGGACCACGAGGCACACCTCCCCCACTCTTCACAAGGAGGGGCAGTGCACCAAAGCATGATGGTCATTGTCGGAATTCAGCAATCCAGTCAAACCCAAAACACACACAGACTTCATTATTTTTTCTGGCCATAGTGTGCAAATTTCAAATTGTGCTACTGCTGTGTACTACAAATATTAACATTGAGTGAAATACCCCTTTAAGTAAAAGTATCAATAGGCCCACTGCAGTGTAGAAAATAAGTCTGGAAATTCAAAATGCCAGTTTTTAAAAAGTCAAAAAGTATTAGCTTCAAAACATTTACTTAAAGTGAAAGTATTCATTGGGCTATGCTGCATATCCTAATGAATGCATAGCCTATGCATAATGTCCCCATTTCACAAGTTTTCAAATGTATGTAAATCTTTTGAAAATAGCAGATCTACAAGCTCACAGTATGAGCTTGTAGATCAGTTATTTTTCAAATCAGTCTGAAGTGGTTTAATGTATGTTTTCTGTTTTGTAATAACAATCAACATCTACAAAGGAACTAAACCAATGTTTTCAAATAATTGTAGTGGAGTAAACGTATAACATTTGTAATCCGAGATGTTCCTGCCCATTTTGGGCAGGAACCCCTTTTGGTGTTTTAAACATTATGTTATAATTTAGCTATTGAAAAAGAGCAGATCTACAAGCTCAATAGGTCTGCTATTTTTGAAAAATCAAAGAACTGTCAGGATTTAGAAGACATTTTTAGAATCTGATCTTAAGTCGTGAGATTTTGATTTTGATTCTGATTCATGTAATTCATGCCTCCTCCCAGGGCGCCAACACGCGGACGCCGCAGGGCCTCATCAGCATCACGTCCAATCAGCAGCAGGGGGGTGGTCCTCGCATCATCGCCCCGCCCTCCTTCGACGGGACCACCATGAGCTTCGTGGTGGAGCACAGGTGAACATACTGTACACGTGAGTACAGTATGTTATTATTATTATTATTATTATTATTATTATTATTATTATTATTATTATTATTATTATTATTATTATTATTATTATTATTATTATTATTATTTAAAGGACTAAGGATTTGTATAGTTATAATTGGCCAAATGTTGTCTATAGTTTACTGGTAGTCGACTATTAGGCAACTACAGGGAAAAGAATATCAGTCTGATTGTGTAACATAAAAACTTGCTTGGTTTACTTTCTCCCAATAAATCATGGTATATATCCTATTTATTTAAAACTATTTGTTAATTAATACAACAAATTAGGCCAATCTCTAAATCGAATCATGCAACAAACAACAAAATAATAACTGGCTGCTCTACCATCTGAGCCACTGCCATCCCACTACAACCGGCATGCGTGCACACTATCAAAAATAATGAATAAAATAAAATACTTGATCGATTGCCAAAGCGGCTAAATTGCCTTCCAGAGCCGTGGTGAGTCCTTAAATCAACCACCGGCAAAACGTGATACGATGGGCGTTGGAGCCCCGTTAGGCCTTAAAGAGAGAGAGAGTGAGATGAGGACGCTGCTCTTAAGAGGGAAAATTAAGCACCTGCTATGTTTGTCTGTCATCGTCCTGGCTGTGAAACAGGGTGAGGGGTGGGGTGGGGGCGTTATTATCTATACCGACTCTCAGCAACTCTGTAATAATCACTGGAGTGTATATTGTCGTAATACACTTATTCAATAAGTCACTCCCCATCCCTCTCTCAGGCTATATGATGCAATACGTTGCGACCAAGTAGAGCGGCTATTGTCTTAACAATAAGATATGTGCGCATGGCGCGTGCATGAGTTCAATCCGGGTTGCCATGTTATTATAAGCGACTTTGGGCTTTCGTTTTCTGTAAAGTTGCTTGTGAATATTCGTAGTTGCAGGTTGCAGTTTTTTGGGCTTGTTTCTAAAGTGTAGTGGCTTATTTTAGGCTTGTTTTCTAAAGTGTAGTTGCTGATTTGGGCTTGTTTTCAAAGTATAGTTGTGATTAGTTGGGCTTGTTTCTAAAGTGTAGTTGCTTATTTTAGGCTTGTTTTCTAAATTGTAGTTGCTGATTTGGGCTTGTTTCTAAAGTGTAGTTGCTTATTTTAGGCTTGTTTTCTAAATTGTAGTTGCTGATTTGGGCTTGTTTCTAAAGTGTAGTTGCTTATTTTAGGCTTGTTTTCTAAATTGTAGTTGCTGATTTGGGCTTGTTTCTAAAGTGTAGTTGCTGATTTGGGCTTGTTTCTAAAGTGTAGTTGCTGATTTGGGCTTGTTTCTAAAGTGTAGTTGCTGATTTGGGCTTGTTTCTAAAGTGTAGTTGCTGATAGTGTAGGCCTAGTTGATTATTTGGTCTTGCAAATAGCAAAACAAGCTCACAGCGTGTCACATATATCAAATATCCGATACTCATGTTGGCCTATGCTGCCGGAAAGCTATACAGTGCAGTAACTATATGCTCAAGGTGAAACTGAGATATTTGTCTTGAAAGTTTTTTTCAACCGGCCAGCCAAATGGGTTATAGGTACACAAGTGATATAACTTTAATTGTGCATGATGTATTCATGACGTAATTATCATGACAAAAAAACAGAATGGCCCTCTGCCTCAGTTTTGAGTTATAGGTGTTGTAGTTAGCCTACTGCAAATGTTGTCTGAAAACCAAATGAACCCATTTTGGGGGGCGGGAACCCCTTTTGGTGTTAGCATTATGTTATGCTTTAGCTATTGAAAAATAGCAGATCTACAAGCTCATAGCGCGCCACCGAGTGGCGCGCTACGAGCTTGTAGGTCTGCTGTTTTTGAAAAATGGAAGAACGACTGACATAGAAACATAGCTTTTTCAGAAAACTGTCAGGATGTAGAAGACATTTTTAGAATCTGATCTCAGGTCAAAATGGGTTAAACTCTGAAACTTTGTCACAAGATAAAACAGACACAAAGGAGTTTACAGTGGCTTCTTTCGGGCTTGTTTTCATAGACCTATAGTTGCTTACTTCTCTCGCAGAAAACCACCAGGGCAGCACCGCCGAGTTCAATGCAGTGGGCATTAAGCAACTAGTCGACTAGTTTACTAGTCGACTAGTAAATCCACTAGTCGACCTTGTTGGTACTAGTTGACTAGTTGATAAGAATTTTCCCGATTTGGTAGGCCTCAAGATCAGGTAGATTATAGTTATAGTCACCATGTACACAGTTTTTCAATGTACACATATTTATGAAAAAAAGAAAAAAAGAAAAAAAAGAAAGTTTATTTTTTTTAATAATTATTCATCATCATTTTTTTTTTTTTTAACATAATAGGTAGTTAAACAACTAGTCGACTAGTCGACTAGTAAACTAGGCAACTAGTAAAAATGACTAGAAGTGAATGCCCTACAATGCAGGAAGAAGCAGCATTGCTGCACGGCTGCATGCATAGCGCGCCACAGGTGGAGGAGGAGCTAAAGGTCAGGAACGGAACGAGAGGCATTGGTTACTAGTGGGGCTCCGTGAGACGTTCAGCTGCTGCTGCAGCTCAGGAGACCTCCATGGACCCCAGCACAGGGTTACCTTTTTATAGCCCACACACACACGCACACGCACACGCACGCACGCACACACACACACACACACACACACACACACACACACACTAGGGCATTCACTTCTAGTCATTTTTACTAGTTGACTATTTGCCTAGTTTACTAGTCGACTAGTTGTTTAACTACCTATTATGTAAAAAATAAAATAAATATTTGTACATTGAAAAACTGTGTACATGGTGACTATAACTATAATCTACCTGATCTTGAGGCCTACAAAATCGGGAAAAAAATTAAAAATAAAAACTAGTAAACTAGTCGACTAGTAAACTAGTCGACTAGTTGCTTAATGCCCACACACACACACACACACACACACACACACACACACACACACACACACACACACGCACGCACGCAGTTTCACATGGCCCACTGCTCAGCAATTACGTAAACAAATCACGCACAGACATGCCGGCGGACCGCTTTAGCTGCTGCCTGCAACGCGAGCGGGCATCATGACTCCGGACTTTCCCTTCTCACGTTTAAAGTCAATATGGTGCGTGTGGACATGTGGACCGCTGGGTGTTAATCTCACGGATTAAGGGTCTCAGTCGCCATGAGTCATTTGGATTCCATAGAAGCCAGCATTTCTTCTATGTTGCATTTCTTGCATGTTGCACACAATCGAAGCCGGCATTTGTTCTGTGGAAGTATATGCTGTGCTAATAGAAATCAACATTTCTTCTATGGCTTCGTACACACATAAAGAACGAATGTTCTGTGCTCTGCCTGTGTTTCATGGCCGCCCCAATGCTTTTCCAATGGAAGTCACGTGGTTTGACCAAACACTTGTGTTTGATTGCCCCCCCTCCCCCCATCTCACACAACTGTTTGGTCAAACCACGTGACTTCCATTGGAAAAGCATTGAGGCGGCCATGAAACACGGACAGCATGTTCGTCTTATGTGTGTACGAAGCCTAAGAAAGTATTTTGTGCAAAACAGGCTATTTTCGGTTATTATTTTAAGAAGCATTTGAAGTGGTCAAACTAGCAATATGTTCAGAAACACCTGCATCCACAAAACCCTAATGGTCTTCGATATTTCATAAAAGCAAAAGGTTAAAGAAAGACTCAATCTGTGATTTCTTCACAGCAGGAACAATATTGCTAAAGCATCATCATTGTACATAGTGTGTGGGGCTCCTTTAACACTGTTTCACAAATCGCACATTAGGACTTGGTCAAACAACATTTTTCAGTTGCGAGATTTTATTTTGCTTTAATCCATGTAATCTAACTATCCATTATGGTTGTGTGCACTGTGTCAGTCTGTGTGGAGCGCATTCATCTAACTCTTTCTGAAATGCGTATGTTGCTATACGAGTGGGGCTCAATCCTTTTCATGTCACAATTATATTTGGCCGCCGACCCCCATCTGAAAAGATTTTGTTCCAGGGTCCGACCCCCCCAGAAGCAGAAGATTTGAGTTAAAATGTTCACTGTGAAAGAATCTATCCCCAGATATAGATTTGCACACATGATTATTTTTTAAATAGCAGATCTACAAGCTCGTATGGGCTTGTAGATCTGCTATTTTTCAACAGCTAGCCAGCTAGTATAAAATAATAATAGTAATGTTTAAAGTCGTTTAAAGTGACACAGACACCTTCCTGGCCTTAATGGGTTAAGACTCAGGGTTTTGTTGTGATATGTGGCGCACTGGCGCCTGCATATAGAACTCCTGCAGTGTTGGAAAGCAACTAAACTTAAGTAACGTATTACTTAAACTAAAATGATTGCCTTTTTCCAGTAACTAGCAATAATATAACTAATTACGTTCACATTTTGAGTATAATAATATTACAGTTACGATTTTCCAAAAGTAACTTGTTACTATTTTCCTCCTGACTGACTGATGGCCACCTAGAAATGTTCAGAGGAAAGGTTTTACATTATTGTGTCATTTATTTTAGTCTGTGACAAACTTGTTATGCTTATGTGCAATTGTGCATTCGATTCCATTGAAATGCACTGGCACATGTTGGCCTCATATGGCCTTGGCCTTATTGGCCTAGCACTTAGTTTGGAGCTTAAAACTGCTTTAATAAACACACGTTCAAAGATTGTGTTTCATTGAGCCCAGGTGTGGTTTTCATTTAGTCTGTAGCCTAAGTCATGAATTCATACACAGTAAAAGGCTTGGTGTTCATTTAATTAAAATGAGTGTACAAATTGGAAACAAATGGACCCAAGACAGTACACATTTCAGAGTTAAATAAACAATGAGGATTTTACAATGTAGGCTACAGAAAAGATACAAAATACAAAAAATGTTCATATTCATATCATTGATCAACCTGAGAAGTTTCGTGGAAATATCTCTCAGTTTAAAATGTTGCCCTATTCACCCCCCATTATAACTAATAGGGGCTAATATTGGGGCGGCCATATTGGACTTTCGCCCAAAAATTGACCGGGTTGTCCATATAGGTTGTGATCCTACTGGGTCATAGATATTATTTTTGGTGGACGACTTTTTATGTTATGACAAATGCAGGTCAACCCCCTTTGCCCCCTGGGTACTATTAGTTTGCTGTTGTAAATACGATCAGATTCAAACTCAACTTTATCGGTCCATTGAAATGCTTTGTCATGCAAGCGCCCGACATTTGCAGCCAGTGTCAGGAAAAAAGCAAAGGATAGCCAAAGAGAGAAATAATGAAAACAGGTCAGATATGTCAAATATTCCTATACTGTAACGAGCAATGTCAAATAGGGTGCATGGTTGAAAACAGAGGCGTACTTTCAAAACGAATATAGGGGTTGGCAAAAATAGCAGGCCCCACTTCTAAAATAGTGAAAATAGTCGATCTACAAGCATCACTTCTAAAATAGTGAAAATAGTCGATCTACAAGCATCACTTCTAAAATAGTGAAAATAGTCGATCTACAAGTATCACTTCTAAAATAGTGAAAATAGTCGATCTACAAGCATCACTTCTAAAATAGTGAAAATAGTCGATTTACGCGTCTTTTGTCGACGCGTTGAGAGCTTGTAGATAAACCATTTTCGCTATTTGTTTAATGGGGCCGAAAATGTTTGAAAATGTTTGCCCATAATGACATTCTCAAACTAGGGATGCCACGTTGAAAGTGGTTAATAAATTAATGATTGCATACAATAAAACGCTTATCTAGAATACATGTCACATGTAGATGGACTGGCATCCATTGTGCTGAAATTAGATTAATCTGTGAAAATAATTCAGAGTTGGGGACTGGATTTGAGGTTCAATGTGAGGGGGTGGCAATTGCCAACCCCTGATGACCCAAGTATGCCCCTGGTTGAAAATAGCATAAAGGGCACGGTCACACCAAAATATGGCTGCCAGCTCATAAACTCTTGTTGTGGACGGCCAACTGTTTTTTTGCAGCCATGCAGCGCATTCTGAAAAACAGATTAGCTTGCGGCGCATTCTGTCAGAATAACCAGTGACGCAGCTGTCACTCGCTTTCAAGCCACCGCCTCTCCGTAGCACGGAGACTATAGCAATGCTTTGCCTGTCGGTTACAAAGGTTTATCAAACTTTAGACGGCCGCGGTTATCTTTTTCAAAGAACATCTCAGGTTTTGTCTATAACGGACAGGCGGAGGGCACTTGCACTTGAAGCATGTCGCTTCCTAATCCTGTCTCTTGACACGGTCCGCCTTTGACCCGCCCAATTGGACAGAGGGGGAAAAGCATATTATGTCTCGAGCGTGTATCTGTTTCAAATAGACAGGGCGTATAGAACGCATAAACGCAAGGTGTGCACGACTCACGGAAAGCTGCGCAAGACGGTCAAACCGTGCCATTGCAATGCATTGGCAGAATCCGCTCTCATAGGTATAGAATAACTAGTGCGGTGTGACCGTGCCCTAACATGACTTAAAATAGCCGCAGACCATAGAATCACATTCTCTTGCGTGTGGAGAAACGTTGATATTATAATTTCTCCTTTGTATTTTCCGCTAAAATGTTATTCTACAAACTGAACTCTATACTTTGTTGTCTTCCTGTCCTTCAGTGGGGAGGTTTTGACTGGACCCTGGAGCCCTATAGGAGCCCTCTACACCAGGGGACTGGACCCTGGAGCCCTCTACACCAGGGGTCTGGACCATGGAGCCCTCTACACCAGGGGTCTGGAGTCTCTGGACCATGGAGCCCTCTACACCAAGGGTCTGGACCATGGAGCCCTTTACACCAGGGGCCTTCAACATTTTTCAGGGCAAGGCAAGGACCCCACACATATTTGGGGGCATGTCCCCCCCTGTTGAAGACCCCTGCTCTGTCTGCACTCATCCGATACTCTGGATTCGAGTCAAACGTAGGCTGGCGGGTGAGGCTGTACGAACTCCCATGGTCACCGGTACAGTTTGGACTTATGCGTCTCTCTCAATCTCTAACCTGTATTCTTCAAAGTATTTTGCATACAAGATGTATTGTATATGGTGTAAAATGTGTTGCTATATTGTTGTTTTTTTGTACTATGCTTCTATCGCTCACCAACAAGGAGATAAGTAACTGTTATACACCCAAAATAAGACACGTATATGATGTCTTCTTAACTTTCTTAAATCACTGAAATGCTGCTAAAAAATCATCGCCGTCATAACGTACATATGCAACCCTAATTTCAGCACAACAACCAGCCCTGCTAAAGAGCTGTTTGTTTTATTATATTGATTTCTGTTTTGTTTTTGTTTTAATTCAGGATTTCAGAAAGCATTGTACAACAGTATAAGAACAGAAAGGCCCGACTCACACCTTTCGATCTAGCATACAACATTGATGCATGCTAGATGTAAGCAAGATGTAAGTGTCATGGCCGCCCCAATGCATTTCCAATGGAAGTCACATGGTTTGATACAACATTTTGGACTACAAGCTGTTGTATGGCTTTCGGCTGTGTTTCGACTGCCCCCCTCCCCCTCATACAACACAAATGTTGTGTCAAACCATGTGACTCCCATTGGAAATGCATTGCGAGCTTGCATCAGCTATACATCTCATACAACAAGCATACATCAATCTGTTGCGACCGTGTGAGTCGCTCCAAAGACACTTTATATCCAGTGGTAGAAAAAGTACCAGAAACGTTTTACTTAAGTAAAAGTATCAATACGGCAATGGTGAGTACCAAAGTACTAAATGTAGAAAGTACTCATTGTGCAGATGTCCCGTTTCACAAGCTTCCAAATCCTAAAAAAAACACGTAAAAATCTTTTGAAAATAGCAGATCTACAAGGTCACCATGCGTTGCATCACGAAGCATTGTGAGCTTGTAGATCGGCTATTGTTTTCTTCTTTTTGCCTTTATTGATAGAGTAAGTGGAGACGGACAGGAAACGAGGAGAGAGAGACGGGGAGTGACATACAGCAAAGTTCGTACGGAACGGGACTCGAACCCGCGATGCGCTGTAAAGGCTGCATTGGGAGCCTATAGGTGCCCAGACCACTAGGCCCGGCTCGGGCAGATCGTCCGTTTTCAAATGGCATGCAAGAAATATAGGGCTGAAGTGGGAACTGTAATTATGACCTCTAGTTCTAGGAAACACAGAATGGGGGAACTTTTTTATTATTTCCACACAACAGCTCTAAGGTATATTAATGACATAGTAAAATGTTGAAAATGAGTGGAATGCCCCTTTAAGTGCTTCAGTACTTGAATAAATGTACTTAAATGTACTTAGTTACTTTACACCTCTGTTTACACTATAGAGCACTGACTCAACCGCTGACCAGAATCCTTGCAACCCGACTCGCTAACTCGTGAGTCTCGTTTTATAGCGTCACACTTAACCGCGCTGTTATCGAGGACAGCGTTTAAGAAAATCTATTTTTAAAACGCAATAAACAATTACGGGTTGCCATTTCGGAGGTTGCCTGAAATGACTTCCACGTGATTGCATGACACAACTACATCCACCTCGTCCGTCAGTCAGCCAGCCAGCCAGTCAGTCAGTCAGCCAGCCAGCCAGTCAGTCAGTCAGTCAGTCAGTCAGTCAGTCAGTCAGCCAGCCAGTCAGCCAGTCAGTCAGCCAGTCAGTCAGCCAGCCAGCCAGCCAGTCAGCCAGTCAGCCAGCCAGCCAGTCAGCCAGTCAGCCAGTCAGCCAGCCAGCCAGCCAGCCAACCAGCCAGTCAGTCAGTCAGTCAGTCAGTCAGCCAGTCAGTCAGCCAGTCAGCCAGCCAGCCAGTCAGTCAGCCAGCCAGCCAGCCAGCCAGTCAGCCAGTCAGCCAGTCCAGTCCAGGTTGCTTTGCATTGAAGTAATAATATTATGTAGGATATTTTTGTACTATTCTGAAACACGGTTTGCAAAATGGTGGAACTGCTGGACAGTTTCTGAAAAACGTGTGTTGCCATGTCAGTGGTGCTCAAACCTTTTCATGTCAAGGACTTCCAAAAATATAATGTATTTGGCCGCGGACCTCCCCATCTCAAACTATTTTGTTCCAGGGACCCCCAGAAGGGGGGATTGAGTTAAAAATGTCCGCTTTAAAAATAAAATATATATATTCAAAGATTTAAAAAACAAAACAAAAAAGCAATGTTTCAAAACAATTGCAGATCTACAAGCGCTATATGAGCCTGTAGATTTGCTATTTTTTTTAAAAGACCAAGTATAAAACAGGTAACCAGGTTAAAATGGCTAAAATCTAAAATGACACAGATGCTTTCCTGGTTTTAATGGGTAACAGTAAAGTAAAGACACACCAATGAACACCTAGTGTTAAACATTGACAAACAGGATCAACTTTTCAATATTAAATAATCAACATTTAAATGTATTCTATCAACAAGAGTAAGATTGCCACGGCTGTTTTGTATTTTAAATCAGTTTGATGTTTTTTTTAGTAGTAAAAAAAAAGATATGTTGTAGACCTGAGCATGTGGTTCTCAACCTTTTCAGGGTCAGGGCCCACTTGGACATTATAAGTGTCCGCGGCCCACCCATCATCTGAAGACTTCTTAACCCATTGAGACCTGAGATCAGATGTCTTCTAAATTCTAACATTTTCTTTTTTTTCTTTGTTTCTATATGTCAGTGGTTCTCAAACTGTTTCATGTCAAGGAAATTATATGTATTTGGCCACCGACCCCCATCTGAAAATATGTTGTTCCAGGGACCCCGCCCCCCAGAAGCAAAGATTTGAGTTAAAAAACGTTCGCCTATGAAAGAATATATATTCAAAATGTTAACACGTTTATACAATGTTTCAATAATAGCAGATCTACAAAGCCGCAGACCCCCATTTGAAAAGATATGCCACCAGGGAACCCATAAGAGAAGATGCTTACGGCTCTAGCACTGATTCTCAGCGATTTTAATTTCAAGGACCAGTTTGACGTGCATTGGACACCATTTGCACACTCTCTAAGTTATAGACCCGTAAAGGTGGTTGCACACTGGACACGTTTTTCGGAAAACCGATGGAGAAACGCCGCTAAAAATCGCGCCCGGTGTGTAGGGACCTGCAGGGTCCATTTGGTTTCAATTTAGGCTCCTACGAGTAAAATTAAAAGAAGTCTATGCACAATTAGAGTATGTAAAATAATTGTTATTTTGATCAACGTTTGCATGTTGTCTCTCCTATGGTACCACATCAATACAGAGTGGAATTGTGCACAAAATATTATACAACGAATACTATTCTTTAGTTTTGGATTTGAAGGATAAATCTCATCAAATGGTGGTCTGTGGCACACATGCTGAATAAATAATGGACCTTAATAATATGAGAACAGGGTTGAAAACCACTGCTTTACAGAAAGACGGACGTATTGCAACAACACGGGCTTGATGTTGTCAGTGTGTTGTATACCGCTGTGGAGCCTGTCTGCCTGTCCAGCTGTCAAAACACCGTTCCAAATATAAAGCCCGCAGTCACTGACAGTAACAACTGCACAGGGGCTAGTAGAAGTACTCAAATGTTTTACTTAAGTAAAAGTATAAATACTGCAATGGTGAAATACTCGTTAGGCCTCACTCAGACCTTTACTGCATTGCTGTATGCTTGTTGGATGAATGTTGTGTAGTGTCATGGCCGCCCCAATGCATTTCCAATGGGAGTCACATGGTTTGACACAACATTTGTGTTGTATGAGGGGGAGGGGCGCAGTCGAAACACAGCCGAAAGCCATACAACAGCTTGTAGTCCACAATGTGGACTACAAACCATGTGACTTCCATTGGAAATGCATTGGGGCGGCATACAGCATACAGCAATGCAGTAAAGGTCTGAGTGAGGCCTTACAAGTATAAAGGTCCGGAATTCCAAATCTACTTGAGTGAAAGTACACAAGTATTTGCCATCAAAATGTACTTCAAGCACCAAAAGTAGAACGTACTCGTTTTGCAGAATGACCCGATTCACAAGGTTTTCAAATCCTATAAAACGTGCCCTGTAGGATGTATGTACGTTTTCTGTCATTTGCTACTGTATTGCAATTGAGGATAAGAAGAACATTTAAAGAAAGAAAATACTGGATTTGTGTAAGAGAAATAATACAATTATAAAAGATTTTTCGGTTGTGAAAGATTGTGAAAATAATCATATCGTGAACCTAGTATCGTGATGCGAATCATATCGTTGAGTTGAGTGAATCATTACATGCCTATAGTGCCCAGATAAAGTTCAAAAGCAGCTGCGTTGGCAAACAAACCGTATATAGACAAAATCAATATGATATACCCGCGCGCGCACGCTGCCACGTTCAAGAGGATTCGATGATGAGGAGCACCGTTTTGATCGCGTACGAGTAGACCGTCCTCAACATGAATGGTAAAAGTGATCTGCTCAAGGCCTTTCACAACGCTCCTGAAGGTGTATCGAGAACATCACGTGTATTTATTTATTTATTTTCCTTTATGGAATAGAGGAAGGACATAATTGTTATTTTAATATTGTGTGGAACTTTATTTGTAATGCTCGGGTCTGTGTGTTGTTGTTCCTTTTGAAGCTGAAGCACAGATTTACTGTGAGTAGTTTTTTTTTTTACTGGAGATGTAACTATGCCATTCATATTCCAGTGGTTCTCAAACTTCTAGTGGTCCTTGAGGGGGTTCCAGGTTGTCTTGATTGATTGATTGATTGATTGATTGATTGATTGATTGATTGATTGATTGAAGAATTTATTAACAGTTTGCAGAATTACAGTACATTTCAAGCACAAACTCAATACAAAGGCTGTTAACTGTGAGTGGACGACCCAATTAAGCATTACACTTGTTTCCAATAGGGTCCACCATGTTCAAATCATCAAAACATTTAGAGACGTACAAATAGACACTTCTATAGACAGAACAGGAATTCATCATAAAGGAGGTAAAAAGGGAAAAGAAACATATACAGTGAGGGGGAAAAAAGGGGTGGGCGGTGGTGTCCCCAGCTAAATGGAGAGTTGGTAACCAAATGGACCCCAATATGTCTTCAACTCATGAGAGTATAAAAAAATGAGTGTAACATGAAACCAAATGGACCCTTACGGGTCGATTTGGTTTCGTTTTAAGCTCTTAAGACTTATTTAGAAGAAGTGTATGAAATTAGAGAATGTAGAAGAATTGTTATTTTGATCAAGGTTTGTCTGTTGTCTCTCCTATGGTACCACATCAATATAGCATGGAATTGTGGACAAAAAGACTTGGGTCTGAAAGGCTAAGGGCCGATTCATACTCCTAGCTGTTTCGGCGCTGTAGTGCCGAAATGATTTCGGCTCGTCAGAAATTTTCAGTAGCACCGAAGAGCCGACTTTAGGACGGTACTGAATCTCATCAAATGGTGGTCTGTGGCTCAAATGCCGAATAAATAATGGAACTTGATATGAAAAGAGTTGATAACCACTGCCATATTCCATCAATATGTATGGAAACTTATGTAAATTAAATGTTATCTGAACCCAGACAGAATAATATGTTTACTCAGTAGTAAAAAAATATGTACCGTATATCATGTTATGATAAGCATCAACATTTTGATAAAGTTGTAATGACTCCACTATGACAGTTACTGTCATTTTTTCAACTGTAGCGTTTACACTAAGTGGGACATGATATGGAATGCCAGTCTTAACCCATTTTGGGCGGGAATCCCTTTTGGTGTTAGCATTATGTTATGCTTTAGCTATTGAAAAATAGCAGATCTACAAGCTCGTAGCGCGCCACCGAGTGGCGCGCTATGAGCTTGTAGATCTGCTATTTTTGAAAAATCGAAGAACCACTGACATAGAAACATAGCTTTTTCAGAAAACTGTCAGGATGTAGACATTTTTAGAATCTGATCTCAGGTCAAAATGGGAGTTCACCCCAAAAATTACCTGTTTTCTATCAAATACACATGACATGAAGCGCCTTGAATTCATTTACTACACACCCCATGAAGCCTTGAATTGGGTTGAACTATACCCTTTAAAACCCATTCTGACCTGAGATCAGATTCTAAAAATGTCTTCTACATCCAGACAGTTTTCTGAAAAAGCTATGTTTCTATGTCAGTCGTTCTTCGATTTTTCAAAAATAGCAGACCTACAAGCTCGTAGCGCGCCACTCGGTGGCGCGCTACGAGCTTGCTATTTTTCAATAGCTAAAGCATGACATGATGCTATAACACCAAAAGGGGTTCCCGCCCAAAATGGGCTAAAGCTAAAGCTGGTCTATGTGAACTTACAAGGAAGGCAGACAGAAAGGTTTAATAAAGGTACGGGAAAGTTGATGTGACGGATGACGAAAAGGTCGAATTACAGTCGAGAGTTTTTGGAATGAAAAGATGTGGAACGAACGGAACACTAAGTGCATCGTGAAGACATGCACGCACGACTTCTGATGGGTTTTAGTCAGAGATGACATTTTAAAAGAAAGGTCCCTGAAAATAGCTATAGGTTTATTTAATCATGATGGTTCGCCTGATCTGCTGCCGTATTAGAAGACAATGTAATGTCGTGCAAATAAATGTACAGTGAATGTGTGCAGTATGAAAGTTTAATAAATATGAATACATTTTACTGTATTTGTCATGTTGTTTTTTTTACTTTTTTCCATAGCATGTGTTTATTAGCAAGACAAAAACATTGGAATGTATTCCACACCATAAGGGCTGGGCTATACTTTGTCATATGGTTGTCGGCGCATACCAAAAAATAAAAATAAAAGCTGACCTACAAGCTCATAAGTCGCAACACACCACATTGTGATGCATTGCAAAGTCTATATTGTCTTTCTTTTGGAGCTCAATGATTTCATGCTCAGCCCCATCTATTTCTACAGTGTACCTTTATGACTTAATTGTTTCTTGTAGGTCTTTTAACATATGTATGGCATCATGACCATTCATTTAAGCAATATTACACGAGAGGGTGTTCTTTATCGCCATTAATGCACGCCTGCGGTGCCGTAGTTCCGAAAGGTATCGCAGATAAGTGCATTAATGACGATAAAGAACACCCTCGAGTGTAATATTGCAATTATACAACAGTTACCCTTAAAACTAAGATAATCGCATACAAATATATTTTTTTCAATGACAGATGTAGCCACTACGACCACAAATGTCCCAAGAAACTATATAGCTATAGCCTAGCCACCGACTATGCTGCACTCTGAGAGAAAAGCACGGTTGAATTATTTGTTTTGATTAGCCGCACCATTATCGTGGTTTAAGCACGGCTATAGAAAGCAACCAATCAGATTGCTTCCTCGAAACAACCTGTTGTATAATGGGGTATAGAGGCCCGAACACCTGCCTGTAGAAAAAAAAAACAGGGATGTGGGCAGGGAAACTCACAGTGTGAAAAGATAACGTGTCTGATCTGTTGTTTTAGGCCTCACTCACACGGTCGCAACACTGATTTTTGTTGTGAGTGTCATGGCCGCCCCCAATGCATTTCCAATGGAGGTCACATGGTCTGTTGTATGGCTTTCAGCTGTGTTTCGACTGCGCCCCTCCCCCTCATACAACACAATGTTGTGTCAAACCATGTGACCTCCATTGGAAATGCATTGGGGCGGCCATGACACTACACCACATTCATCCAACGCATTAACCGTGTGAGCTCAGCCTAAGTCCTGAAGCTGTTCATTATGTTCATATGAAGTATCTTTACATTTGGAGATGTCAAAAATAAATGTATGTATGATTGAATATGTATGATGCATGTCACATGTGTAGATACACACTCAATGCATGAATGCAGGAAATAATCATTAGAATCAATCAATCAATCAATGAAGCCCATTCCCACTAGGGGGCGCCTCCTCCCTAGAGGAGGTGATGGGAAAGGGAGAAAGGCTTCATAATCATATCAGCTGTGGGCAAATGCAACTTTTTACAGATATTTCTAAACAGATATTTCCACATACATATTGCTAATTTCAGGCCTTGAATCTTTCTTCTTCTTTTTATATAGGCCTAAAAAAATAGACGTGCGCGCACACGCACACGCACACACACACACACACACACACACACACACACACACACACACACACACACACACACACACACACACACACACAGGTCCCCCATGGTAAAAGCATGTAGCATCACTTTCACAACATTTGGGCGGCTTGGGCCTATACGTTGGCTATGATGATTTCCTGTTCTTGGCTATATAGAAGTGTATATTCGACTTATTCGTACGTCTCTAAATGTTTTGATTAATTGAAAATGGTGGGCCGCATTGTAAACAAGTGTAATGCACTTACATTATTTATGGCAGGTGTTTTCAACTGATTATGAACCAGGGACCACCACCCTGACTGAGAATCAACCTGGGGACCACTGTTGTGTTGGGAGGAGGGGGATATGGGCGTGGGGGTGTGGGGGGAAATTAACCTTCCATATTAAACTCATGATGCTGTTCATTGCATCTTAAGATATGCATGACGAGCAGTGAGCAGACATTACATTGAGTATATGGGCATATTTCTCATATTTCAACCAGGCAATCCGGTATACCTACTTTCCCTTGAATTTTTTTCTGTGGAAGTTCCGACTTCCCAGTAACTGACAACATTGACGCGTCATCGTACGCCTACAGAATACTTTCCTACGTACTAAATGCATGGTCAGGGACCACATGCCATACCTTCACGGACCACCAGTGGTCCTCGGACCACCAGTTGAAAACCCATGCTTTATATGGTGTCGTCCACTCACAGTTAACAGTTTTTGCATTGAGTTGTACTTGAAATGTACTGTAATTCTGCAAACTGTATCAATCAATCAATCAATCAATCAATCAATCAATATTTAAAAAATCACACCCGTGTGAACTGAGTGGTGTAAGGTCTTATATAGACTGATCAGCTGTGGTCTGACGTAATGTCTGACGTAATGAAATCACACCCGTGTGAACTGGGTGACCATAGCAACCATGCTCATTTTTGAGTGGTGTAAACCACTCCAACAACTGGCTTTGTTAGTTTACGTGTCCACGTGTTTGTTCGTACCAAAAAAATGAGCATGGTTGCTATGGTCACTCAGTTCACACAGGTGTGATTTCATTACGTCAGACATTACGTCAGACCACAGCTGATCAGGCTATATAATACCTTACACCACTCAGTTCACACGGGTGTGATTTTTGAGTGGTGTAAACATCCTACAACTGGCTTTGTTAGTCTGTCTGTCTGTCTGTCTGTCTGTCTGTGCTCAAAAAATGAGCAGGGTTGCTATGGTCACCCAGTTCACACGGGTGTGATTTTTTTTGGTACGAACAGACACGGGTACATTTTTTTTGGTACGAACAGACACGGGTACAAAGCCAGTTGTTGGAGTGGTTTACACCACTCAAAAAATAGCAGACATTCTATTTGAACTATTACTGCCCCCACTATAATTACCTTTTCATTTGTTTATGGAAAAAAATCATTCATTCCTTTTTGAAAATGTTTTGAAATAATTCAAATGTAGGAAACAAAGGGGAGGGGAATTGTGTCCGTGACCGGTGACCCACAAATGGGTAACCCCCGACTCCCGAGCTACTGTTAGGAAGCATAATATTAATACGTGCCCTAAAACAACACCTCCACCTCAGGCTCTCTGTGACGGAGGGAGGGGAGCTCCTCTACTCCCCACCCCGGGTCAGGCACGCCTCCTCTCGGATGGGTGTCAACAATCTCTCCACTGTCTGTGACGCGTCGCGGAACACAGTTGAACGGCTCAGAACAGACAGAAAGTAACCTAAAAGAGCTCAGCCGACCCGCTAACTGTCCGTTTGCTGTGTGTGTGATGCATCGTTCACTGCTCACAAACTATAAGTCAAACATTTACTTGTTTCGTTCAGTCAGATGATGTGGAGCTCGAGCAGGACTTCTTCTTTCTAGAAGTTAACACAATGCTGTGATTAATAAAGGAAGGGACGGAAAACACCGTTTTTTTGCAGCTTTTTGTGGTGATTTCGCTCTGAAATAATAATAACAAAAATGAGTAGGTAAGTCTTGGAAAATATGTTTACTGTTTAGTACCTCGATGATAGCTTAAGCTAATGCGTTGTTTACAACAACAATGAGTTAAAAACGTCATGACATGTCGGGAAAATAGCCTCAAAGACTCTCGTCTCGTAGATGTATTTGATCGATTTTGAGTTGACATGTTCATATCTACGAGAGATGTTGGCGCTCTCGCCCCTGTGGTCACTGCGGGGACACCAGCGGAGTCCTTATAGCTCCGAACATGTACAAACTGCAAAAATATAAGATGCTTACCCTGTTTCCCCAAACGTTAGAGAGGCCTACGGGGTGCTTGTATAATGTATTAGCCCGTCGTTTTCAACGTAGAAGTGTTTTAATCCCGTCTGTGACCGATATTTTGTCGGGATCCAGTTCTCTATTGGCGTTAGTGCATCCGGTGAAACACGCCGCTCGTCAAGCGGATAAGCACCTTTATAATTTGCATTCGTACACGTTCTGAGCGCTGCGGGCTTTACCGTGCAGTGACCACAGCAAAACATTATGGGTTGCAACATTTCCCGATGCACACACTAGGAATGTTTGGCTACATAGGTCAGGGCGTGGTGTTCCAATGAATTAGTTGGAGGGTAATGTCAATGTGATTGTGATGTGAATCATGCATGATGAGTGAGATAGAGGGGTAGGGATTTGGTATGGACTAGTATAATAATAATAATGAACTATCTTATCATTTATCTTATCATTATTTCTCTTAGACATATCCAGTATTTCCTTTCTCTTTTAATGTTCTTCTCTTATACTCTTTTCAATACAGTAGCAAATTACTTAAAAAAAAAAAAAATCAATTATATTACAAAGATCCTGTATTTTCTTTTTTTACGTGCCCTCTGTTTGCACCATGATTCAAATTGCGATTTTATCGTGATGTAAATTGTTACCAGTTTATCGATTTTCGATTCATGATATATCGTTACATGCCTAACTGTGTATGCATGGTTTAAAGTCGTCAGTCGCCACGACTGATTGCAGTCATTTGGATTCCATAGACACCAGCATGTATCCTAAGGAGGCATGTAGTGCAGCGAGAATAGCCGATCTACAAGCTCTCAATGCGTCATGCATTGAGAAATTGTAGACAGGCTATTTTCGGTTATTATTTTTTACGATTTAGAGCATTTGATTCATTGAATGTTTTTATTTCACAGTATGAAGAATGGGTACATTTCAGACGAAAGCACAAGTCAATACAAAAACGGTTACTCTGTGGACCATCCATGATTAAGCGTTACACTTATTTACAACAGGGTCCACCATTTTCAATTCATCAGAACGACGTACAAATATACACTTCTATAAAACACAGGAAATCAACATATAAAGAAAGGAAACCAGCCCAAAATGACAGTCATATTTTTACCAGCCACACACACACACATACACACACACAGCAGTATGTAGAACAGCAGAAACAATATTACTAAAACATCATCATTTTACATATACCTGTAGAGGGTATGCGCGTGACATCATCATACCCGGAAGTTATGAAGAACGCCTAACTGTTAGTGGCAAAAAAAACTACTTTCTGGCGTTGACGGTCCATACATCCAAACAGAAAAGTCCTATCACTTTATGCATGCACATACCCTCTATTGTGTTGATTGTTTAGCAAAACGGTGCTAGTGTGGGTGGGGCCTTTCGCACCGTTTCACAAATGGCACATTTTGGCATTTTTTTCCAGCGGTGACATTTCATTTAGCTTTAATCCACGCATTGTTTGTTTTGTCTCCACACTACAGGCTCAGCATCAGGTGTGCGTACTCGTTCACATACAACCTGTTCCAGTTCTGTGGACACACATGGCTGCTGGCAAACATGACCGCCAGGATCCTCTCCTTTGGTCGAGGTGAGACATTCTTCCTTGGGACACACATACTGGTATTTCGGGGGAATCTGTATCTAGACAGGCAGTCATAGAGGTAGGAAGGTTTGGGACATATCTAGACAGGCAGTCATAGAGGTAGGAAGGTTTGGGACATATCTAGACAGGCAGTCAGGGACATATCTAGGCAGGCAGTCAATGGAGGTAGGAAGGTTTGGGACATATCTAGACAGGCAGTCAGGGACATATCTAGGCAGGCAGTCAGAGGTAGGAAGGTCTGGGACATATCTAGACAGGCAGTCAGGGACATATCTAGGCAGGCAGTCAGAGGTAGGAAGGTTTGGGACATATCTAGACAGGCAGTCATAGAGGTAGGAAGGTTTGGGACATATCTAGACAGGCAGTCAGGGACATATCTAGGCAGGCAGTCAATGGAGGTAGGAAGGTTTGGGACTATGCAGGTAGTCATGGAGGTAGTTGGGTGCGAGACTATTGAGAGCTTTACAGACATGTAGTGTTCCTGGTTCAGAACAACAAAACCGTCATAGGTGAAGGCGCTCTCTACTCAGGGAGTCAAGTTGAGTCTCTGTAGCTGATGGGTGCAGATTCTTGAAGATCAATGGAAAAAGGGGAATATCCATCCATCTTCAACCGCTTATCCGTAGTCGGGTCGCGGGGGCAACAGCTCCACCAGAGTGCTCCAGACTTCCCTCTCCAGAGCAACATTAGTGACTTCCTCCTGGGGGATTCCGAGACATTCCAAGGCCAGTGAGTCGATGTGTTTCCTCCAACTGCGCCTTGGTCTGCCCCGGGGTCTCCTCCCAGTGGGACGTGCGTCGAGGACCTCCCTAGGGAGGACCAGATGCCCGAACCACCTCAGCTGGCTCCTGGCGAAGGAGCAGCGGTTCTCTCTCGTGTGACTGAACTTCTCACCCTATCTTTAAGGGAGATGCCAGCCACCCGTCGAAAGAAAACTCATTTTGGCCGCTTGTATTCGCGACTCTCTTAACCCTTAGAAGAGCAAAGACGCCAATTGGCGTCTTCATCAGAATTCCGTAAATGAGCAATGACGCCAATTGGCGTCTTTCTCTTTTTTGATTAATCTAAACATATTAATATGCTCCGAAGCGCTGTTTAAATTCCTGAGCTTATATTCCAACTACATTACCCAGAAAACCCGTGTCACGTGACACACGTGTACGTGTTGCCATTGGAAGCTGGTCCCACCCCCTGTAAACAGTGGGGGCAGAGGGAGTCTTCATAGTTTTCATTGTTGCCTGTTTTGCCGTCTCGCCCGAGCGATTTTCTAGCAGAAAAAGTTGAAAGCAGTACTATTTATTTGAGCGAGTTTTGTGGTAGTAGTATTGATCCATACGCGTCCCAGTCGCCTTCTCCAGGCGGAGTAGCCCTGGTCCAGTGCTTACAGCGAGACTCGCTGCTCCCTCCCTCCTTTTTTCATTGTCTCCCCATCGTCGTCCGATGAGCTATACCGGGAAACCATTGAAGAAGACGATCAACCCGGAATGTTTTGAGGTAATCTTATTGTAGAAAATGCCCTTCTATAGTGATCAGAAATCATAAGATGATCGCTACAAATAGATGCTTGGATAATTACTACTACTAGTCAGATCATGACGCCAGAATGACTCACCACGATGGCCCCCAGCCATTAGCCAGCACCAAAGGTGCTGGCTAATGGTGTTGGTCGGTGCATTGGTGCTGGATAATGGCTGGAGGGGGGGTTGGTGTCGATCGGTTGGTTGGTGCAGTACAAATGTATCGTAGCAGGCATGCACGCATGGCAGTACAAGTATTTTCTATTGTAGCGTGCCTTATAGGCGATCTGATCTTTAGAGTAATGTTCGCTCCTTTTATTTACTGTCTACAAAGACGGAGAACAAACATGCATCGTTTACTGAAGCAACGCGTGGTTGCTTCGATCCTAGCCCCATATGTGCCCTCTCCCTACGCTCATTCTGTAGCTCATCTCGGAGCTACAGAATGAGCGTAGGGAGAGGGCACATATGGGGCTACTTCGATCCTTGCTACAAGGATCGGAGGGGGGACGGGGAGTGAAGCTAACAGTAGCGTATTATATAAGATCTGTATGACGTTTCATTGACGTCTGAGCTTGCATGATAATTGCATTCATTGTATATTGTATACAGTCATGACTGTACATTGTTTAGTGTGTCTCCGTGTGATGATGATGATGACGATGATGTCAGATAGCCTACGTCCCCCCCCCCCCCAACTGGCTATTGGCCGGGCTGACTACAGCTAAATGTTTATTTTTATATATTTAGAACTGGCATCAGATGAGGAGGAGGAGGAGGAGGATGATGAAGACGAAGAGTCAAGACTGCGATGGAGTTCTCCGACACTGAACCGGATGCATTCATTCATTTCAGTTGTTGTTTTTTTTAAATTTAGCCTACACACACACACACACCGTCAAGAACAACTGGAATGCAGTGGTTTGGGGACACTGGGGAGTTTGGGGACAACTGTTTTGTATGTAGGCCTATTTATTTTCTGTATTATTTATTATAATTGTATTATGTTAGTAGTCATAAAAAATAAAAGACAAGCTTTTACAATGAGTTAGACCTGTCATGGCTATTTTGTTCACTATTCTGAGGTTTATGGTTTGACTAAGCGAGTTTCAACTGTGATTTACTCTGTAACGGTAGATGGTAAGAACCCAATTTTTTTGTTATAATACAGTATACATTCAAGTCTATATTTTGATACATATCATGGGCACAAAGTCATATCAAAACAATGTCCTTGGATGTGTTTTTTATCCAAACTGTTTTTTCACAACAGGTTTTTGAGATACATGCATGAATAGACACGGTACTGGTAAGACTATGTAAACATGGTATATATCAAAATGTGCGTTAGAATGTCTAATTTTACCCCAAAAAAGAATTGAGTTTATATGATGTTCCATTTCAGAGCTAGGGGGACTTTTAGCTGGATAGGTCAGATTGATCATGACTGACCATGCTATTTATAGATGGCAAAATATCTACAGTGGTACATGTGAGAAACTTTTTATTTTATTTTAATTGAACTAGACAACTCACCCTTTAAAATGAGATATTGCATGGCTATGTACGCCCAGCAGAAAAAAAGTTATTTAGAAAATAAAACTTCAACCGGGCATAACTTTTTTTGTTGTCCTAGAAACACTACCCAGTGTAAATGCAGGCTCTTTTAAATGGCTTCCAACACAAAAACTAAACATTTTATCAACTCAGTTCATTTTTTTCCTGGAAGCAGACAAGCCAAGCTTTCTCTGAAGGTCTTTCGTTGTCACACATTCACAACAGAGAATTTTCAATAAATCATTCAAAAACGCCATTCTGCCATAGAGAAGTCTAAAAACTATATAGAAATCCTTGAAACTCTCAAAGAGTTAATAAAGTTTGAGTTTCTTCATTTCATCACAAGCAGCATGAGCAGTCTAGAGAAACGAACGCGTTTCGGGCACGCAGGCCGTGTTCCTGGTTCATTCATGTTGTTGTTGTCGTTGTTTTGCAGGCGCGTTGGCAGACACCTTCTATGCCGTCGGGGTGGTGATGACTCTCTGCCAGCTGCTGTCCGTGTTGGAGCTCTACCACATCGCTGACGAGATCGAGAAGAGCAGGCTCATACCTCGCCTGGTCCAAGTGTGTATTGATCTGTGTAAAACCCTGTCCTCCTTAAGAGCCTGGTCCAAGTGTGTATGGTCTATACCCTGTCCTCCTTAAGAGACAGTCTTTAAAGCCTGGTCCAAGTGTGATACAGCAGTGGTGGAAAAAGTACTAAATGTTTTTACTTAACCCATTTAGGCCTGATGTCGAAATTTAAAAAAAAAAAACTTTTTTAAAATGTATTTTTTTCTCAGTGGTTCTCAATATTTCATGTCAAGGATCCCAAAAATTGTATGTAATATGCCGCCGACCCCCCCCATCTGAAAATATGTTGTTCCAGGGACCCCCCCCCCCCCCCCCCCCCCCAGAAGCAAAGATTTGAGTTTAAAACTGAAACTCTGAAAGAATATATATTCAAAGATTTGAGGCACATTTTCACGATTTTTCAAAAATAGCAGACCTACAAGCTCGTAGCGCGGCACTCGGTGCCACGCTACGAGCTTGTAGATCTGCTATTTTTCAATAGCTAAAATATAATGTTTAACTCATCCATCGCCAATGACTTATTTAACTTCTTTTTCATGATGTCCTGGAGCCAAGGACGTGTTTTTCGTGTTTTATAACACGAAAAACACATGGTGGCGGTCTGGGCCTTTTGGCACCCCCTAGTGGCGATGGATGAGTTAAAACACAAAGGGGTTCCCGCCCAAAATGGGTTAATGAATACGGTGTTGTCTTTTCCACCTTGCAGGTGGTGGAGAGGAACCTGTTGCTGTTCCTGGTGATCATCGGCCTAGAAGACCTGCAGAGCAGTCCAATTGTGTTTGTCCAGTTCATGCTGTGGAACATCCTCGACCTGTTGAGGTGTGTACCAACTAGGGCAGGGGTTCTCAACCCGTGGGTCGCGACCCCTCGGGGGGGGGGTCGCCAAATTATTTTAGGGGGTCCCCAAATTATTTTCAAAAAAAGAAAAAAAAAAAAGATTTTTTTTTAAATTTTATTTTCACGATTTTTCAAAAATAGCAGACCTACAAGCTCGTAGCGCGCCACTCGGTGGCGCGCTACGAGCTTGTAGATCTGCTATTTTTCAATAGCTAAATTATAACAATGCTTAAAACACCAAAAGGGGTTCCCGCCCAAGATGGTTTAAGGTTATTGTAGAAGTCAATTTATATTGGGGGTCGGGAGGGGGCGGGGCGGGGGTCCCGAGACATTGCCAAAGCATTTCCGGGGGTCCCCGGCCAAAAACGTTGAGAACCCCTGAACTAGGGCATTCACTTCTAGTCATTTTTACTAGTTGACTAGTTGCCTAGGTTACTAGTCGACTAGTTGTTTAACCACCTATAGAGGGTATGCGTGTGACACAAGGGGGCAGGCAGACTTTCCAACGTTGAAGCTCTGGGTCCTAGTGGTAGGAGGAGGGACTACAGGCGGACCCGTGGATTCATGACCGGGAAACCCCGTGCAGCTGGGCTTTAACGTTGAGCGCTCAGTTGCCCTACGTCACTCAGGACCTCAAAGTTGAGGTCCTGGGAGGGACTTCCGGCAGTCTTCCGGGTGCTTCAAAACGCCACTGAGCAACTTCCACTGACATGAATAGCTGGGGGGGCGGAGCTTCGCGCCAGTTCAGTCTCTATTATATATATACTCTATGGCACATACCCTCTATTATGTAAAAAAATCTTTTTTTCTTTTTTTGGAAATAAATATTTGTACATTTAAAAACTGTGTACATTGGTGACTGGGTTAGGGGGGGGGATATATATATATATATTTTCTTATCAACTAGTCAACTAGTACCAGCAAGGTCGACTAGTGGATTTACTAATGCCCTAGTACCAACTCCTTTCTGCTGTGGTCCTTGATCCACTTTGACTGCCGCCTAGTGGTCATTGGAGGTAGTTGGCTTCTGCCGACGGAAATGACTGGATTACTACTCCTTTTACGTTTGGTCTCCCGGCCTTGCAGACAGAGAGAGGAAGAAACGGCTAATAGTGAGCATTAGCTCACAATGTTTATCTTTTGCCAGAAACTGTAACATGGCGATCACGATGCGGTGAAAATTCACAAATATAGGATCCGAACATCGGATGTTTGGTCAAAACCACGGACAGCGTCGTGGTTTCAGAGAAAATGAGCGAGGGGAAAATCAATTCTGTCCATTGGTCAACATTTAGTGATGTGAACATAAAGCTGAAGTCAGTGTTTTTCTAAATGGACAGTGGACCATCAATGGCCCGACATGGATTACAGTCGCCACGACAGATTTCAGTCATTTGAATTCCATAGAAGTCAGCATGTTGCACAGTGAAAATAGCCCGATCTACAAGCTCTGTAGTGCTTGAGAGCTTGTAGACAGGCTATTTTAGTAGATAGGCTTAATCCATTCTGGGCAGGAAGTCGGGAACCCCTTTTGGTGTTAGCATTATGTTATGCTTTAGCTATTGAAAAATAGCAGATCTACAAGCTCATAGCGCGCCACCGAGTGGCGCACTACGAGCTTGTAGGTCTGCTATTTTTTGAAAAATCGAAGAACGACTGACATAGAAACATAGCTTTTTCAGAAAACTGTCAGGATGTAGAAGACATTTTTAGAATCTGATCTCAGGTCAAAATGGGTTAAACGAGCCAATGAAAGCAATATGAAAAGAGAGCAACAACATGCACATCCCCAACCCTTAAGTTTGCTGAGCAACGAACAGGAAGGAACAAAATTAAACGCTCCGCACACCGAGCGCTCCAAAGCGACGGATGCTTTTACACCGAGCGCTGCAATGCGAGTATGCGACGGATGATTCTTTTATCGTACCAGAATGATCTGCGTGACGTTTGGAGCACACAGGGCTCTTCTTCACACTAAAGCGAACACGCTGGAACGCCAATCTTTATACGCAACCCACAAAAAACAATCAACACGATCACATGGACTGCAGTACAGCTGTGGACATTTTCTCACATGACCAAAACAAGTCAGGATGGTAAAAGACATATTAAGAGTAGTCATCTTTCTGATGTATTTCAACTGCGTATGACAATCGTGCATGTCACTTTACTATTACTCTTTACTATGATGACTCTTTTTAAAAGACACGTGACCAAAACAAGTTATGGTAAAAGACTCTTTTTACCATCCTGAATTGTTTTGGTCATGTGAGAAAATGCCCAGTCAGTCACTAGTAGCCTGCACCTGAGACGTTCCTTTTTCACTGACACCAAGTTTAGAATAAGAATTTGAATACCACATAATATCAATACGAAGAAACGGTAGTAGTGGATGGAGAGAGGATTTTTGTCTCCAACCAAGAAACGGCAACCAATGGCTGCAAAGAGGGGGTTCGCTTAGGAAACGACGCCGGTGACACCGTTGCACAAATCACACATTAGGACACAATTATTCAGTCGGGAGATCGACATGAAGCCCCCCCCCACCAGTAACAGTGGGGGGCTGCCACTGTTGCATGCATAGGGAAAACGCTGCATTTAGTTCATAATATTTCTTTCCAAAGTATCGTAAACGTATGTAATGTATGGAGTGTGTTGCCCCCTGTGTTCAGGTATCCTCACCAACTCCTCTGCGTGATGGGAATGCCCTCCTTTGGCCTGCTGTGGGCTCGCTACACTCTGTGGATCCCTCTCTACGTCGTCTCCGTCATTACAGAAGGTACGACGCGCCGTTAGACTGCGCATGCATGCGCCGTTAGACTGCGCATGCATGCGCCGTTAGACTGCGCATGCATGCGCCAGGCAGGGAATGAATTGACTGCATATTCATTTAACCCATTTTGGACTGAGGTCGATTAAAAAAAGGCTTCTAAATCCTAACTGTTTTCTGAAAAACCCATGTTTCTATGTCGGTGGTGCTCAACCTTTTTCATGTCAAGGACCCTCAGAATTATCTCTATTGGGCCACGGACCCCCCCCATCTCAAAATATGTAGTACCAGGGACCCCCCCCCCCCAGAAGCTAATATTTTAGTTAAAAATGTTCGCTCTGAAATATATATTCAAAGATTTGCGCCACCTCACGACTTTTCAAAAATAGCAGACCTACAAGCTCGTAGCGCGCCACTCGGTGGCGCGCTATGAGCTTGTAGATCTGCTATTTTTCAATAGCTAAATTATAACCTGTTTAAAACACCAAAAGGGGTTCCCGCCCAAAATGGGTTAAAGCAATACTTTTACCCCATCATTACTTTTTCATTGTCAAATTACTCACCCTGTGAAGCCTTGGATTCACGGATGTTTTAGTTTTTCTCGCCTTCCTTCACGGCAAATGGAAATATGCAATTGGAGTATTTATTGATTTAAAAAAGGCATTTGACACAATCAACCATGACATTTTAATAAAAAAACTGGAAAGATATGGATTAAGGGAGTTGTGCTTGATTGGGTCAAAAGCTATTTAAATGGGAGACAGCAGTTTGTGAAACTGGGTGATTGTTCCTCTTCATGTTTGGACATTACTTGTGGTGTACCCCAGGGGTCAGTATTGGGTCCACAATTCTTTATTCTGTACATGAATGATATGTGTGAAGTTTCCAGTTTATTACAGTTTGTGCTTTTTGCGGATGACACAAATATTTTTTGCTCGGGAGATAACTTAATTCAATTACAGGAGGATATAAATACAGAAATGAATAAATTAAAATTATGGTTTGACAGAAACAGGTTATCATTAAACGTGAAAAAGACAAAAATAATGTTATTTGGCAATAACATGACAAACACACAAGTAAAGGTAAAAATTGATGGGATTGAAATTGAAAGAGTTAAGGAAATAAAATTTCTGGGGGTAACCATCGACGAAAAGATTAACTGGAAGGCACATATAAAACATGTACAGAACAAGATATCAAGAAGTATTGCAGTTATCAATAAAGCTAGGAAGGTATTGGACCAGAAATCACTCCACACATTATATTGCTCCTTAGTCCTGCCCTATTTGCAGTACTGTGTAGAGGTTTGGGGAAATAACTACAAGACATCTTTGGGTCCAGTAATAACCCTTCAAAAAAGAGCAATACGAATAATACACAATGTGGGTTATCAGGAGCATACTAACAAGCTTTTTTTAGAGTCAAAACTTCTCAAATTTATTAACATTGTAGACTATCAAACAGCACAAATAATGTACAAAGCCAACAATATGTTACTGCCAGGTAACATTCAAAAACTATTTAGAGACCAGGAGGGGGATTATAATTTAAGGGGAAAATCAAATCACAACTTTAAAGTTCAATTTAGGCGTACAACCAGAAAAGGTTTTTGTATTTCAAATTCTGGCGTGAGGTTATGGAATGGTTTCACGGTGGAGTTAAAAATAAGTGCAAACATGAAAATGTTTAAACTTAATCTCAAGGACATGATTTTAATGAGCTACAGGGATGAAGAGGGTGTAGGTTTTCACTAGGTGTGTGTGTGCGCGTGTGGGGGGGGGGGGGGGGGGGGGGCGGGGGTGTTTGTGTGTTTGTGTATGATTATGTATATGATTAATGATGCTTGGTGATGATGGAAAGGGGGTGGGAGATATAAGCTTTGCTTCTTCCCACTCCTTTTGAATTTGCTTTTTTTATTATTTTGTACTTATTCTGTCGTTTCTGTTTATATTGTTTTAAATTGCATATTCAAATAAAGATTTCAATCAAATCAATGGATAATCCAAAAACTACGAGAAATGCCTGATGAATCAAATGAAATAGGATTTAGAACAGGATTTAACAGCAGCAAAACAATGGCAAAATGTACTACTACTGGCCTGGGCCATGGCTCAGTGGTCCAGGCACCCAGTCTGGCAGTGTGCCGCGGGTTCGACTCCCAATCCCGACGGCCTTTACTGCATGTCTTCCCCCCATCTCTCTCCCCATTTCCTGTCAGCCTACTGTCTGTCCCTCCATAAAATATATAAAATAAAAGGTGAAAGCCACAAAAAAAAACGTTTAAAAAATGTACTACCGCTAAACTAGAAAACACACTTTCACTCAAACGTCACTGTTTAATCCATTTTGACCTGTAACGATTGTAACGATTCTACAAATGTCCTGACAGTTTTCTGAAAAATCTATGTTTCTATGTCGGTAGTTCTCAAACATTTTCATGTCAAGGACCCCCAAAAATATATGTAATTGGCCGCTGACCCTCATCTGAAAAAATGTAGTTCCAGGAGCCCAGAAGCAAAGATTTGACCTAAAAACGTTCGCTGTGAAAGAATATATATTCGAAATTTGCGCCACATTTTCATGAGTTTTCAAAAATAGCAGACCTACAAGCTCGTAGCGCGCCACTCGGTGGCGCGCGATGAGCTTGTAGATCTGCTATTTTTCAATAGCTAAAGTATAACAAAATGCTTAGTTAAAACACCAAAAGGGGTTCCCGCCCAGAATGGGTTAACACACTTA
Organism: Electrona antarctica; assembly: GCF_951216825.1. Lineage (NCBI taxonomy): Eukaryota > Metazoa > Chordata > Actinopteri > Myctophiformes > Myctophidae > Electrona > Electrona antarctica. The sequence continues at coordinate 39,221,488 of NC_136802.1, read as the reverse complement.
GGATAAATAGGATCATGCACTAAGGTAGGAGCGAGCCTACGCACTCAGCATTTGTGCACAAAACTGTCGTTTATCCAAGTTATCCAAAGTTTCAGTGAAAAATGCGTTTGTTTTGGAAGTGCAGATAGATATGACTGGATAGAGTGCACTTGGATTATACTGTGAGAGCTGTGTTGTGTTTAGTTTTGCTGTGTTGTTCATCCAGAAACCCTATTTTTCTTCAAGTGAAGTTCGACTCTGTTCCACAGATACACATTAAAAATATAAGCTTGTAGATGGGCTATTATCACACTCTTTCTCACGTAATATTTGACAATTTGGCCAAAAAAGTAATTCAATTGTAACGCGCCACCGAGTGGCGCGCTACGAGCTTGTAGGTCTGCTATTTTTGAAAAATCGAAGAACGACTGACATACATAGATTTTTCATAAAACTGTCAGGATGTAGAAGACATTTTTAGAATCTGATCTCAGGTCAAAATGGGTTAAATACAGTACTTCTTCTTCTTCAAATGTTCTTAGTTACGTTCCACCACTGCAAATGACCCTGAAACGTCCCAGCATGAAGGAACAGCGGACGAGCAGCAGCATGTTGTCCTGACAGTGAAACGTGACTCGACATGAATGTAAACCGTAATCGTGTTTGTCCTACTGAGCGCTGACAGTGAAACATGACTCGACATGAATGTGAACCGTAATCGTGTTTGTCCTACTGAGCGCTGACAGTGAAACGTGACTCGACATGAATGTAAACAGTAATCGTGTTTGTCCTACTGAGCGCTGACAGTGAAACACGACTCGACATGAATGTAAACCGTAATCGTGTTTGTCCTACTGAGCGCTGACAGTGAAACGTGACTCGACATGAATGTAAACCGTAATCGTGTTTGTCCTACTGAGCGCTGACAGTGAAACGTGACTCGACATGAATGTAAACGGTAATCGTGTTTGTACAATAATGTGTCTCGGCGTATACAGCTCTAGGAAAATGACTCGGCAGAACGGACACGACGTTACTGACGACACGCCAGGAAGCGTGAGAGGAAGCTGATAACTGACCCGGGAAACGGAAATGTGTGTGTGTCCGTTTTATGACAAACGTTGCATTACAGTTAAAAGAAAAACTGTTATATATATATATATATAACTCAGTATCATTTAATCATAGTCACACGACGGCCTCGGCTCTTACATCATCAGTGGTACTTTTGAGGCTGTGACCCCCCCCCAAAAAAAACATATTTGAACCGGGGACCCCTAAAATAATCATATTTGAACTGGGGGATGACCCCCCCCCCCACACACACACACAAGCATATAGCTCAGGGCTGGGCAACTTTGACAATGGAGATCAGGGCCACTATATTTCCACACTCACTCCCTAGGGCCATATATTACTGTCGTAGGAAAAATAGCCGATCTACAAGCTCAAAACACGTCGCGCTGCGACACGTTTTGAGCTATTTTTGCTATATTAGAATTGAAATCTAGAATTTTTGCTAAAATTAACATTTTTATGTCATTTCAAATGCCTTTAATTATACTTGTGTTGAAGCAATGAGCTACTAATTTAGACTGAAGTAATAACAGCGGGTCATGTTTGCATGTCGTGGAATAGTAACAGCTGAAACCAATATTATATCGGTATTCTGACATTAACCTGAGGGCCACATTAAGTGAATGTGGGGGCCGCCAGTTGCCCACCCCTGATATAGCTTGTTGCTTAGCAGAAAAGGAAACGACACAATAAAAATGTAAAGATAGCCTATTTTAAAATGGCAGCTAACTTCCTTACTTGGATTCCGGTGTAGTGTAGTTCCAGACTTCATATAGCATTCGGAGATTGTGGAATAGTTGTCTGGCTATACGCGAGACTATACGTAGCAGTAGACATTTTGTCACATCCTAACTGCTGTGCTGACATTGTGTGTGACGTGGCGTCCAGGAATCACGGTGTACCAGGCGCTGCCCTACCTGGAGTCGTCCAGCAACAGTAGCACATACACCCAGCTGACCCTGCAGCCCGAGTCCCTGGCTTCCCCCTGCACACGCTGCTGAAGATGTACCTACCCATCCTCGCCGTTGGTGAGACACACACACTGACACATGCACACACACACACACACTTAACCCATTTAGGCTTGATGTTGAAATAAAAAAAGTCGTCTTCTGAAAGAATATATATTCAAAGATTTGTGCCACATTTTCACGATTTTTCAAAAATAGCAGACCCTACAAGCTCGTAGTGTGCCACTCGTGGCGCGCAATGAGCTTGTAGATCTGCTATTTTTCAATAGCTAAATAATGCTTAGTTAAAACACCAAAAGGGGTTCCAGTCTAGAATGGGTTAACTTAACCCCTTGTGTAGGGTTAAGTTTTACATTTATTTTCTCTAGCTTTGTTGGATTGGATCAGCAGCACATTTGAACTGGAAACACGTGACAAAGAGGGAACTGTTGTTCTATAAAGAGCCTAGATTTATTACCTCTCCATCAGGTGGAGAGGGAGAAAACAAGCATACACTTAAAACCGTATCACTGCCACCTGGTGGACGCAAATGCCAACGCTTGAACTGGCGACCCGGATCTACTTGGTTTTAGTGTGATCCATTTTAGATGCTAAATAGTTAGCGTCAATGCTAGCGAGCTAAAATGAGGCCATCCTTGCTCTAGAAAGCGTCAATGTTCCAATCGGGATCACCGGGCAATCAGAAAAGACCTCCGAACGTCGGGCGTTTTGTCAAAACCACGGATCCGGTTTGATATCAATAATAAAGCTTATATGACGGAACGTTTTGTCACGAGCAGTTTCTGTGTTACGGAGTACATAGAGATGTTTAACTAAAGGCTCATACATAGTCTGGCTTTTCGGTGGTTAGGTGACCACCGAACTACAACATGACGTCACGAGCCGTAATGAGGAGCAAACCACCGCCACCGCTCCAGCCCTTCTCTCTGTTTTTACTCACCACCGCTCAACGTTATTTCAGCTCCGGTGGTCACCTCACCACCGGAGCGGTGGTCACCTCAGCACCGGAGCGGTGGTCACCTCAGCACCGGAGCGGTGGTCACCTCACCACCGGAGCGGTGGTCACCTCACCACCGGAGCGGTGGTCACCTCACCACCGGAGCGGTGGTCACCTCAGCACCGAAAAACCAGACTATGAATAGGCCTTTACTTGTCGTCACTGTCTTCTCAGGTGCTGGTGTCACAGTGTGGCAGCTGCTGAAGGAACGCAGACAGCAGTTGGACAAGTGGAACAAGAAGCATAAAAGGAAGTGACATGTAATGGTGGACATCCTCTCAACACTCTGACGCTGGAATCTATCTTTTACCCATAAAGACCAGAGGCCCGTTCTACAGTACAAATGTCTTCTAAATCCATTTTCATATGACTGATATGTTGCCATATCAGTGGTGCTTGAACTTTGCCATGTCAAGGAACCCCAAGATTATATGTATTTGGTGGCTTTGGCCATATCCAAATATGTGCAAAGTATTGCAATTTTGTACTTATTTTGTTACATGCATCCTAATGTCATTGTATAATTGTCTTTCCTTTTCTTGATGTTCTGTGTAAAGCACATTGAATTGCCTTGTTGTTGAAATATACTAAACAAAAACCATTGCCTTGCCCCTGGTAGACGGTTATTAAAACTGTATTTAGTTGTTGTGACAGTATGTTGAAGAATTTATGATGTACATTTTTGGGGGGAGTTTGACATTCGGCTCAAGACACACACATACTCAAATACTAAAACTAAAACATTGACATCTGGTCACGACGTAGGTGTGAGGGCCGCGTAGTGGCCCAAACTCTAGATCTGAGGGCCAATAATCAATACTGCAGTAAAAGTCTGGAATTCTAAATGTACTTGAGTAAAAGTACAAAAGTATTGGTATCAAAATGTACTTAAAGTGCTCATTATGCAGAATGTCTCATTTCAAGTTTTCAAATGTAAATAAATAGCAGATCTACAATGCGACGCATTGTGCATCGACTGTTTTCAAATGCCCAAAATACACGGCTGCAGTGGGTAATCTACAAAATAACTAGTAACTATAAAGCTGTCAAATAAATGTGGAGTAAAAGTACAATATTTGGATCTGAGATGTAGTGGAGTAGTAAGTAAAAGTATTGGAGATTGGGAATACTCAAGTAAAGTACAAAAAATACTCAACTATAGGGTTAGTTTTACAAACCCTACACATCACATCAGTGAGTGTGGTTTAAAGTTAATTAGGCTAGTTGTGATCATAAGATTTACTGTAAACCCTATCAGACAGTCGGTTTAAAGTTTATTTAGTTGTGATCATAAGATTTACAAACACTACACATAAGACAGTCAGTCAGTGAGTGTGGTTTAAAGTTTAACATTTAGTTGTGATCATTTGGAATAGGGGTTCTCAACGTTTTTGGCCGGGGACCCCTGGAAATGCTTTGGCAATGTCTCGGGACCCCCGCCCCGCCCCCTCCCGACCCCCAATATAAATTGACTGCTACAATAACCTTAATAGAGCCAATACACCATAAATAAATACTGAAACCAGATATACATTAGGGAAGGTGTATGCATATGTACTGTGTACCATGTAAGTTTTCATTTCCATTTTCCAGCCATTTCATTGGGGGAAAAAAAACAATATATTTTTTAAATAATTTGGGGACCCCCCAAAATAATTTGGCGACCCCTGAGGGGTCGCGACCCACGGGTTGTTCCAAAAAATATTTGGAACAATAGAGACACACGGGGACTACAAATTCCACGCCCCCAAATGAGACAGCGTCCCCACTTCTGGTCCGTTAGACCAGTGTACTGCATGCCAGCCCATAGAAGTCAATTGAAATTCCACTGTAGTTAGCCTACTTTTAAAATAATACAACATGAACTGAAGACTATATTGATTTGAATAAAAATATGTTTCCAAATGTATGAAGTGTCTTTGTCAACATATTTTTTTGTTTTCTCAATAGATGACTTGTTTCACATTTAATTTACCACTTGAATGAGTTACCCATAATGTTAACGGAGCAGAGCTGAGTTGACAGACTGATTACCTGTCGCTTATAAGTGACGTTCCAAGCGCCGCCGAGTTTGAAGATACATTATCCGTATTTGTGGTGCATGGTGTGAACATGCAGGCGTATATGAATTCTTTATACAAAGAAAAAATAAAACTTGTTGGATTATCAATTTGTCCATATGATTTGCCTAAAAGTAGTTGGGAAAATGACCCAACTAAATGGCCAGGAGTGACATATCCATTGTCAACTATCTAGTGGATTCTCCAGGTTTATAGATAATAAAATATCAATTAGAATCTATCTTATGTATTACAGTTTTAATACATATTACAATATATGGGGTATTTATTTATATAGCCCATATATTGCAATTTCACGGGAATTGGGAGCTTCATGCATGAAGAATAATATAATAAATTACTTTTCAGGCAGTCAATTTCAGTCTGTGTAATCCTATATAGCAGCATATGCTCCTCAGATGATTTTGCCTGACTTCTTGATATTGTCAATCTATATCATATTCAGTAGGATAAGATTAATGGTTCACATGACGCTCGTCCTTCACGTGCGTCGTGGCGTGACTTGCCTTGTTTTGAGCGCCTGGCTAAGTTATGTGCATTTGTAAACGTTCAGATTTCAAATAGCCTATAAAGTGCTCACCCCCGGGGACACGGATGTTAGAATTTTGAACGGGCGGCTATTAACAGCCGTGCATCCCGTATTGTTCAAGAAAATGCATTTTAATCCGATCGGTGACCATTTTCTATAAAGGTTATAATAATGCATGAGTGCAATACACCTCCCAACCGATAAGGGCACGTATTGAAAGCATATAGCGAAAAAAAATTGGCCAGCCGTCGGATAAAAATGCTTTTTATTGAACAATATAAGGACTACACGGGTGCTAATAAACGTGCAAATGTATAACATCCGTAGCTCCGGGGATGAGCACTTTATATTTGAAATCTGAACGCTTATGTAGCCTACACTTAAACGTAGTCATGACTGACTATCATAAGTTTCAAGGCTATTTTCACTGTGACATATACCTTCATAAGCTTCACTTGAATACTTAATTTCCACCACTTGTGGAGTTCACAAACTTCTTCTGGATGGTTTCACATATTTTTTACTAGTGGATGGGTGCAGCCATTTCTCTCTTTTCATGATCAGCTGGAAGTTGATGAAACATCAAGTCTGGGTTTTTTTCTTTGTTGTTTTTACAAAGAGGAACGCAGCACACTTTAGGCATGATGAAGACCGGCCGTTTAACCGTTTACAACGCTGGACTCTGTCACGCTCGTCGTGGTCGCTCGATCCGTCGCTTGGGAATGCCGCATCTAGCGGTATTTATAAGGATTAATGCGTGACGTACAAATCATACGTCAGGGAAACTTCAATATATCCGATGCTAGCAGTCTTTACAATCTTATGAAAAAAATGAAATGAAATCTATATTTACCCAGGGTATCTGGGCTAAGCTCAAGAACTTGTTTCCAGCCAGGCCCTGCTCATAGAACACATTTCATCGTAGTGGTTGATGCCTTGTTCAAGGGCATTTCAGCGGTGGTAATTTTAACGTGTCGGACGGCTGATTCGAACTGGCAACCTTCCGGTATCTAGACCGCGCCGCTATCCGTTCGGCCACCGCTGCCACTTATGGAGTATATTATAGTACATTGTGGGTTGTATATTGAGATGGCAGGTATATGACATTAAAAAGGACAAATAAAACATATGGGACACATTATTCGAACACAAAATAAATCGCTACAGCCTCAGTAATGAACCAGTGAAATAAGGGTATTTTATGATGCCTCTCATAGGGATTGCATTGGCAGCTGCAGTACACAGTTGAAACGGACCAGAAGTGGGGACGCTGTCTCATTTGGGGGCGTGGAATTTGTAGTCCCCGTGTGTCTCTATGTTTGTTTCCTCTTCAGTTGTAAAACATTGCACATGTTCATCCATTTGGTGTCATACTGATACACTAAAACTAATAGTGTTCAGTTATATTAATACATAACATATATAGTTATAAATATATACATATAAATCAAACATCAGATAATACCTGCTAGCAGTGTGGCTTGTTTCAAAGTCGGAACAAACCAGCCGCTCTGTATCTACCGTATATCACATCCGATCCAGTGCAAGCCCCGCCTACTGGATCCGGTCTGTGGAACAAACACGCGCATAAACGCAGTTTCCGTTTCCTGTTCCCGACGGGATCTTCATCCTGCAGGGTGAATTGATCCCACGCTTTGATTTGGATCAACAGCTGATCATCACTGCTGCGGAGTCACGACGCACGCACGCACACACCCTCTTGTTTTCTTTACTCTACATGTTCTAGGACAGTGTATATGATTTACTCTTTATTATTTGCATAGTATATATCTGTATGTCTTTAAATAAACGTTTTTGATGTATTGAATTGTTTTTAGCAGACTATACTTTCCTTGAACTGTACCCATTCTACAAACTGTCAATCAATCAAACTCTGGAGTGTGTGGAAATATAGTGGCCTTCTCCGTCATCAAAGTTGCCCACCCCTGCGTTAAGAAAATGCAGTTATAATCCCTGTCAAAAAAAGCTAAAATCGCTAAAACGAAAGAAAGCAGCAAATGAAAAAGAAAATTACACTCCTCTTTTACTTTCTCTTATAACAACCTAAAACATGAACCTTGGTTGAAAAATAAAAAAGAAACAAAAACAAAGTTGTCCTTCAACTCTCGAGAGTTTAAGTGGCAGCGGTGGCCGAACGGATTGCGGAGCGGTCTTGATACCGGAAGGTCGCCAGTTCGAATCAGCGGTCCGACACGTTAAAATTACCACCGCTGAAGTGCCCTTGAACAAGGCAATTAACCACTACGATGAAATGTTCTATGAGCAGGGCCTAGCTGGAAACAAGTTCTTGAGCTTAGCCCAGATACCCTGGGTAAATATAGTAATCATTTCATTTCATTTCACAATTTACAGGCGTTCATTTTACGCTCTCAAGAGTTAAATTATTGTTAAACATCTGCATTACTTCATTTACAAGAAGTTTACACAATTAGGGAATGTAGAGGAATTGTTATTTTGATCAATGTTTGCCTGTTATCTCTAATGGTACCGCATCAATCAGTCTTGGATTTGAGGTTAAATCTCATCAAATGGTGGTCCGTGTCTCAAATGGCCAATAGAGCACCCTGGGCAAGACCTACGCTGAAAAGACTATCAGCGGAAGTGGCGGAAGTGTTGCGTGTAAGATAACTACGTCACGCGGTGCGGCTGTGTTTACTAGTCCCCACCCAATGATCATTTCAGCGGGAATACATTTTCGGGAACACAACGCTGCGATTGGTCAAAAAACGTTAACTTCCGGGGGGGGGGGGGGGGGGGGGGGGTTACACGGCGGAAGTCCCGCATTTCGATAGCTTCTCTGCCTTAGGTTGTGACCAGGCTCTTCTTTTTCGCAGTTAAGTGAGCCTGGGACCGAGGCTACCAATAGAGCAGTTAACTTGAGACGAATAACAGTCTAAGTCCATAATTTATTCTGTCCCCTCCCCGAAAAGGACCTTAGAGTATATATGAATAGAGACGGCACCAGAGTTCTCCTCCCATCCACTTGCATTAAGTTGCTCTAAAGCGCATGAGGCGATTTCACTCCTCCTTCCGAGTAGGAACAGAGTGCATTCTGGGATGGATTGGGCCCAAACACATGAACGTGCTGGCCGTTGACCATCATTGCACGCATTCACGTGCGTTCACGTATGAAACAGCGTTCACGTGTCATCGTGAACATGCACAATGATAGTCAACGGACCACCATGTGTTTGGGCCAGCGCTGCAATACCAAATTCGGCCACTATGTCCATTTCGCCTCAGGGTTTCCTCCGGGTGCCGTCTCTATTCATATATACTCTAAGGTCCTGACCCCTAATCCATTATTTATACTGTACATGGATGGATAATTACTATGGACTTGGAAAACAACTGGATTAATAGATAGAGCGTAGTATGTAGTAGCCCATGTTAGTACGTGGTTTTGAATGTAACCTTGGACTTCTAGCTATCAGAGATTAGCCCTGTATTTAACACGTTTCATGTATTTTAACAAAACATTACTGTATTAAAAGTCATTCAATATGCCTGGAAAAATAGTTCCTTGCGGGTGCTTCATTTTGAACTAAAGCTTTATTTTGACTTTTAACATTGTCAAAGAACATTCAAGGAACATTCTGTAACCTTTATTGAATGCCAAAACATAAGACAACACAATATTAAAAAAATAAAGCCATTTCAAGAGATATGGTCAAGTCTTGCGTAAACAATGTGACCGAGCCACAAGCTGTATAGATCAGGAAGGTTGGGGGGGGGGGGGGCATCTTAGTCCTCCGCAATAAGACATCAACTCTCCCAACGTTAAACACTTAAACCCCATCATTCATGTGAACACATAGCAGATCTACAAGCTTACAACGATCTGCCATTTTCAGAGAGATTTAACACAGTCCCTCCCGTTAACATAGGCGGGATCGTGAGGCCAGTGCCAAGTCAGTGAAATGCGCGAAAACATGGCTGAGGGAAGTAGGGGTGCTGGGTGGGACTGGAGCACCCCCCTCCCCTCGCGAGGCGCGTGCACGCACATTTTGCAGCTGCTGACCGCTCAGCACCTCCTACTGTAAAATATCTTCCCGAGGCCATGCGCGAAAAAGCAAAGAAGAGCCACATCCGCCCGGCCTGGAAGTGATAGCCTCCATAGCTGTAGTCTAGCCTCAGGCTGTGTACCAACTAGGCCTAGGGCATTAAGCAACTATAGTCGACTAGTTTACTAGTCGACTAGTAAACCAACCTTGTTGGTACTAGTTGACTAGTTGATTAGAAAAAGAAAAAAAAAGTATATATTTTTTATTTTTTTCCCGATTTTGTAGGCCTCAAGATCAGGTAGATTATAGTTATAGTCACCAATGTACACAGTTTTTAAATGTACAAATATGTATTTCCATAATAGGTAGTTAAACAACTAGTCGACTAGTCGTTTAACCCCTTTTTTAACCCCTTTTGGTGTTAGCATTATGTTATGCTTAAGCTGTTGAAAAATAGCAGATCTACAAGCTCATAGCGCGCCACCGAGTGGCGCGCTACGAGCTTGTAGGTCTGCTATTTTTGAAAAATCGAAGAACCACTGACATAGAAACATGGCTTTTTCAGAAAACTGTCAGGATGTAGAAGACATTTTTAGAATCTGATCTCAGGTCAAAATGGGTTAAGTGGCGTCACATGTTCTCCGCTGGGGTTAAGATGTGGTAAAGACGTTACATTTGTTCCGCCGACAGCATTTGGCAAGAAATAAATCATGGCGTCTGGACTGAGCGTGTGCATGTGGCCGGAGCGGTTGGTGTTGTGTATAGTGATGATGAGGAAACATGTCTGTGGCGGGAGGAGGAGGACGTCGACACAGGAAGCAGTGTTTCATCATTCAGGCTACCAGCCGTAAGCCCTGGTCCGCCACACACAGCGCCCTCTAGTGGTGGTTCATGAGGCTACCAGCCGTAAGCCCTGGTCCACACCGCCTTCTTCTGGAACTCTGCACACGACCTGAGAGACAGCAGGGCAGCTGCAGAGGACGCGTGCACGCACAGACACACACACACACACACACACACACACACACACACACGCACGCACGCACGCACGCGCGCACACACACACACACACACACACACACACACACACACACACACACACACACACACACACACACACACACACACACACACACACACACACACACACACACACACACACACACACACACACACACACACACACACACACACACACACACACACACACACACACACACACACACACACACACACACACAAATGTCTTTATTCAAATACCAAAATCTTGGTGGGGTTGACAAAGGGGCCTTTCTGTGTGGAGTTTGCGTGTTCTCCCCGTGCCCCCGAGGTACCCTCACAAAAAAAATGTATATATATATCTGTAATCCTGGTCTCTATACTGCCTCCCCTTGGTCAGCCGGAGCGCCTGATGGAGGGGGGGAAAGTAGTTGCATGTTGCAAGGAGTTGCATTGGTGTGGACTGGCCTTTACATACACTTGGACAACCTCCTCGATCCTCAGACCACCAGCCTGTGGACATCATGTCCCCGAGCCAGCCAATAGAAAAGCAACGATCTAATATTCAACTGCCAATCACGAGGGAACGGAGGAGGGGGTCGCGGTGACAGACTTTATTTTTCCCTCCGGAAATATTCTATGACAATCGCTGGCAGGGGGTGATTAATTCATGAATTAATTAACTCTGGCAGTAGATGAGTTAAGGCCTCATTCACACGTACCAAACACCAATCAAGCAAATGTTTGGTCGTTTTTTTTGGGCCACCACAATGCTTTTCCAATGGGAGTCACATGGTTTGATCAAACATTTGTGTTTGATTGCTGATTGCTGGTGGTGTTCTGCCCCTCCCCCCTCATCAAACTAAAATGTTTGGTCAAACCATGTGACTTCCATTGGAAAAGCATTGCGGTGGCCCAAAAAAACAAAAAAAAGACCAAACATGTGCCTGATTGGTGTTTGGTACATGTGAAATAAAGCTAAAGGGGGGGGGGGGGGGGGGGGGGTTGAACTGGGACTATAGTTATGCACAGAGCCGATATGGCTGCCATGATGAATGTGACTATTGTGCTGCCTTTCAGTAGCAATGGCGTGTGGCGATTGGTTGTGTACAGTAGGTACAGTGGATGGAAGGCCGTTAAAACAATGATGTGATATAATATTGTGTCTAAGGCCCAAACCGCACCGATGCAACTCCTTGCCGTTGGGGTTAATGGTTGCATGCAACTGCATGCAATGTTACTCGCAACCGTTTGGTTGCAAGGAGTTGCATTGGGCGAATCATTAGTGTGGTTTTGGGCCTATAAAACATGACCTCACCTCTGATTGTGCTGATGGATGCTGCTGACCAACAGTCCTCGGGGCTTTCCACCAGGCTGAAGAGCCAGTCTATGAACTGAAACGCACAAACGCACGCACGCACAGTCGCACACACGTTAATTAAAGGGGCATTCCACTCATTTTCAACATTTTACTATGTCATTAATATACCTTAGAACTGTTGTGTGGAAATAATATAAAAGTCCCCCCATTCTGTGTTTCCTAGAACTGTAGGTCTGAAAAAAAATCATTAACATGGTGAAACACATCGTGAGGATGTCATCAAGATGTGTTTCACCATGTTAATGATTTTTTTCACAATTGCAGTTCTAGGAAACACAGAATGGGGTGACTTTTTATTATTTCCACACAACAGTTCTAAGGTCTATTGATGACATAGTAAAATGTTGAAAATGAGTGGAATGCCCCTTTAAGTATACCTGGTTTTCACTTTAGCACCACCTGAACCGAAACCTCGCCCACAGCTGTGTGTTGTATGATAACGGGGGACTCGGGGGACGGGTTATAGGGGAGAGGTTAGGGTTATGATGTCGCAACAATTGTGTATTTCTCGATTGGGGCCTTTTGACACAAAGGCTTTCAGCTTTCAGTAAGAAACCAAAAATACACAGGGAAGACATATTTGAATATTCTAACCACACCTGGGGGTCTATTAGAGCAGGGGTTCTCAACGTTTTTGGCCGGGGACCCCCGGAAATGCTTTGGCAATGGCTCGGGACCCCCGCCCCGCCCCCTCCCGACCCCCAATATAAATTGACTGCTACAATAACCTTTTTTTTTTTTGAAAATAATTTGGGGACCCCCTAAAATAATTTGGCGACCCCCCGAGGGGTCGCGACCCACGGGTTGAGAACCCCTGTATTAGAGTAATGTTACCTCCATAGACACATACAAAACAGGGAACCCCTTTTGGTGTTCTAACTAAGCATTATGTTGTACTTTAGCTATTGAAAAATAGCAGATCTACAAGCTCATAGCGAACTTGTAGATCTGCTATTTTAGAAAAATCGTGAAAATGTGGCACAAACCTTTGAATATATACATTCTTTCAGCGCGAACGTTTTTAACTCAAATCTTTGCTTCTGAGGGGTTCCTGGAACAACATATTTTCAGATGGGGGTCGGCGACCAAATACATATAATCTTTGGGGTCCTTGACATGAAATATTGAGCACCACTGATATAGAAACATGATGTATTTCAGAAAACTGTCAGGATTTAGAAGACATTTTTTTAATTTCGACGTCAGGTCAAAATGGGTTAAAAAACGAGCGACGTAAAACAGACCAACCTTGTTGAGCTGGCTGCTCCAGGGCTCCTTAGAGAGCAGCTGTGGCAGGCTGTGAGAGAGACCCAGGACACAGACGGACAGGTGGGTCTCCTCTCCGGTGGGGGACAGCAGGGGGGTCTTGGTGGTGAGGTTCTCCTCTCCGTAGGGGCGGTGAGGCAGACATGGAGGTTTGGAGCCTCCCCCAGCCTCCTCCTCCTTCTCCTCCTCCTCCCAGGGGAACCAGTTGGCTCTCATGCCCAGGAGCAGAGGCATGGAGTGGTCTCCCCACGCGGCCACCGCCCCGGCAAACACCTGGAGCAGGAAGTCTGTGGCCTGCAGCGCGTGTGGATGGAGGCTTGTTATGGGTACGTGAAATCGACACCTCACATGCATTTATTCCCCACGATGTAGTTTAAAACCCATTTAGACCGGAGTTAAAAACATTCACTTTGAAAGAATATATGTTCAAAGATTTGCGCCACATTTTTACGATTTTTCAAAAATAGCAGACCTACGAGCTTGTAGATCTGCTATTTTTCAATAGCTAAATTATAAAATAATGTTTAAAACACCAAAAGAGGTTCCCGCCCCAAAATGGGTTAACCCATTTTTAGACCGATTCTAAAAAAAACGCATTCTTAAACCTAACCTAAGTTTTCTGAAAACCTTCACATTCTTATTAAAAAACAAAAAAAACAAAAGAACATGCTACACGTATAGCAACAACTAATGAGGCAGGTATGACAACGTATAGGTTGCAACAGGTCTAAATGGGTTAAATCATCTCTCTTCAATAAACAAGTTACGCCGGCATGTACATCGAGGAAGCTTCAAGGATACAAACACAAGCAAGCCTTTTGACTTGTTTTCACTGCGGCCATTTTTGGTCTGAGACAAAACATTGCAACAAAATACATATACAGTACAGACAAACAGTCGACCAGCTCAGTGGCCTTGTTGCGAACGCAGTGAGCATTTACTATGAGATCCAGCAGATCATGTCTGTCTGTCTGTGTGTGTGTGTGTCTGTCACGCTGTAACACCACCCGCCCACCACCAGAGGGCGCAGCTGTATCACACACAAACACACACACACACGCACACACACACACACGCACGCACACAAAACTTAAAAAAAAACTTAACTTAAAAAAAAACGTAACTTAAAAAAAAAACTTAAAAAGGAAAACGCACGCGCACACACACACAAAACTTAACTTAAAAAAAACTTAACTTAAAAAAAACTTAACTTAAAAAAAAACTTAACTTAAAAAGGAAAAACTTTAAAAAAACTTAACTTAAAAAAAACTTAACTTAAAAAAAAAAAACTTAAAAAGGAAAAACTTAAAAAGGAAAAACTTAAAAAAGAACTTAACTTAAAAAAAAACTTAACTTAAAAAAAAATCTTAAACACAAAAAAACGATAACTTAAAAAAAACCTTAAATTACGTAATTTATTCTAATTGTTGTTTTTGCAATTTACGAGCTGCGTTCGCTTCCCGCGTTCGCGCGTCTTACTTGTGGTTAGAGTGTCCGCCCTGAGACTGGGAGGTCGGGGTTCGATCCCCGGCCGGGTCATACCAAAGACTCTAAAAATGGGACCCAGTGCCCTCCCTGCTTGACACTCAGCATCAAGGGTTGGATTGGGGGTAAGTCCCTGCGACATACTAGCGTCATGTCCAGGGGTTGTACTTGTACATCAAGCTGCCTCACGCTACAGAAACAGGAGATAGGCTCCTGCCCTATGGGCCTCATGGCTCGGCAAGGCTACTTACAGACAAACAGTACATCAATAAATAGAACAATCAAGAGCTACACTAGCATAAATACACAGACAGAATGACATTTCATGTCAAGTATCTCTTCCAAAAGTACCTTTTCCTTTGCTCTATTTTTGGCCTAATTTAGTATTCCTCATGTGTCAAATCTGTTTTCAGTGTTTGTTTAGTCTGCTGCCAGGATTTTCACAGCTGAGCTTTAAAAAAACACTAACAAAAACATATATAACTAGAACTGCACTCTGTCGAGTGCCTACTTGCTTGTTGCACACAAGTAGGCCATAAATGGCCTACTAGTGCGCAAGCAGAGCGCGCAAGTACTGTCGACCGTCGAGGTATAACTGGTATGGGTAGCTCTCAATGATCACTAGCTCTCAATGATGACGTAATAAAGATGTGGATTAAAGGACCCAATGCCAGAATGTAATTGGTTTTTGATGGTGACGTAATGACGATATGTTTTAGTGTCGGGAAGATTAGAGGTAATGTTCCTATGTATATGATATGTAAGTTGATTAGCGGTATACTGTGGTTACTCTTGATGCGTATGCACCGTCCCAGCAAATGACGTCAGGGTATAACTGATATAGCTAGCTCAGTAGTCAGTAGTCATTACGTCATTTGGCGAAACTAGTACTTGCGCGCTCTGCTTGCGCAAGTAATAATAATGACCATGGTAGGTCGAAGTTTACTATGAAAACCTGCATCTTGCTTCCGTCAGTCACGCCTCATGTCACGCTCCATAGACAAAATTCATTCCATATGTTGATCTGACCTCATAAACCCATATATGGCGCGTGTCATGGAGAAGACTGGTTCATCACCTAGGTCTGCATATATGGAGCCGGGCCAGCAACTCTACATCTGACCTCACTGACACCAGATTAATGGTTTAACTCCTGCTTCTTAACTGTGCCGTATTAAGAAGCTCTGTTGTTTCAGCAAGGTCGCTTCTCGCCCTCAGGGGGTCTTACTGGTAGTGTACACACAATTTATGGGGGAAGTGCTCCCAGAGATGTCTATACTTGACAGCTTCTGGACAGCATAGAGGACTTGCAGCCCAATCGCCAACCAGGTGGTCCATGTCGGGCGGGCCAAATAAAATGGGTCTCACTCGACTGGCAAAATAACACCACCTACTGCTTATTTCATTCACTTATTTCATATCTCCCAATAATCGCATTTTATCAGTGGATGGAAACAGGGAAAAATGCCAATGTCAATGATTACTATCTGAAAATAGAGCATGTATGTACCTTTAAATTAATATGAATGAGTTCTGTGTACCGAGTACGGTCAACTCAGGACACACACACACACACACACACACACACACACACACACACACACACACACACACACACACACACACACACACACACACACACACACACACACACACACACACACACACACACACACACACACACACACACACACACTCATTCCATGCTGGGTCAAGTTTGCAGAGAGTGGGTCAAACTCTCACACACACATGTTGAAAAACTGAGCTCTTCACAGAGAGAGCATGGCACTGGAAACACCACTCCTTTTGGGACATATTGTGTCATATCTATTTTAATACAGTCGCCCCATACCTGTAATCCACACCTGTGTGGTGTTAAACTGATGTTCTTTTGATGTAATCCATACCTGTCTGATGCTGCACTGAACGCTGGTGGCACCGTACACTATGTTCCTGATGTGGCCCATCAGCTCCAGCAACCACTCCATGCGTTTGGAGACCCCTGCAGGCACAGAGTGGAACAACAGCTCTCACGGCTAATCGTGACATTAGCATTTCATATGCACTGCCTGCCCCACATTGCTCCTTGGTCGACCTTTGCCGATTTAGGATTTCATAAACTGTAATACCACGCGTGTTGTTTATCACCTCAGCTGTGACTGCCCCCTGGTGTCTTACGTGAGTGGAACTAAGTGCCGTTAACCCATTTTGGGCGGGAACCCCTTTTGGTGTTAGCATTATGTTATGCTTTGGCTATTGACAAATAGCAGATCTACAAGCTCATAGCGCGTCACCGAGCGAGCGGCACGCTACGAGCTTGTAGGTCTGCTATTTTTGAAAAATCCAAATGAAAACTGTCAGGATGAAGAAGACATTTTTAGAATCTGATCTCAGGTCAAAATGGGTTAATGTGATCAAATTGCGTTACAGGCGTAATGCTACCCGTACAAATGATGTTGAATACCATACCGATTACGCCAACTGTAATATCTCAAGACAGATTCAGAGCTCCACAGCTGATTCTGTCGACAAGTCCCGTTACAACGCGTAGAGTTACGGGGAGGCTACACTGGGGACGGGAACGGAACTGTAAACAGCTAGGTAGCTGCACCGACAACTCGTCCGTCCCCGTGGGGGGAGTTCTGTATTTTTCCTCTGAAGGCGAGGCGAAGGTCTGCGTAACCCCTGTGTGGACACGCAGAAAAATAGAGCACTTGGGGTGCATACTTAGTTTAGACTAGTCATTGGTTAGACATGGGTTAAGGTTAGGTTTAGGTGTGCTGCCCCGTGGGAGGTTAGGTTTAGGGTGAGGGTTTGAGATAGGTTGTAGTTGTAGGACTAATGACTGGTCTAACCAATGACTAGTCTGAACCAAAAACTATCTAAACTAAGTACTGTGCACGAGCACTTGCGGAAAAAATGATTCACATGCAGAGCTTGCGCACAACATGAACCTGAACCTGCGCACCGCATCCACAGCGCTCTGTGCAACCCGGGTTCCATTGAGTATAGTGGCAGCACATTCCGTCCCCATAGTGTAGCCCCGGCCCTTAGGAATGTTAGGAATGTAAACTGATGTTTGCAACTGGAAGAGTAGGCACGCACGCTAAAAGGAGAGATCCGGTCTCTACAAGTGAAAGCAGTCTGTACGCCTTGAGGCAAATTCAAAGGGAGAAAAAATATATATATATTTTTTTTTTGCATGGGTTCCCAGATTGCCCCAATAGTAATACCACTGTAAGGACACTCTCCACTGGTTAGTGTCGAAACGTGTTGGCTTAAACCATGATTGAATAAAGGGTTTTTAGTAGGGGTCTAACAACAGCGATGCATGGTTGACGATACGCTGGTGGGATAAAAGTGACCTTTATAAGTAAGTACCGTTACTTATAAGAGTGTACACCCTAGCTGTGCTCAAGCAAGGTCACAGAGGGACAGAGAGATTTCTATATAGTGTCTGAAAAAGTGAAGACACGTCAGAATTCTCCATGACAGAACAAGCCTTCTGTCCTGCTTCCAGGGGCCCCGGCTGACGAGCTGATATGGAGCGAATCTGATTCGCGATATAACAGGTCGTATATATGTTACTCATATTCAAATGCTGTTCTTATTCATCTCAGGGGAATGCCCCCGTGTATCAATAAATATATGCCGGTCTAGGGCTAATCGGTAACACTGAGTTCTGCCTTTCATTGTACGGTGGAATGATTTAGAAGATCAAAGCTTTGGGTAGTGGGTAATCTCTGTGTGTGTATTATGCCCCCGGACCTCAGGATAAACAGAGCACCCACACATGCTGTAGCATCAACGCACATGGACAATATTGGTCTAAAAGCTCATAGCGCGCCACCGAGTGGCACGCTACGAGCTTGTAGGTCTGCTATTTTTTTTAAATCGCGAAAATGCGGCACAAATCTTTGAATATATATTCTTTCAGAAGACTGGTTATAATATTCACATATTGTCATCTTAAATATGGGGTCAGAGCCCCCTATGTGTCGTCCGTCAAATTTCAGATGGACAGAGAGACTGTTCTGGACTCATCTCAAATCTCGCGAGAGTTTGTTGCTGGGATAAAGAAATGTCATTAACAAAGTAGATTTTCTCCTGATTTGTCTCGCTAAAAGAAGCCATTTTACTATGAATATCTTGTAAATATTGTGTGCCTTGTGATGATTGGGTCCAGTATTTAGTTCAGTGACCATGGAGTTAAGGAATGGTTCAGAAGCTGTGTTCACGTTCACTCTCCCATTGGAAATGAATAGACTCCAACATTCTTCCTGTCTCCTAATAATGTTACCGCCCACCTCACACAGATACGGGAAGTAAAGCAAAGTTGGCCTCTCTTGCTAATTTTCCTCTTGGCTATAAACAGCAGCTCTGAGGAAGCCCATTGGCTCCTTGCAGCGTACCGACCTGTGTTGGGGCCGGAGGGAGCCAGCCGGCATTGGTAGAAGGTGTGTGGGAGGAGCCCGCCCACTCCCTGGCTGGGCCAACCACGGAGCACGGCGGCGATGACATCATTGAGGCCAAGGAGGGGCACTCTGCCCCGAGAGGTCAGGAAGGTCAGCACCAAGCAACTCTTCTTCATGTTTGTCTGAACCGCACACACACACACACACACACACACACACACACACACACACACACACACACACACACACACACACACACACACACACACACACACACACACACACAGTATATATGATGATTTTGGGTGTGACAGTACAGTACAGTGACAGTACAGTAGAGGAACCCCCTGGGGACCCCCACACGGTAACGCTGTCATTTCTCAACCGTTTGGGACGTGGGGCGGCTCGCCGGAACCGGCCCGGCCCCCTGCGCACATTCCTGGGGGTCTGGATGTTCCGGGGACCCCCCGGGGACCCCCACACGGTAACTCTGTCATTTCTCGACCGTTTTGGATGCGGGGTGGCTCGCTGGAACCGCCCCCCCACCCTGGGCGCGTTCGTGTGGGTCTGGAAATTCCGGGGATCCCCCGGGGACCCTCCGGGGACCCCCACCTGGAGTTGCACCACTCAGTTCACACGGGTGTGATTTTTCATCCCTTTTGCATTTGCGTGCGTGCGTGCGTGTGTGTGTGTCCATACCTGGGTGACCTTTGTGATGCGGTCTACCTCGGTGTCAGGTAACTCAGACAGTCGTGTGTGTGTGTGTGTGCGTGCGTGCGTGTGTGCGCGCGTGCGTGCGTGTGTGTGTTCATACCTGGGTGACCTGTGTGATGCGGTCTATCTCGGTGTCTGGTAGCTCAGACAGACATTTGGTGATTCCTTCAAACAGCTCCACGTCGCTGTCCTGAAACGACACCAATTATGACATTTAATCTTAGTTTTATGTAGTATGTATTTTGTTTCCTCTGTGAAAAAAGGTAGTCGGCGAACATTTTTCGCCATAGTCGACGAAATCAACACTAATTTTAACCCATTCAGACCTGAGATCAGATTCTAAAAAATGTCTTCTACATCCTGACAGTTTTCTGAAAAAGCTATGTTTCTGTCAGTGGTTCTTCGATTTTTCAAAAATAGCAGACCTACAAGCTCGTAGCGCGCCACTCGGTGGCGCGCTATGAGCTTGTAGATCTGCTATTTTTCAATAGCTAAAGCATAACATAATGCTAACACCCCAAAATGGGTTAATGCATTCATAATACACTGTGTGAGGAATGAGCCCCATCTGCTGGCCAGCAGAGGTACTACTACACTATACAATGCTCATCATTGTGTATAACAGTTAACCACATTGTTTAATGGTTGCCATGTCCTCGGTTCATACAACTAAATGATGAAGATGTTTCATTGAAGAGTCATTAAACGTTACTCCAGAGGCTTGTGGGATATTGATCTGTGTGTGTCTGTACAAATGGCACCAAACGGACCATTAACCCATTTAGGCCTGACATCGAAATTTAAAAAAGGTCCTCTAAATCATGACAGTTTTCTGAAATGCCAATGTCTATATCAATATTTCATGTCAAGAACCCCAAAAAATATCTGTATTTGGCCGCCGACCCCCATCTGGTTAAAGTTAAGAAGGTTAAAGCCCTACTATTTGTCAGATACATTGCTGTATGCAAGATTTGTTCTCTGCATTTGACCCATCTCCTGGAGCGGTGAGCAGGGAATCATTTTGTAGTTGATCTAACCCACCAATCCAACCCTTGATGCCGAGTACCGATGCACTGGGACCCATTTTTTTGGTATGACCCGGCCGGGGATCAAACCCAGACCTCCCAGTCTCAGGGCGGACATTCTAACCACAAGGCCACTGAGCTGGTTAGGAGGGTTGTGTAAAGCTTCCAGTGGTGTTGTGCCTTGTACCTTGATGACCATTTATATGTATTTGATGTATTGCCATGTGTTGCTCTTGCTTACACTGTAAATCGCTCTGGATTAACCCATTTTGGGCGGGAACCCCTTTTGGTGTTTTAAACATTGTTATAATTTAGCTATTGAAAAATAGCAGATCTACAAGGTCTTGTAGGTCTGCTATTTTTGAAAAATTGTGAAAATGTGCCTCAAAACTTTGGATATATATTATTACAGAGTGAACATTTTAACGCAAATCTTTGCTTCTCTTCTGGGGAGGTCTCTGGAACAACATATTTTCAGATGGGGGGTGGGGGGGTAGGCATATTACATATCGTTTTTGGGGGGTGCATACTTAGTTTAGACTAGTCATTGGTTAGACATGGGTTAAGGTTAGGTTTAGGTGTGCTGCCCCGTGGGAGGTTAGGTTTAGGGTGAGGGTTTGAGATAGGTTGTAGTTGTAGGACCAATGACTAGTCTGAAACTGTCTAAACTAAGTACTGCACCCGTTTTTGGGGTCCTTGACATGAAATATTGAGCACCACTGATACAGAAACATAAGATTTTTCAGAAAACTGTCAGGATTGTGAAGACATTTTAAAAATGTCGGCGTCAGGCCAAAATGGGTTAAGAGCGTCTGCTAAATGCCTAAATTGTAAATTGTACCTGTACCTGTATGCGGTCGGGCAGAAGGCTGAAGATCTTCTCGGTGGTGGAGCGGAGGACGGCCCAAACGGTGCTGGGAGGGTTGGGCAGAGCCATGGCCTGGGCCAGACCCCTGAGCAGGGCCAGGCACAGGGACCTCCGCTGGGCCCGGATGTCCTCCTGCAGGGCCAGGGGGCACACAGGCATGATTCATTGTCGCGTTATTATGTATCCCACCGCAGTTCTAGGAAAGCCCTGCTGTGATTGGCCAGTAGTCGTTGTGATTGACAGTTCTCGTTTTTGCGACCAGTCATTAGTCCTACAACTACAACCTATCTCAAACCCTCACCCTAAACCTAACCTCCCACGGGGCAGCACACCTAAACCTAACCTTAACCCATGTCTAACCAATGACTAGTCTAAACTAAGTATGCACCCCCCTAAACCTAACCAGAACGGCCTAACCTCAGTAAAACGATGCCTTCCCGGGAGCCAATCAGACACATGGTGAGGCGGGTCTACCCTAGAACGTTGGTGGGATTCATAATCACGATTCATTGTCAGTATGTCAGACAATAGAGCGTCATAGTCCCACCCCTCTTTCATGACGACGCCAGGCCCAGGAAATTAATCCCAATGCATTTTTCCCATAGACATTTCACAAAGTATTTATTTAAAGACCTTTTTAAGCGTCGTACGAAGCCAACTCGAGTTGTGACAAATCATGACAACAAACACAATATTTTGGACCAAACAAATAATTACAAAGAAGAAAAAAACAACCTGCCGTTTTATTCTACTTTCTAATTATTTGTTTGGCCCAAAACATTGTGTTTGTTGTCATGATTTGTCACGACAAGAGTTGGCTTTGTCCGAGGTGTAAACGTCTTTAAATACTTTCTGAAAAGTCTAGGAGGAAAATGAACGGGGATTTCTTTTCCGGGTCTCTCTCTCTCTCTCTCTCTCTCTCTCGGGGGCGGGACTGCGACGCTCTATTGCGATTAACAATTTTGTGGTGAGTTGAACACTGGATTCGATTTCCAATACTTTCACTTCAAATATTGTACTTATTTTACTCCACTAATTTAGTTACTAGTTACTTTGTAGATTTTGATTACAAAACATACATTAACCACACCACTTATACTATATTATATATATATATATATTATACCACTATATACATTTCAGCCATTTGAAAATAGCCGGTCTAACCAGTCATTAGTCCTACAACTACAACCTATCTCAAACCCTCACCCTAACCCTAACCTCCCACAGGGCAGCACACCTAAACCTAACCTTAACCCATGTCTAACCAATGACTAGTCTAAACTTAATCCCCTCAAAGGTAATCACACTTTAATCATTGACCTCAGAGGCAACTAGATTAAGCCAGACTAAAACTAAATATAAGATTGAGAAACTTTTAGTACTTCTAGTAAGACTAAAACTTAATTGCCCAGACTCTTCTTCAACAAAGATGGCGAAAGCAAACATTCTTTGTTCGGTACTCATACAATAGTTTGGTACAAAACACTGAAGTCCTTAAACCAGAAACCTAACCTCCCACGGGGCAGCACACCTAAACCTAACCTTAACCCATGTCTAACCAATGACTAGTCTAAACTAAGTATGCACCCCCGGTCGTCTACATGCTCACAATGCTAATGGTGCCAGCAGGCCTACCTGGAAGAGCGCCGCTCCCTGGCTCTCCACAAACACCTGCAGCTTGTCCTCGGACACGTGCTTCATCCAGGTGGACAGGCCCTCGTACAGGCGGCCGCGCGTCTCGTACTGAGAGGGGACATACGTACGGGACAACGTGTGCATTAGTTAACCCATTTTGACCTGAGATTCTAAAAATGCTACATCCTGACAGTTTTCTGAAAAAGCTATGTTTCTACAGGTATGTCAGTCGTTCTTGGATTTAAAAAAAATAGCAGACCTACAAGCTCGTAGCGCGCCACTCGGTGGCGCGCTATGAGCTTGTAGATCTGCTATTTTTCAATAGCTAAAGCATAACATAATGCTAACACCAAAAGGGGTTCCCGCCCAAAATGGGTTAATGGGGAGAGATCACTGTCATGTATTCTCATTTTAACTAATTTAGGCCTGAAGTCATCCGAAAGATATTATATTCAAAGATTTGTGCCGCATTTTTACGATTTAAAAAAAATAGCAGACCTACAAGCTCGTAGCGCTATGAGCTTGTACATCTGCTATTTTTCAATAGCTAAAGTAGAACATAATGCTTAGTTAAAACACCAAGTGAACCAAGGGGTTCACGTCCAGCATTAAAGAAAGAAAAAAAAAAGTACGTGTTGAGAAGTTATTTTCTCTTGATTAACTTTTTTCCCCAATTGAAAATTGTTGATTTCTTTTTTTGTTTGGTACATTTGTTTATTATTAAGTAACCCATTTAGACCTGGGACCAGATTATACAAAACGTCTTCTAATTTTCTTAAAATCCTATGATTCTGTAACAGTGGTTTCCCAAACTATTTCATGTCAAGGACTTTAATGATCTGCATTTGGCCGTAGAGACCCATCTGAAAATATATTGTTCCGGGGAAGCAAATATTTGAGTTTAAAGCGTTCGCTGTGAAAGCATATAATATTAAAAGATTTGCGCCACATTTTCACGATTTTTCAACAGCTAAAGGTTAAAGTGCTTAAAATAATAGTTAAAGTGGTTAAACGCTGAATCGACACAGATGCGTTCCTAGACAGTAAACAGACAACAACACAACTGCATGCAGCCTAGGGCATTAAGGCAAATCCACTAGTCGACCTTGCTGGTACTAGTTGACTAGTAAGTTGATAATAAGAAGAAAATAAAAAGTTTATTTTTTATTTTTTTCCCCGATTTTGTAGGCCTCAAGATCCAGTAGATTATAGTTATAGTCACCAATGTGCACAGTTTTTAAATGTACAAATATTTATTTAAAAAAAAGAAGATTTTTTTATTTTCTTTATTTCTTTACATAATAGGTGGTTAAACAACTAGTCGACTAGTAAACTAGGCAACTAGTCAACTAGTGAAAATGACTAGAAGTGAATGCCCTAATGCAGCCACCAGGAGGTCTGAACAAACGAGCAGGACTCACGCTGAGACTGTGGACGAGCGGAGGCGACAGCCACGAGCCCAGGAAGAGAGATGCACTCTGGGACGTCTGCACCTGGCTCGCCGCCAGCACCGCGCACTGGTGCTGAGTATCCTGGCCTGTGATAGGAGGAGGAGGTAGGGATGGGAATTGATATTGATAATTATTGATAACCTCATCGATCGATTAAACCGGTTAGTTGATTAAGCGGAGGTTCAGATTTGAAGGCACCTTCAGAGTTAACCCATTTTGGGCGGGAACCCCTTTTGGTGTTTTAAACATTATGTTATAATTTAGCTATTGAAAAATAGCAGATCTACAAGCTCATAGCGCGCCACCGAGTGGCGCGCTACGAGCTTGTAGATCTGCTATTTTTGAAAAATCGTGGAAATGTAGTGCAAAGCTTTCAATATATTCTTTCAGAGCCAACTCAAATATTTGCTTCTGGGAGGGGGTCCATGGAACAACATATTTTCCGATGGGGGTCGGCGGCCAAATACATATATTTTTGGGGGTCCTTGACATGAAACTGTTTGAGAACCACTGCTATAGAAACATGAGGTTTTTCAGAAAATTTTCATGATTTAGAAGTAAAGACATTTGTTTTAATTTCGACGTCAGGCCTAAATGGGTATAAAGGATCACTGAGGATTCGACGGGGGGTGTCTTACCGAAGTTGAGCCTCATGAGAGGCGACAGGATGGCGCTCCAGTTGACTGGCGGGTACTGGAAAGTGGACCCCACTGATGCCAGGCACGCCAGGGAAACCCTCACCACAGCTGGACGGGTACATTCTGGACCTAGTCCCACGAAAAGAGAGAGAGAGAAGATGGTCAAGAAGGACAGATGTGCTGTCGTCTCACAGCTAGAAGGTCCTGGGTTCGATTCCCGCCCGGGACGCTGTGGGCGCTGGCGGCGTGTTTCCTCCTCCGCGTCATCAGTGCCCATACCCGAGGCGTGGTTGGCGAAAGGGCCTTTCTGTGTGGAGTTTGCATGTTCTCCCCGTGTCCCCATAGGGTAGGTACCCTCACAAAAAACATGCAGTAATCCTGGTCTCTAAACTGCCTCCCCCTGGCCAGCCGGGGCGCCTGATGGAGGGGAAAGGAACTGGTTGGAATAACATGTTCCTTCCACGCGCTACGTCCAACCAGGGAAACTCCCCCCTGTCAGGTGTAAAGGAGCAACTTGGACACTCAAGCATGAAGGAAGCATGAGTTCAAGTCCGTTGCTCTCCCCATGTCCCCCATATATGGGGACTAGGTTGGCGGAGGGTGTGTAGAGCCCAGGATCACATTAGATAATTGACACAGGGGTGAAAAAATGGGTTACAAAATCGTGGGATAAAAATTATTAGAGAAAAAAAGAAGGACAGATGAACCATATCCAAGTGGTGGAATGACCTTAATGGCACTTCTCCCTCGTTTTTAACACATTAAAAGGCCATCCACATCAAGAGCGATAACTACAATGATAATAATAAATATGGTTTTACAAATCACTCTGACTCAAGTGGATGGTGGTGTACACACTGACTTACTGGGTCAACAATATTTTTGGGATCACTTTCTGATCGATTTGATGAACGATAGCCAATACAAATTATTCTTATGCAATTATAAAACTAGAGTGGTACAGGCATTTCTTCTTATGTGATTCTAAAACTATAAGAGAGATACAGACCTTTGTTCTTATGTGATTCTAAAACTATAAGAGAGATACAGACCTTTGTTCTTATGTGATTCTAAAACTATAAGAGAGATACAGACCTTTGTTCTTATGTGATTCTAAAACTATAAGAGAGATACAGACCTTTGTTCTTATGTGAATATAAAACTAAGAGAGATACAGACCTTTGTTCTTATGTGATTCTAAAACTACAAGAGAAATACAGACCTTTGTTCTTATGTGATTCTAAAACTAAGAGAGATACAGACCTTTGTTCTTATGTGATTCTAAAACTAAGAGAGATACAGACCTTTGTTCTTATGTGATTCTAAAACTATAAGAGAGATACAGACCTTTGTTCTTATGTGAATATAAAACTAAGAGAGATACAGACCTTTGTTCTTATGTGATTCTAAAACTATAAGAGAGATACAGACCTTTGTTCTTATGTGATTCTAAAACTAAGAGAGATACAGACCTTTGTTCTTATGTGAATATAAAACTATAAGAGAGATACAGACCTTTGTTCTTATGTGATTCTAAAACGATAAGAGAGATACAGACCTTTGTTCTTATGTGAATATAAAACTAAGAGAGATACAGACCTTTGTTCTTATGTGATTCTAAAACTATAAGAGAGATACAGACCTTTGTTCTTATGTGATTCTAAAACTATAAGAGAGATACAGACCTTTGTTCTTATGTGAATATAAAACTATAAGAGAGATACAGACCTTTGTTCTTATGTGATTCTAAAACTATAAGAGAGATACATACCTTTGTTCTTATGTGATTCTAAAACTATAAGAGAGATACAGACCTTTGTTCTTATGTGATTCTAAAACTAAGAGAGATACAGACCTTTGTTCTTATTTGATCCTAAACTATAAGAGAGATACAGACCTTTGTTCTTATGTGATTCTAAAACTAAGAGAGATACAGACCTTTGTTCTTATGTGATTCTAAAACTAAGAGAGATAATACAGACATTTGTTCTTATGTGATTCTAAAACTAAGAGAGAGATACATACCTTTGTTCTTATGTGATTATAAAACTAAGGGAGATACAGACCTTTGTTCTTATTTGATTCTAAAACTATAAGAGAGATACAGACCTTTGTTCTTATGTGATTCTAAAACTATAAGTGAGATACAGACCTTTGTTCTTATGTGATTCTAAAACTAAGAGAGATACAGACCTTTGTTCTTATGTGATAATAAAACTAAAAGAGATACAGACTTAAAGAAAAACTTAAAGGAAAACTTAAAGAAAACTTTAAAAAAACGCACACACACACTAAAAAAGAACTTGAAAAAACCCTTAAAAAAGTACGTAATTTATTCTAATTGTTGTTATTGCAATTTACGAGCTGCGTTCGCTTCCCGCGTTCGCGCGTCTTACTTGTTATAAAACTAAGAGATACAGACCTATTGTTGTTATGGGATTCTAAAACTAAGAGAGATACAGACCTTTGTTCTTATGTGATTCTAAAACTATAAGAGAGATACAGACCTTTGTTGTTATGTGATTATAACTAAGAGTAGTCCATACCTTTCTTCCCTGCCTCTGAGACGTATTGGATGATAGCTCTGATTAGGCTCTTCTCTGGAAGGTAACTGAAGTCCTGAGGAACTGAGAGAGGACAGGGGGACACATGGGACGACGCAGGAAGAAAGACACACACAGCATATCAGTGAGAGTTTAACCCATTTTGGGGCGGGAACCCCTTTTGGTGTTTTAAACATTATGTTATAATTTAGCTATTGAAAAATAGCAGATCTACAAGCTCATAGCGCGCCACCGAGTGGCGCGCTACGAGCTTGTAGGTCTGCTATTTTTGAAAAATCGTGAAAATGTGGCACAAATCTTTGTATATATATTCTTTCAGAGTGAACGTTTTTAACTCAAATCTTTGCTTCTGAGGGGTTCCTGCGATAACATATTTTCAGATGGGAGTCGGTGCGGTGGCCAATTACATATAATTTTTGGGGTCCTTGACATGAAATATTGAGCACCACTGATACAGAAACATAGGTATTTCAGAAAACTGTCAGGATTTAGAAGACATTTTTTTTAATTTTGACGTCAGGCCTAAATGGGATAATGAACAGAAAGTAAATGTTCAGGTTGGGATACTAATCCCATCCAATCAGGAGTGACGTCTCACACCCCGGGATACACCGATACAGGACACCGATTGGAAACGATGAACAACATGTAAGCCAACGGAATTGGAATTGGAACAGTATAAAATTGAAGCTGCTAAACGTGGTTCCCCCTCCTCACTCCTGGAGGGCCGAGGCCGCGTTCGACCCACAGGCCGC